>NC_064640.1:248685431-248994888 GCF_023864345.2 Schistocerca serialis cubense
TTCAGAGGCTGGAGGTTTGATGGGGATAGTACCGGCACCACTAAGTAATGACTATTGGGACTATAAGTGCAAGTCCATACATATACGATGTACGTGCTGAAAAATAATTTACGCTTGCATAGAATGCTTTCCTGTTGCTATTTTTTGCTTAACAGGACGTTTGAATGAAGTGCTGACCGAACCCAGTCCACTGGATGCACGTACCGCTAGTCCACAGAACAAAAGCACCATACCTAATCGAATGATATCAGTCCACTGGTGGCACGTAGTGCGTGCTTCCAAGATGAAAGCATTGCGTATATTTATAATGTTCTTTTTGCTCTGTGTAGCTGGAGTCATCAAAAAAAAAAAAAAAAATAGTGCCATCACCTCTTTCGGGCGATGCTCAGTGTCGACAGTATGGTGAAAAAAAAAAAAAGATTTAAGCGAAATTTTATGTGTCCATTCGACAAAGCCGTCCCAGATTAGTCTAGTGCGATATTTGTTTTATCGATATATCTCGAAGACAGCGACAGCACTGCGCCGCCTTGCGCTGACTGCTACCGCCAAGCATGTAGCACTCCTGAGTTGCTGCTGTTTATTCTTCGTGTTTTACTGTCTCTGTTAATACATATCGGTGATAGTACTATCGGACTAGACTTATTTGGGAGCGCCCTATCGAATGGGCACATAAAATTCTGATTTAAAAATAATTTAGCTTATAAAGGGAAACAAAGCATTTCGTTGACACTGGATGTGGCATGAAAGATGTGAAGAGCAGTAACTGTTTGGGTTGACCCGAGCTACACAGTGCGAAAATGATATTGCAGATATCTGCCGAAACACCAGTGAAAATGCGCTTGTCGACTCTTACGAGTGTTATATCCTCCCTACCCATCTGTGCGAAAGCTATACTTTGAGTTATATTCCCTTGTCCGAGTGCGAATGGCTCTTTTTAAGGTGCCAGTGGTAATTTTCATGTTCAAAGACAATAAATCTATTTGTTACAGTGTCCATTTGCTTCCATTCATAGCCAAAAAATCCCATCCTTCCATTGCTATATCTATGCGAATGGCGTGGTACCAATTTGTTTCAAGCTCAATTGGGACACCACTATTAATATTCATTTAAATAAGACGTTTTCCGCCGCGCCACATTATCCTTGTTTTCAGTTAATCTGCATGATCATTTGAGGTGGTTCCTTATTCTGTTAGGCACCGGAATTTCGTGCATCCTAGCAGTACGCTCCGACCACAACATAAGTGAACATAATCCAATCCAAACTAATTTTAAATGCATTCGCTTTTATTAATTAGTGGGGGATATATGTTATGTGTTTATATTTGTGGTTAGGAATTTCATTGTGTTTCGTGACGTGTAGGACAGAGCTTTGTTTATTTGGTGAAAAGTGTGTGATTTTTGTGCCAGTATTTGGTAATGCCGGGATTAACCCGTGCGCTTGCACGTAGTTTAGAGAGAGTTAGTGCAGTAGATATGGAAGAAACGAGTAATTCTGTAAATCTAGAACTTAACATGGCGGTCGAACAAGGCAGTTCGCACAATTATGAGGTAATGGGAAGTCGGGAAAGTAATATTAATTTGTCATTAGCGGCAAACTGCGAATCCGATAACTCACATAACATTTTAGAACAAGCAGAAACAGAGCGGTTAAGTGATCAGAACGTGACAATGTCACAGACAACGGAAGATTTCGTGGCCACTGGCCGCTCGAGCACAACACAAAGTGTTGTTGATAACGCTCTAAATTCATTCTTACCGCCACCTTTTGATATAGAGCCATTCTTTAACAAGATGGCGTCAGACAACAAGAAACAGCATGAGATAGTGGAACAACATTTTAAATGAGCAAACGAAAAGATGGAAGAAAATTTTTAGAAAGCAGACGAGGAAAATGAGGAATGCTTCAAGAATAAAGCAGATCAGTTTAAAGGACATTTTAAGAGATTAGAACAACAGTTCTCCGGTCGTGCACAAGTGTGTGACGAACAGTTGGAAAAACTAGACAAAACTATCGGGGAAGAAGTTAAGAAATCTGAAGACCGAACGAATTATGATCAGTTAGAAATTGCGAGAATAAATTAAGCACGGAGGCCCAAGAGGTGCAGAAAACAACCGTTGAGGTACGGAAGGACGTGGGTAACATTAAAGAATGGAAGGACATAGTCACGGACGTCGTTTCCCAAGTAAATAAACAAGTAGAAGATTTGACGGCACGGCGTGACGCGAGGTCGAATAGGACTGTACATTTTGATTAGAAAATCAGGAAGAGATAAAAGTACTTTTTCAATTCAAGGAAATTCAGGCAGATGTTAACCAGCGGAACCGGGAACTGCTGGTAGAATTATTTAAGCAAAGTCAGAGAAGCTTTTTTCGACATTGATGATGGGAATAGCCAATAGGTATTGGATGTAAGTTTGGTTTAGTTTGATAACGAGTAATTAAAGAAGCGCGTTTGTGAACTAGGAGTGAGGTAGAAGAAAATAGAAACTATTTTGAGCGCCGGAAGTCCAATAGAAGAAGTTGTGAGCACTGAAAAATTAAAATATGAACACTTATATGAATGCAGAAAATAAAGATTTGTTTGGTATGATGAGATGCCATAAAGATCCGGAGACATTTCGTGCACTGGAGGCAATGTAAAAGAGGTCACGGAATGTGAATCATTAGTAGGTGGACATGGAGATGTATACAGAAAATAAATATGATGATGAGCCGCCAGGAGATGACCACAAAGAGCGGTGTGACGGAGGAAGCTTTTGAACGATAAAGTAGTACAGAAAACAAAGAGGAGGTCACGGAAGGCAGATTTATCGACTATAATTTTCTATGTATACTGTGGGCCATAGTGAGTCAGGAAAAATCATCCACGATGACGTTGTGGAAATTGAGACCATTGGAAGCGGAAGATCTAAAAGAAGACGACACTTTACGCACCTCAATAAATTTGTTCCATAAATGACCATGTTTACAGCTGTCGGCGAAGGTAGAAGAAGAGAGGAATAATTATGCGGACGACAGTGATATTTAAGCTGCTGAGGCAATATTGAAACGATCGCAGTAATGAGTGCATCGGACTAGAAGTTGGAATTATTTGTCCGATAAGGCGGCCTTGCGTGTTATTATTGACGTTTACTGCCAAGTAGCGCGATGCACTGAGCGTTTATTACCAGTAGCCCGAGAGCGACGAAGTTTTGTCGTCGGACACGGAAAAGTGCAGAGCTTTTGTACACCATTGGAGAAAGGGACTGTATGTATGTTTAGGGAAGAGTGGTTTTGCAGTATGCCACGTCATGTAAAGGTACGTTTGTCCAAGGAATCAGACAGAATGTGACAGTCTGCGTGTTCTTTGAATGTACTGTTCGCAGGGTATGTGACGATCGTCCTATGGCCGTTCATGCCACAGTTATTGAAAGGTTTTTACAACAATAATACAGTTTGCACGTGTGGCAAGAAAGTATTTCTGTTAAACCTGTAAATTTTAATGAGTGCAATTAGAAAAATGTATGCCTTCTCAAGTAATTAACGACATATTATGCTCGTGATCGTTGTATATTACAAGACTGTCCTACGAAAACAGTTTTTGATTAAAAAGGAGTATTTTAAACTGGGAAGAAAGAGAAAAGACGGAGAAAATGTGAGGAGATGACCTACCACGTAAACCAGGCACTATAAACACTCACAGTACTATCATAGTAGTTGATCATAAGGCGCGCCAAGAACCGTAGATTGAAACTGCATGCTATTCACCACTACTAGCATGTCTACTAATTCTGTCTGTTCCTACTAAAGCAAGTTCCTCTCTCACTTGATTTCGTCGTAAAATATAGTAAATAGGAATTGTATAGAGTAAATGTTTTAGTATGGCTAATGAAAATAGTCAGTAATTAAAGACAGGCATCAAATAGGATTTAAGGTCTTGGATAAATCAGGAATATTGCGAGATGTAATCTGGAAGATGTGACACCCACGGAAAACAGTTCACAAGTACTATGTGAGATAGGTTCAAGCCGTGATACAATGCGATAAGCCGCACGGAATGGCCGCGCAGTTAAAGGCGTTATGACCGGCCGGAGTGGCCGAGCGGTTCTAGGCGCTTCAGTCTGGAACCGGGCGACTGCTACGATCGCAGGTTCAAATCCAGCCTCGGGCATGGATGTATGTGATGTCCTTAGGTTAGTTAGGTTTAAGTAGTTCTAAGTCCTAGGGAACTGATGACCTCAGATGTTAAGTCCCATAGTGCTCAGAGCCATTTGAACCATTTAGAGGCGTCATGTCACGAATTGCGCGGGCCCTCCCGCCGGAGGTTCGAGTCCTCCCTCGGGCATGAGTGTGTGTGTTGTTCTTAGCATGAGCTAGTTTAAGTAGTGTGTAAGTCTAGGGACTGATGATCTCAAGTAGTTTGGTCCCTTAGGAATTCACACACACACAATGCGATAAATTAAATAGGAATATAGAGTCACAACGGTAATGTTCGGATTTGTTTTGCTGTCTTCGTATCATGCAACACTGTCTCAAAGCAGAAAAACACTGCAATACCAAACGTATACGAGATGGTCGTTAGGCGTAACTTCATCAGTTAAACTGCCCCAGGTCCTTCAAGACGCAGTGTTCATGGCACCGGTAGATTCACTAGTAATAGCTGATTTAGCGAAAGAAATGACTTACGGGGAAAGTCTATCAGATGTTAAAATATATGTGGAAATAAATGAATTAAATGGATTCTTTTTTATTTCACATCTGGCCGCTGTGGCCGAGCGGTTCTAGGCGCTTCAGTCCGGAACCACGCGGCTGCTGCGGTCGCAGGTTCGAATCCTGCCTCGGGCATGGATGTGTGTGATGTCCTTAGGTTAGTTAGGTTTAAGTAGTTCTAAGTTCTAGGGGACTGATGACCTCAGATGCTGAGTCCCATAGTGCTCAGAGCCATTTGAACCATTTTTTTGCTGCGAAGTCACCTGGATAGCTGTCCTCTCCAGAGCCATTGTGTCGCCGCATTTACTCGCCCGGGCTCGCCGGCGGCCGACCGCGCCGTTTTGTTGCCCGCACTGCGGGTAGTCGAGCTGAGCTGTTCCGGGAACAGAGTGCATGAGCCGCGATGCACCGTTGTGGTCCGCAGCTCGTTCGGGTACCCGGCCGATCCCGGCTGTCAATAGGGAAACAATTACAATTAAATCAATACAATGAAAGGAATACCCTTAGCTGCATACAGGCGTTGATATACGTCAACGGGGACAGTTGAAAATGTGTGTTCCGACCGGGGCTCGAGCCCGGGATCTCCTGCTTACATGGCAGACGCTCTATCCATCTGAGCTACCGAGGACACAGAGGATAGTGCGACTGCAGGGACTCGTCTCTGGCACGCCTCCCGTGAGACCCACATTCCAAACTTATTGTACCGCACTATATTCTTAGTGCCCCTGCCCGTTACACTCATTACTCGCGGCTTTACCGATTCCCGTAAGAGTTCGGGCAATGTGTGTGCATCCGCACAGAAGATGATCAAATGGCCGGTGAGCCTTAACTATACAGGGTGAAAAGTATTTAAACCGACAAACTCTGGGAGGTTGTAGGGACATCAAAACAAATATTTTTCCGTAACGTCATTTTTTCCTATGAGGAGTATTTAAGCCGGTAGAGGAAGATTTATCTGGGGGCAAATTAATTAAACCAACAAACAATTTTCCATTTTTTATGATCAAGAGACAACACATTAACACAACCCAATTTCAATTACAGTAGATTTTCAAAAATGTCGCTATTGACACGTAAACAAAGGTTACACTGTCGGATCATGTTCTGTCTGACACGGGCAAAAACATCAGGAGTGTCCTGAATTGTTCCCCACACAAAAAAGTGGGGATCGAGCAGGCCGTGGTACAGGACCACCTCTGCCAATCCACGTGTCTGGGAACCGTCGGTCCAGGAATCGACGCACACGACGACTGAAATGTGCCGGCGCCCCGTCATGTTGGAATCACATGCGTTGTCTTGTAGGGAGGGGGACGTCTTCCAGCAATTCTGGCAATGCTCTAGTGAGAAAATTGTAATAGTGCCTGCCGTTGAATGGCGTAGGTAGCTGGTACAGCCCAATTAAACAGTCCCCAACAACACCGACCCACACATTAACGTTGAACCGCACTTGATGAGCGCTAGTAACTGTGGCATGCGGGTTATCCTCTCTCCAAACATGCGAATTGTGCATGATGAAGATTCCATAACGCCCGAACGTTCCTTCATCGGTAAACAACACAGAGGATGGAAATGTAGGATGTATTTCAAACTGTTCCAGGTACCATTGCGAAAACTGTGCTCTGAATGGATAATCAAATGGTTCCAAGTTGTGGACACGCTGTAAGTGAAATGGACGTAACGATTGCTCTCGAAGGACTGTTCTTACACTCGTCTGATGCGTCCCCATTTTACGTGCAATTGCACGAGTGCTGATTGAAGGATCCCGCTCCACATGCTGCAAGAGAGCTTCCTCAAATTTCAGCGTTCTTACCGTGCGACGGCGTCCGTGTCCAGGTAATCTGCTCAATGATCCAGTCTCACGCAGACATTGGTACACAGCAGCAAAGGTAGTATGATGCGGGATACGGCGATTAGGGTATTGTTGTTGATAAACCCGCTGTGCAGCTCGTCCGTCGTGGTGCGCTACGTAGTACGCACCAACCGCATCAGCGTACTCACTCCAGGTGTGTCGCTCCATTAGTAAACAGAGACAATGCACTACTACACTGGTGCGCAGCAGTTTCCTACAACTGAAGAGCGTAATACGCCCTCAAACAACTAAGAGACCGATGACCTCGCTGTCTGGTCTCCTCCCCCCTAACAACCCCCCCCCCCCCCCTCTAACAACTGAAGAGCGTAATACGGCTTCCACCGGTTTAAATAATCCTCATAGGAAAAAATGACATTAGGGAAAAATATTTCTTTTGATGTCCCCTACAACCTCCCAAAGTTTGTCGGTTGAAATACTTTTCACCCTGTGTATAAGAAGATGGTATCTGTTCTTTCGGACATGATACCTTCTTCATTTAAATAGGGAAACAGACTGCTGGGGCAAGGCCACACAAGAGCGGATTTGCTTTCTGAATCCTTTGAGACTCTTGGAATGATATTCTGGGAGAGGTGTGTTCTTGATTCTTTATAAAGAAAAATAACTTGTAATATTAAATAATGGATGTAACACAATAATGTGTAATACGGTAATGAACATAGTACAACAACTTTTTATTGGTTTATACAATTCATCCTGTACTTTTTCCGCTTCTTTCTAAAGCCTTCACCTTTCTCAACTCTTTTAGGAAACTTGATCTCAAATTTTGTAGTTAAGTTTTTATTACACTTTGTTCCACTGTTGGAATATCGTCTAGAAATATTTCAACGATCTCTTCATACACCCAATATTTTACATTCTTCTTCATGTGATGTTCCTGGCTCAGTTTCTACAAAAAAGGTCTTGTGCGGTACAATTTTATAAGTTTTAGATGTATTCTGTGGATCACTCCTTCTCCACACTGAAAGCAATTAGAACTTTCTGTCACATGCAGGAAACCGCATGAACTTTCTAAACGCAGACTGACCCGTTGGTACAGAAACACGCATATGTGCGCCCAGATGATGAGACCGTATTGGCTGTTCCGAGACCTGCAGCCGTCGACCTCAATGTCGTGTCCCCACTAATGCACAGGCGAAAACTGCAGGTGTTCCAGAATCCGTAGGAATATCTGTGGCCCGTTTCTAACATCCGCTCGTGTGTGGCCAGCTAATTACACTACTGGCCATTAAAATTGCTGCACCAAGAAGAAATGCAGATGATAAACGGGTATTCATTGGACAAATATATTACACTAGAACTGACATGTAATTACATTTTCACGCAATTTGGCTGCATAGATTCTGAGAAATCAGAACCAGAACAACCACCTTTGGCCGTAATAACGGCCTTGATATGCCTGGGCATTGAGTCGAACAGAGCCTGGATGGCGTGTACAGGTACAGCTGCCCATGCAGCTTCAACACGATATCACAGTTCATCAAGAGTAGTGACTGGCGTATTGTGACAAGCCAGTTCCTCGGCCACCATTGACCAGACGTTTTCAGTTGGTGAGAGATTTGGAGAATGTGCTGGCCAGGGCAGCAGTCGAACATTTTCTGTATCCAGAAAGGCCCGTACAGGACCTGGAACATGCGGTCGTGCATTATCCTGCTGAAATGTAGGGTTTCGCAGGGATCGAATGAAGGGTAGAGCCACGGGTCGTAACACATCTGAAATGTGACGTCCACTGTTCAAAGAGCCGTTAACGCGAACAAAAGATGACCGAGACGTGTAACCAATGGCACTCCTTACCATCACGCCGGGTGATACGCCAGTATGACGATGACGAATACACGCTTCCAATGTGCCTTCACCGCGATGTCGCCAAACACGAATGCGACCATCATGATGCTGTAAGCAGAACCTGAATTCATCCGAAAAAATGACGTTTTGCCATTCGTGCACCCAGGTTCATCGTTGAGTACACCATCGCAGGCGCTCCTGTCTGTAATGCAGCGTCAAAGGTAACCGCAGCCATGGTCTCCGAGCTGATAATCCTTGCTGCTGCAAACGTCGTCGAACTGTTCGTGCAGATGGTTGTTGTCTTGCAAACGCCCCCATCTGTTGACTCAGGTAACGAGACGTGGCTGCACGATTCGTTACAGCCATGCGGATAAGATGCCTGTCATCTCGACTGCTAATGATACACGAGGCCGTAGAGATCCAGCACGGCGTTCCGTATTACCCTCCTGAACCCACCGATTCCATATTCTGCTAACAGTCATTGGATCTTGACGAACACGAGCAGCAATGTCAGGATACGATAAACCGCAATCGCGATAGGCTACAATCCAACTTTTATCAAAGTCGGAAACGTGATGATACGCATTTCTCCTCCCTACACGAGGCATCACAACAACGTTTCACCAGGAAACGCCGGTCAACTGCTGTTTGTGTATGAGAAATCGGTTGGAAACTTTCCTCATGTCAGCACATTGTAGGTGTCGCCACCGGCGCCAGCCTTGTGTGAATGCTCTGAAAAACTAATCATTTGCATATGACAGCATCTTCTTCCTGACGGTTAAATTTCGCGTCTGAATCACGTCATCTTCGTGATGTAGGAATTTTAATGGCCAGTAGACAGTTCAGCACAAGACACTGTGACCAACCCCATTTCGGGTTATTGTATATTATTATTATTATTATTATGTCAGAAATACATATCGAACAGCAATGGTTCTCCATCATCCAAAGATTATAACATACCTAGAAGAGAAAAAAGAAGTTTTCCTGAAGCTGGAGGAGGGAACCGGCACTCGTCTGTTAAGATTGCATGGTATGGCAAAATTTTACTGTAGTAAGTGTCATAAGTTATTAGCTTTCCGAGATGGCTGTACCAGTACCCTGTTGCGACACTTGAATATCTACAAAACTTCTCTTAATGGTCAGATTGAGAGTAGTGTCAACCTTCCGGCGTCAGCAAAATCCATTGTCCTGGAGAAGTGTGTAACAATGTGCACAAGAGATCTGTGACACTTCAGCAAAGGAGCTGGAGAATGCTTTCTAGATCTTGCACAGATTCTGCCAGATATAGGAGCACTATACGCCACAGCAAGTGCGAGAGATGTGCTTCCTCGCCCACCAACAATTCCTCGCCATGAAAAAGAAATAGCAGTCAAATACCGTGTGGTTGTAGCCCCAAGTGTTCCAGAATGTGGAGGATGGTGCTTGCGCACGTACCACTGAGACGTGGATAGACGCGTATACTAAGAGACATGGTTTTACTCTCACTACACATTCAATCTCGCAAGAGCTGCAGTGCAAAAATCAGGCCCTGTTTGTTGTAAAGTTCCCATCTGATATGGAGAAAAGTGCTACAAATGTACGGGACAAAATTGTAACTAACATACGCGAGTTAAGTGTGTTTACAAGCCATCGCTTGAAGGCTCGCGGGACTGCTACGGTCGCAGGTTCGAATCCTGCCTCGGGCATGGATGTGTGTGATGTCCTTAGGTTAGTTAGGTTTAATTAGTTCTAAGTTCTAGGCGACTGATGACCGCAGAAGTTAAGTCGCATAGTGCTCAGAGCCATTTGAACCATTTTTTGGGCTTGAAGGCTAATTCATTACCAATCAGGGAGCAAATCTGAAACAGTAACTAGAGAACTATTGTCGCCTTCCACACAACAACCAGTCACCCAGCCACACCTTTGAGGAAAAATGGTTTATGGAATATCGTCCTAATGTTCACCCATCATTGGAATCAACGAAACATGCTGTAATTTATTTAAAAAGGTGTGGCTATGTGAAAGACACACGGTTGTAGTTTACCGTGAAGCAGCATGTTGAGACTCGTTGGAATACTTTGCATGTCATACTAAAATCCATGTTTATGCAGCAAGAACAAATTGCTGAAGTTTGCGGGCTTTCAAAATAAACAATGAAATGGCCCTCAACTATGTACCCTCAGACTCAGAGTTGAAATATTAAAAGTTTTGGCTGGTTTCGTTGTCTAGGGGCTGGGATATGTAGTTGCCGCATTACAAGCCAAATACTTCTGCGTCTACAGTATACAATATGAATATACACATCAGTCGAAAGGTCGTAGGTTCCTGTCACTCGGCAATTGAGAATTTTGAATGTAACGTAGAAATTTATAAATGAAAATTGCAAATAAATAGCATCTGCAGGTACTATTCAAAAATGGTTCAAATGGCTCTAAGCACTATGGGACTTAACATGTGAGGTCATCAGTCCGCTAGACTTATAACTACACCGACCGGCTGCAGGTACTGTTTTTAACGACTTTAAATGACGGGCACGATAGCAGAAGTACCTTTAAGAATGTCGCTAATTACTGCAAACACTTATCGGTGTCAGTGGTCCAGCAATTAAATAAAATATAAGTCGAATAACAGGGAAACAATAGATACTTCGTAATTAGTTATGAACAATAACATAGCTCGCGAGATATTCACTTCTAAACGCATACTACGTCTTGCTTGCAGAAGCCGCGGAAATCTCACAAGTGCACAAGTCGGCACTACGAAATATTCCTATCTCCCGCGACCACGCGCAAACTGCTCCACTCTCCAAGTCTTTCCCACGACCTCCCATATCTGCTTCCCGTCCCGCACCCTCTCACTGTCCTGTCCAGCACTCCTCCCCCACTTCCATCCAGTCTCCCCATTAACGTGCGCTGTGATTGGCTAGAGCGCTCCCTCCATTTCTTCAAGCCAACGCACACTCACAAATATATTGAAACACATACGAAATACTGAATTTACAATTAAATAACTTTAAATTAAATAAATATTCCTACCTCTGGACCATAAACACTCTCTAACACACACTATTAAATACATAAACAAATCAAATAAAAATATCAAAGGAATAGAAACAAAAGGTAGGACAGTAGCCTAATGTCTCTGTGCTTTCTAAAACACAGTAAATATTTAACCAATTTGTTCATGAATAGTATATATCGGATGTAAACAAAGACATAAACGAATAAATATATTGATAAGCATGCTGCTACCGTTTTTTTTTTTTTTTGTGTAACTGTGAAGTACTTACGGCCTAGTAGTAATAGTAATCGGTCAGTTTGACCTCCAATAACACATGTACTATTCAAGTTACATGCCTGTAATTCATATCAATTTAGGTTTACACTAATAGCTTTCTAAAGATACGTCGATCGACAAAATCGGATGAACCCTTTAGATTTTGCAAATTCGTTGCTGGGTGTTACTTGTGTTATTTACAGTCAAAAACTAAACTTTAAACTAATAAAGATATTGAAAATCTAGAATGAGATTTTCACTCTGCAGTGGAGTGTGCGCTGATATGAAACTTCCTGGCAGATTAAAACCGTGTGCCGGACCGAGACTCGAACTCGGGACCTTTGCCTTTCGCGGGCAAGTGCTCTACCAACATTTTTTGTTTGTTTTTTTATTCTTTATTTTTTTTTATTTATTTATTTTTGGGCCTCCTTCCTCCCCTACAACCCGTCCTTCCTCTCGCCATTTGTGCCTTCTTCGGCTAGCTTCTGTGCTATGTTTGTTCCATAAGAGATAGTTGACCAACGAAGTCAATGTGTACAAGTAAACAAAATCCCTTCTTTTGGGGTTGTGGAAAGAAAATAGGTCCGCTACATTCTTCCATCATTGTGCGGGAGCGATTTTTATAGGAGAGCCAGGCGTACTTCAGCCTGCTGGCGTCTCATGTTTGCGTCAGCAACCTATTAGTGCTGCTACACGAGGGCAAAGGGGAAACGAAATAGCCACCTTGTTGGCGTAAAAGGAATGAGAAACTTAATAAATAATTTTATTAAAAAAAAGTAATCCTGATATTGTACAAAATATCGTTTAATCGTTCTTCAGCTCTGTCGGTAGGACAAAGTTCGGTTCAAGAAATTTGCGTAATTTTCTTTGTATTTCTTTTGTCGTTCGAGCTTTTGATGTTCTGTCATCAGGTACATCCAATAGTCTGCTGCACTCTTCGTCATAGCCGTTGAGATGTAATGGACTGTCAGTCCTTTGAGCCAGTTGGCTGACCTTCTTTTAGTGTTAGGATATGGCACGTCATCAGGCAGAAGGACGTGTGTCGGTGTAATCGCGTTAGGTGACGTGCGGAGCACATGTGCTAGTTTTTGCCTGAAGAGATTCCGCACGTCTTTCACATCGTCACAGACGAAACGATGTTCTTCAGTGTCGATGACATTGCAGCTGGGACAGTTTGGTGTGTGTGCCAGACGTATCGCGTGCAGTTTAGAGTTGTTGGGGATTTTTCTATTGACTGCGAGGTACCACGTCGATCGCACATTGGATGGTAGATGGGGGTCAGATATGTTTTCCCGTATGTTTTTCCAGTTATAATGTCGAAACTTGTTTTCTATTCGATTGCGCAGTTTTCCTTCCAGCAAGCCAACTGAGCTACCCAAGCACGACTCAGGGTCCGTCCTCACAGCTTTACTTCTGGCAGTACCTCGTCTCCTACCTTCCAAATTTAACAGAAGCTCTCCTGCGAACCAAGCAGTACTAGCACTCCTGAAAGAAAGGATATTGCGGAGACATGGCTTAGCCACAGCCTGGGGGATGTTTCCAGAATGAGATTTTCACTCTGCAGCGGAGTGTGCGCTGATATGAAACTCCCTGGCAGATTAAAACCGTGTGCCGGACCGAGACTCGAACTCGAGACCTTTACCTTTCGCGGGCAAGTGCTCTATAAACTGAGCTACCCAAGCACGACTCACGCCCCGTCGGTTCGCAGAAGAGCATCTGCTAAGTTTGGAAGGTAGGAGACGAGGTACTGGCAGAAGTAAAGCTGTGAGGACGCGGCGTGAGTCGTGCTTGGGTAGCTCAGTTGGTAGAGCACTTGCCCGCGAAAGGCAAAGGTCCCGAGTTCGAGTCTCGGTCCGGCACACAGTTTTAATCTGCCAGGAAGTTTCATATTGAAAATCTGATTACACCATTAGAATCGTCGTGCAAATAATGATAATGTACATATTTCTTTTTAAGATGTCATGAGTCCTCTGGCTATTATTAATTCCTACATGAGCTGTAAAATGCCTGCTGTTATAGATTCACAGAGTCCACCATCTTTGGCACTCCCGGCATACAAGTCTCCTTCGACACAAAGTACAGTCCTCGTCACAGCGTCAACATGGGATTCCCAACCACGTAGTCGGCCTGGACCACGCGCTGGGGCTGCCCCTCTTGCTCCGGCTAACGTTTGGCACCCCACGACTGCTGACGAGCCGCGCCCTGCCGAGCGGCCACGCCAACCCCAAACTTAGACTATTTTCAGGGCGCCTCAACTCTCCCGTTACCTCACAAGTTTTACGTGAATTCGGACAAATACATTTGTGCGGGAACTGGTATGACCAGGTAGCTGACAAATTACGAGGGTAATCCCAAAAGTAAACTCTCCTATTTTTTTTTTTTATAAGTACGAAGTGCATTCAAGTTCTAAGGCCTCCGATTTTTTTTCTAATTAACTACTCACCAGAAATCGATGAAACTGGCGTTACTTCTCGACGTAACCGCCCTGCAGACGTACACATTTTTCACAACGCTGACGCCATGATTCCATGGCAGCGGCGAAGGCTTCTTTAGGAGTCTGTTTTGACCACTGGAAATTCGCTGAGGCAATAGCAGCACGGTTGGTGAATGTGCGGCCACAGAGAGTGTCTTTCATTGTTGGAAAAAGCCAAAAGTCACTAGGAGCCAGGTCAGGTGAGTAGGGAGCATGACGAATCACTTCAAAGTTGTTATCACGAAGAAACTGTTGCATAACGTTAGCTCGATGTGCGGGTGCGTTGTCTAGGTGAAACAGCACACGCGCAACCCTTCCCGGACGTTTTTGTTGCAGTGCAGGAAGGAATTTGTTCTTCAAAACATTTTCGTAGTATGCACCTGTTACCGTAGTGCCCTTTGGAACGCAATGGGTAAGGATTACGCCCTCGCTGTCCCAGAACATGGACACCATCATTTTTTCAGCACTGGCGGTTACCCGAAATTTTTTTGGTGGCGGTGAATCTGTGTGCTTCCATTGAGCTGACTGGCGCTTCGTTTCTGGATTGAAAAATGGCACTCACGTCTCATCCATTGTCACAACCGACGAAAAGAAAGTCCCATTCGTGCTGTCGTTGCGCATCAACATTGCTCGGCAACATGCCACACGGGCAGCCGTGTGGTCGTTCGTCAGCATTCGTGGCACCCAACTGGACGACACTTTTCGCATTTTCAGGTCGTCATGCAGGATTGTGTGCACAGAACCCACAGAAATGTCAACTCTGAAGGCGATCTGTTCAACAGTCATTCAGAGATCCCCCTAAACAATTCTCTCCACTTTCTCGATCATGTCATCAGACCGGTTTGTGCGAGCCCGAGGTTGTTTCAGTTTGTTGTCACACGATGTTCTGCCTTCATTAAACTGTCGCACCCACGAACGCACTTTCGACACATCCATAACTCCATCACCACATGTCTCCTTCAACTGTCGATGAATTTCAATTGGTTTCACACCACGCAAATTCAGAAAACGAATGATTGCACGCTGTTCAAGTAAGGAAAACGTCGCCATTTTAAGTCTTTAAAACAGTTCTCATTCTCGCCGCTGGCGGTAAAACTCCATCTGCCATACGGTGCTGCCATCTCTGGGACGGATTGACAATGAACGCGGCCTCGTTTTAAAACAATGCGCATGTTTCTATCTCTTTCCAGTCCGGAGAAAAAAAAATCGGAGGCCTTAGAACTTGAATGCACCTCGTACAGAACTCTGTGTGGCAGTTGGTCATACTGTTATGAAGAGTGCTTCCGCGCTATGTGTAAACATGCGCACGCCGCGCTGAGGCGCTCAGTCGGCTTGGCAGCCGTTGACAATGGAGCTCCCGTAGGATGTTACCGCCAAGTGCAATTATTCGGTTTTTGAACGCAAAGGGCACTGCGCCGATTGAAATCCATCGTCAATTGATGGAAGCGTATGGTGAGTCGTGCATGGATGTCAAAAATGTCCGTGAGTTGTGTAGCGAGTTTGCAGCTGGTCGGACCGAAATGCACGACGAACAAAGGCGTGGGAGACCGTCAATTTCTGAGGAGACAGTGTTGAAGGCGGAGCAAAGCAAGCGTGAAGATCGGCGGATCACTCTAGATGATCTCTGCACGTTGGTTCCTGAGGTTTCCCGAAGCACCGCTCACAGAATTTTAACGGAAACATTGAACTACCGGAACGTGTGCGCAAGATGGGTGCCAATCATGCTGACTGAGGACCACGTGCGGCAACGAGTTGGTGCTTCCCGCGCATTTCTTCACTGCCTTGCTGCCGAACAGGACAACTTTCTGGAATCAATAATCACGGGTGACGAAACCTGGCCATACCACTTTACATCTGAGAAAGAAGGGGTTCATAACTTTCTGAACAGCATGGCAGCGAGCTGGTATGACATGGGCATACAAAAACTGCCACAGCGTCTACAAACATGTATCGACAGAAATGGTGATTATGTCGAAAAATAGCTAAATGTTCAAGCTGTAAACTGATGTAAACCATTGTAGAAATAAGCAGGTCTATGTACTTATAAAAAATAGGAGACCTTACTTTTGGGATTACCCTCTTCATTCTATTTCTCGAAGTATTTCAAGAGGCTACCAAGGTAATGGAAGTTACAGTGATCTGACGCTGCAGTTGCTTGTGCTATTGGTGTACCACATACAGAAATACTTTTCTGAGAACGTGGCGGACAGTAAGGTAAGCACTTTCATATATGTAAAACGCCGCGTTTACAAACAAATAAAATTTATATTTTGATTAAATATTTTCAACGGCCATAACTGGATAGTAGATCCTATTTAAAGAAGACGGCATGCCTCAATATCGTCAAACATTTATGGGAAACAGCATTCCTAAAATCAAGCGCTCTAAACGTCTTAAACAAAAAAATTGAAATAAAGTCAGTGCATTTGCTTCTATTATTTCTAGTACCTCAGGTGCGTCATCTAAAGCAACTGTCCATAACTGAGACGGATGAAGTTTACGCCGCAGCACAATCCAAGTGTGCTGGACTTCCAGGTAAATGCGATGTTAATTAGCTATGCTAAATAAATATATCATCAATACTTTCTTCAATGTTTAATTTATAAAAGTAAAATTACGTAAACGTGAACGGTGCACCAAATTTACTAGCAGCTACGCTATACAACATATTTTTCCTCCATGCTAGCATGTTATGCACTACTGGCCATAAAATTGCTACACCACGAAGATGACGTGCTACAGACGCGAAATTTCACCGACAGGCTCTAAATGGTTCAAATGGCTCTGAGCGCTATGGGACTTAACATCTTAGGTCATCAGTCCCCTAGAAATTAGAACTACTTAAACCTAACTAACCTTAGGACATCACACACACACATGCCCGAGGCAGGATTCGAACCTGCGCCCGTAGCTATCCCGCGGTTCCGGACTGAAGCGCCTAGAGCCGCACGGCCACCGCGGCCGGCTAACCGACAGGAAGAAGATGTTGTGATATGCAAATGATTAGCTTTCCAGAGCATTCACACAAGGTTGGCGCCGGTGGCCACACTACAACGTGCTGACATGAGGAAAGTTTCCAACCGATTTCTCATACACAAACAGCAGTTGACCGCCGTTGCCTGGTGAAACATTGTTGCGACGCATCGCGTAAGGAGGAGAAATGCTCACCATCACGTTTCCGACTTTGACAAAGGTCGGATTGTAGCCTATCGCGATTGCGGTTTATGGTATCGCGACATTGCTGCTCGCGTTGGTCGAGATCCAATGACTGTTAGCAGAATATGGAATCGATGGCTTCAGGAGGGTAACACGGAACGCCGTGCTGGATCCCAACGGCCTCGTATCACTAGCAGTCGAGAGGACAGACATCTTATCCGTCAACAGATGGGGACGTTTGCAAGACAACAACCATGTGCACGAACAGTTCGACGACGTTTGCAGCAACATGGACTATCAGCTCGGAGACCATGGCTGCGGTTACCCTTGACTCTGCATCATAAACAGGAGCGCCTGCGATGGTGTACTCAACGACAGACCTGGGTGCACGAATGGCAAGACGTCATTTTTTCCGATTCATCCAGGTTCTGTTTACAGCATCATGATGGTCGCATCCGTGTTTGGAGGCATCGCGGTGAACGCACATTTGAAGCGCGTATTCGTCATCACCATACTGGCGTATCACCCGGCGTGACGGTATGTGGTGCCATTGGTTACACGTCTCGGTCACCTCTTGTTCGCATTGACGGCACTTTGAACAGTGGACGTTACATTTCAGATGTGTTACGACCCGTGGCTCCACCCTTCATTCTATCCCTGCGAAACCCTACATTTCAGCTGGATAATACACGACCGCATGTTGCAGGTCCTGTACGGGCCTTTCTGGATACCTTTCTGGATAAGTACATTCTCCAAATCTCTCACCAACTGAAAACGTCTTGTCAATGGTGGCCGAGGAACTGGCTCGTCACAATACGCCAGTAACTACTCTTGATCAACTGTGGTACCGTGTTGAAGCTGCATAGGCAGCTGTACCTGTACACGCCATCCAAGCTCTGTTTGACTCAATGTCCAGGCGTATCAAGGCCGTTATTACGGCCAGAGGTAGTTATTCTGGGTACTGACTTCTCAGGATCTATGCACCCAAATTGCGTGAAAATGTTATCACATGTCAGTTCTAGTATAATATATTTGTGCAATGAATACCCGTTTACCATCTACATTTCTTCTTGGTGTGGCAATTTTAATGGCCAGTAGTGTATTATGAATACTTTCCTCAATGTTTAATCGTATAAAAGTGAAAATACGTAAATGCGCGTGTACAGTGCACCAAATTTACTAGCAGCTTCGCTAGTCCTCCTTGCTGGCATGTTGTATTATTTGCAAAATGTCATACAGAGAACGAAGCCTAAGCGTTGACGCCTTTTCAAAACATGCAAAGAGTGTGCAATGTGAGAACAGCTCTACCGTGGGATAACCTTCCAACTTCAGTGCAAATCAACAAAAACTTTCCGATAATTAGTACTGCGATCTTTAATAAAATTAACTGAATCTTAAGGTGTAGAGATTTTTTTTTTTACATGCACATGACAGTAAGTTACCTTAACAATTATAAGGAACGATGAAGATATATGTAACCATCTTGTCTCTGATGTTTCAGCCGTCAGTAATTTTAATGTAATACCGAAGGTGAAGTACTGTATCGGTATATAGCGTGCGAAGGAAAAAATTGCTTGCATACGGGCCACGGAGATCTCGTTCGGCGTCCGCAACAGTGTGATGCCTGGCCGGCGCAGCCGAGCCGCACGGGCGCCGGGGCGGACTCGCGTTCTGGCTGGGCGCCGTACGTCCCGGTAGGCGCCGTTGCGGCTCCACCAGCTGAACGGGCAGCACGAGTCGAGGCCCGCCCGGCTGTCACTGCTACGCCCTCGGGCGGGCCGCGCAGCCTCGATGCACGCCTCCGGTCCCCTGGTTCGTAGTGGAGCCCAAAGCCGCTCACCAATGGGAAACAATTTGGTGAAGGACGAAGTGAATATCTGTGTAGAAAGAAGTGCTAGTGAAGTCGGACACGAAGTGTACATAGGGTAAAGGACAAAGCGACAATGTGAGTTGAGGTGGAATTGTGAAGTGTAAATACACTACTGGCCATTAAAATTGTTACACCAAGAAGACATGCAGATGATAAACGGGTATTCGTTGGACAAATATATTATACTAGAACCGACATGTCATTACATTTTAACGCAATTTGGGTGCATAGATCCTGAGAAATCAGTACCCAGAACAACCACCTCTGGCCGTAATAACGGCCTTGATACGCCTGGTCATTGAGTCAAACAGATCTTGAATGGCGTGTACAGGTACAGCTGCCCATGCCATTCAACCCGATACCACAGTTCATCAAGAGTAGTGACTGGCGTATTGTGACGAGCCAGTTGCTCGGCCACCGCTGACCAGACGTTTTCAATTGGTGAGAGATCTGGAGAATGTGCTGGCCAGGGCAGCAGTCGAACATTTTCTGTATCCAGAAAGGCCCGTACAGGACCTGCAACATGCGCTCGTGCATCATCCTGCTGAAATGTAGGGTTTCGCAGGGATCGAATGAAGGGTAGAGCCACGGGTCGTAACACATCTGAAATGTAACGTCCACTGTTCAAAGTGCCGTCAATGCGAACAAGAGGTGACCGAAACGTGTAACCAATGGCACCCCATACCGTCACGCCGGGTGATACGCCAGTATGGTGATGACGAATACGCGCCTCCAATGTGCATTCACCGCGATGTCTCCAAACACGGATGCGACCATCATGATGCTGTAAACAGAACCTGGACTCATCCGAAATAATGGCGTTTTGTCATTTGGGCACCCAGGTTCGTCGTTGAGTACACCATCGCAGGCGCTCCTGTCTGTGATGCAGCGTCAAGGATAACCGCAGCCGTGGTCTCCGAGCTGATAGTCCATGCTGCTGCAAACGTCGTCGAACTGCTCGTGCAGATGGTTGTTGTCTTGCAAGCGTCCCCATCTGTTGACTCAGGGATCGAGACGTGGCTCCACGATCTGTTTCAGCCATGCGGATAAGATGACTGTTATCTCGACTGCTAGTGATACGAGGCCGTTGGGATCCAGCACGGCGTTCCGTATTACCCTCCTGAACCCAACGATTCCATATTCTGCTAACAGTCACTGGATCTCGACCAACGCGAGCAGCAATGTCGCGATACGATAAACCGCAATCTCGATAGCCTACAATCCGACCTTTATCAAAGTCGCATTTCTCCTCCTAAGACGAGGCACCACAACAACGTTTCACCAGGCAACGCCGGTCAACTGCTGTTTGTGTATGAGAAATCGGTTGGAAACTTTCCTCATGTCAGAACGTTTTAGCTGTCGCCACCGGCGCCAACCTTGTGTGAATCCTCTGAAAAGCTAATCATTGGCATATCACAGCACCTTCTTCCTGTCGGTTAAATTTCGCGTCTGTAGCACGTCATCTTCGGGGTATAGCAATTTTAATGGCCAGTAGTATAATTGTAAACAAACCAATGACGTTTCAGCAAAATCCAGGGGGGAATTTTTTCCGTAGAGGGAAGGAGTTTTGTAACGGCTTAAGCCACAATTAGTGCAAGTGCCATATCTGAAACACCAGGTGTCATCACATTTCTGCCTGCTGGTGACCTGAGATGTTGAGCAGCCCCCAGGAAACTTCGGAAGTTTGACACACTGTCGCATGACAATGGACAGACGCTTGTCGCCGACCCTGTTCCAGAAATTTCTGCAGTGGCACACATACGCCGCTCTTCCATTATGTCAGCGCTGCGTAGCCGAATACATCAAGACCGGCATGGTAGGGCCGTGCATGGAACAAGCAGTGTGTCAGTCGCTCCTACGAGGCTACTGACGCAGCCTCGAAGCTTTGTCTGTAATCCTGCTGCTGCTGGGCCGTGATCAATAGACCACCACCTGCGTGTCAGCTGCTCTTCCCTGCTCTTCGGTGTCAGTCCAGACTTCGACTTTGGACAACGCCATCACCGTGTCGTTGGGACGTCGCGACCTGCCGCAAGTACAAGACGTCGCAGCCTTGCTCCGCACTACACGCGCTACTAGGCTATACGGGCCACAATACTGCCATCGAGTCAGTGCGCTGAGTCGGCATACCATTGTGTAAGTAACTCACATCCATGCATCTCTGGCCGTTGCTACGATTTCCGCTATAACACCAGAGTATTATTATGTGAACACGGAAACACACTATAATGACTCCACGAGTTAGATGAAATAATTAAAGACTTGTTTGTGTTCATCTTCACGCCTCTCAGCAGCCAGTTGCATGAGGGATTCAATGTCAGTAAATTAGTAAGGAAGTAATAAAAACGTTTTGTATCCTCTCAAGGACCTTTTCCTGTTGCTGCACTTCCATCCCATTTTCACAAGAGAGTCACGCCCAAACCCAATCATATCTCTTCCCGTTACATAAAAAAGAAAGGAGGAATTCTTCTGCTGGTATTTTACAGAACTTCGGCCAACTGAAAATCAGCAGAAGCGCAATATGCACCGAAAGATCGTCGGTGCTGCAGACAGAATAAAGTCATCTAATATTGAGCGCAAGACGCATCAACACCAAATTTGGAGCGACAGTGCTGGTTTATCAGAAAGACTGCAAAATATAAAGTGGTCCATTGATCGTGACCAGGCCAAATATCTCACGAAATAAGCGTCAAACGAAAAAAACTACAAAGAATGAAACTTGTCTAGCTTGAAGGGAGAAACCAGATAGCGCTATGGTTGGCCCGCTAGATGGCGCTGCCATCGGTCAAACGGATATAAACTGCATTTTTAAAAAATAGGAACCCCCATTTTTATTACATATTCATGTAGTATGTAAAGAAATATGAATATTTTAGCTGGACCACTTTTTTCGCTTTGCGATAGATGGCGCTGTAATAGTCACAAACATATGGATCACAATTTTAGAGGAACAGTTGGTAACAGTTAGGTTTTTTAAATTAAAATACATAATGTAGGTACGTTTGAACATTTTATTTCGGTTGTTCCAATGTGATACATGTACCTTTGTGAACATATCATTTCTGAGAACGCATGCTGTTATAGCGTGATTACCTGTAAATACCACATTAATGCAATAATTGCTCAAAATGATGACCGTCAACCTCAATGCATTGGGCATTACGTGTAACGACATTCCTCTCAACAGCGAGTAGTTCGCCTTCCGCAATGTTCGCACATGCATTGATAATGCGCTGACGCATGTTGTCAGCCGTTGTCGGTGCATCACGATAACGAATATCCTTCAACTTTCCCCACTGAAAGAAATCCGGGGACGTCAGATCCGGTGAACGTGCGGGCCATGGTATGGTGCTTCGACGACCAATCCACATGTCATGAAATATGCTATTCAGTACCGCTTGAACCGCACGCGAGTTATGTGCCGCACATCCATCATGTTGGAAGTACATCGCCATTCTGTCATGCCGTGAAACATCTTCTAGTACCATCGGTAGGACATTACGTAGGAAATCAGCATACATTGCACCATGTAGATTACCATCGATAAAATGGGAGCCAATTATCCTTCTCCCCATAATGCCGCACCATACATTAACCCGCCAAGGACGCTGATGTTCCATTTGTCGCAGCCATCATGGATTTTCCGTTGTCCAATACTGCATATTATGCCGGTTTTCGTTACCGCTGTTGGTGAATGACGCTTCGTCGCTAAATAGAACGCGTGAAAAAATCTGTCATCGTCCCGTAATTTCTCTTGTGCCCAATGGCAGAACTGTACACGATGTTCAAAGTCGTCGCCATGCAATTCTTGGTGCATAGAAATATGGTACGGGTGCAATCGATGTTCTCAACACCAACGTTTTTGAGATTCCCGATTCTCGCGCAATTTGTCTGCTACTGATGTGCGGATTAGCCACGACAGTAGCTAAAACACCTACTTGGGCATCATCATTTGTTGCAGGTCGTGGTTGACGTTTCACATGTGGCTGAACACTTATTGTTTCCTTAAATAACGTAACTATCCGGCGAACGGTCCGGACACTTGGATGATGTCGTCCAGGATACCGAGCGGCACACTTAGCACACGCTCGTTGGGCATAATGATCACAATAGCCATACATCAACACGATATCGACCTTTTGCGCAATTGGTAAACGTTCCATTTTAACACTGGTAATGTATCACGAAGCAAATACCGTCCGCACTGGCGGAATGTTACGTGATACCACGTACTTATACGTTTGTGACTATTACAGCGCCATCTATCACAAAGCGAAAGAAGTGGTCCAACTAAAACATTCATATTTCTTTACGTACTACACGAATATGTAATAAAAAATGGGGGTTCCTATTTAAAAAAAAACGCATTTGATATCCGTTTGACCTTTGGCAGCGCCATCTACCAGGCCAACCATAGCGCCATCTGGTTTCCCCCTTCAAGCTAGGCGAGTTTCGGTCTTTGTAGTTTTCTCGTTTGATACTTATTTTGCGAGTTATTTGGCCCGATTACTATCAATGGACCACCCTGGATATCTGCTGTCAAGATTCTCGATGATCAGTGATGGTGAACCCCATTACCTGAAAAGTTTATTGTGGAAGAGTGAAAAACATGGACACAGTTGATTTCGAATATAGTCCTATCTAATTTATACGTGTATACCTACTAGGAAAACAATCTGTGTATGTAAAAATGTTACTTTCTAATCACAAAGTATCATGCAACGCAACTATAAGAGATATCAGTATTAGATTTCTAAAAGAAGATTGTTGTGACTTCTCGTTTAATTCAAAGAGTGTATAGTTCTCTCATAGTCAACAGTTTTGGTTGCAGTCTAAGTCCTTTTTCAGAAGTGAATGTAAAAATGATACACTTATTTAAGATTCTGAACACTGTGTTGTTTTTTAAGTATATGATGAACATGGATATATTTATTAAAGTGAATTGGTTCTGTTTCAGAATGACAAATTGGTTAAGTCTTACAGTAAGAATATTTTTATGTTCTATATAGCTTACCCACAAAATCCAATTCAGTGCCATTTCAACTTGGTGAAGCAGTTACAGCATTCAAAACTTGGCTTTCTGATGGAAGTATCTCAAATATTTACTCAACTAGTGCCAAACTACTTTTCCGAAAGTCAAAGTTCAAAAATGGTTCAAATGGCTCTGAGTACTATGGGACTTAACTTCTGAGGTCATCAGTCCCCTAGAACTTAGAACTACTTAAATCTAACTAACCTAAGGACATCACACACATCCATGCCCAAGGCAGGATCGGGCAGTCAAAGTTCACAGTCATGTTGTTTTTCCCTTTCATTCCCTCTTGATATATTATAATGTTTTTATCGCATTAAAGCAACCAGTACAGAGAGAGAAATTAGTCTGATTATGGTGATGATTAGGCAGGTGTGGAAATGTTTTACATAGTTTTTTGATGTTGTGTGCACACTCAAAAGAGATGAAATTTGCTGACGAGGCAGAGATGGAAAGAGAGAGAGAGAGAGAGAGAGAGAGAGAGAGAGAGAGAGAGGTGGGGAGGACACGAAAATTAGGGAGGTGTGTAGGTGTATAAATAAGAGAGATGATGATGAGGCAGACGTGAAAATATTATGTGCACACGTGTGAGATGAAATTTAGTGACGAGACAGTACAGTATCTACAGTGGAACGTTATGCAGTGTTCTGTGCGTGCGAGTGTGTGTGTGCGTGTGTGCGTGCGTGCGTGTTGTCGCCAATTTACGCAGTTCAGTGGCAAATATATTTGAACGTAACGCTATATTATACAAATATCCCCGAATACGATACAAGTTCAAGTGAAGTTTACGTAATTCTTTCGGAAATATTGTATATCTTTGAACTTTGTGCCATTTTTACGCTGTTGAAATGAAGCTTACGTAACTTCACAGCTACATTGTTATTGGCTGCTCCATTTTACTACCGACTACAGCACTACCCTATAACTGGTTGCTTCATTTGAATATTACGCTGAGATTAGCAGGAGAAGAGAGGGGATTGGGAACGGAGGGGCATGATGACGCGAATGAAAAAAAAAATGTGTGGCTTATCACATGATGATGATGATGATGATGATGACGTCATACACAAGGACACCGTGGCTTGTGACGTCATAGATAGATTAGCTAAGAGGCTTTTACTCCACTTGCACATGCCAAGGCCATTTAAGCACAAAATTCACGCTGTAGTCGGTAGTTACACTACCCACTGAATTTGTAAAAAGCGCATCACCACAGCAGCTCGTAGACAATAAATATAGCCGTCCAATACAGGATAAGGCAGCTAAGAGAGGCGACCCAAAATACGTCAAGAGCTAATAAATATAAGGAGTTGCGGTTTCGGCTAAGTTAAAATGTATCATATGGCGAGTTTTCTGAAGAATACAAGTAATTTTCAACGTTTATAAATGCTGACTTATGATTCTGACCTTTTTTTAAATGGAACTACACTTTCTGACAAAAAAAGTGAAGCACCCAGAAGAACGTAAATTCGTACAAGTACATATAGTTGGCTGGTATGTAAATGATTAAAGTTGCAATTGCCCGCATCTCGTGGTCGTGCGGTAGCGTTCTCGCTTCCCACGCCCGGGTTCCCGGGTTCGATTCCCGGCGGGGTCAGTGATTTTCTCTGCCTCGTGATGGCTGGGTGTTGTGTGATGTCCTTAGGTTAGTTAGGTTTAAGTAGTTCTAAGTTCTAGGGGACTGATGACCATAGATGTTAAGTCCCATAGTGCTCAGAGCCATTTTGAAAGTTGCAATTCTTTCTGACATGTAGAACAGCCACAAGAGCGCACTAGTGTTGTTTATGTTTATTATTGTCTGCAGGTCTGGCAGATCATACAGGGTGGGGCAGAGGAAATGCATGTTTTTTGAACCGCTTGTAAGCGGCGACGAGGAGGAGGGGGGGTATTGACCTTGAATGAACGTTGGCAGACTGCCCATGTGTGCAGTTTCAGTCGCAATGGAGCGTTGGAGCGTAGAGCATCGTGTGTTCGTTGTCGAGCAGTACTTTAGACACAATGATTCCGTTGTCACAGTGCAGCGTCTTTTCAGTCAACATTTTAGAGGTGGACGTCGAGGTGCAGTGCCTGAACGAAATGCTGTACTCCGATGGGTTGCAGCGTTTAGAAGTACTGGATTCGTGATGAAAATGAGACCACACGGTCTTCCCCGTTCAGTTCATACTTCGGAAAATATAGACCGAGTGAGAACGGCAGTTCTTGCTAGTCTGAAACGATCGGCTAGACTACAGGCTATAGCGTTGGGTATGTCACGTCGTTTGCTTCACCACATCTTACATGATGATCTTAAGTTTCACCCGTACAAGATAATGATCGTGCAACAGCTTAGTCAAGGGGATTTTGTGCATTATAGAGAATTGTTACAGAAGACGCAGATGCAACAGTCTTCATGATTATTGAAGCACATTTTCACGTAGACGGTTATGTCAATGTTCAAAATTGTCGGTATTGGGCGCCAAAGAACCCACATGAATTACACCAAAGGCCTCTCCACAGTTTAGAAGTAACAGTATGGTGCTGCATTTCAAAGATATGGATTGTTGGACCCTATTTTTTTTTTATTTTTTTTAAGAAGAAGGAACTGCAGTTACTGCGACATCAGCGGCCTATGTTAAAATGTTAAACAACTTCCTTCATCCAGAACTCGAAAGGCGTCAGGTGAATATGAGAGAAATATGGTTTCAGCAGGACGGTGCCACAGCTCACACGCCGAGAGCATCCATGGAAGTGGTTCGACAAATGTTCCCACGAAATGTTATTTCGAGATATGGTGATCTTTACTGGCCCCCTCACTCAAGCGATTTGTCGATATGCGACTTCTTTTTGTGGGGATATTTAAAATCAAAAGTCTACATGAACAAGCCTTGCACAATCGATGATCTGAAGAATTCCATTCTTCAGGAAATTGAAGCTGTACCGAATGAAATGTTGGAGAGAGCCATGCATAACTTTCGGGAGAGGACCCAAATTTGTATCCAGCAAGAAGGATGTCATCTCGAAGACATTATTTTTCGAACCTAAATAAAGTATGTATATTTCAAAACTGCATTAAAAAATCTATCACTTAATGCTTGGTTTTATTATTTTTATCAAACTGTGTCCCAGTCATTCAATAGTGAAAAACATGCGTTTCCTCTGCTCCACCCTGTATAAGAGGTGCGAATAGCACCAGATGTTGTGATGAGTGTGAAGGACACGTAGCTGCCGCGTATCGGTATGAGATGGTGTTATTAGCACTTGACAGAGTTTGAAAGGGTTCTCCATATGGCCGTATGGTCGTGGACTGAAACATCCAGGTTTGGGGGACAGTCGGATATGATTGTGGCCCAATGTCTGGTTGCATGGGAACGTGAGGACAGGCATATTAGTCGTTATGTTTCCAGACGACAACGTCTGGCCGCCTTTACGGGGGACCATTGTGTTGTGCACCGTCCATACTGTAACCCCTTCACACCTGCAGCTACCGTAAGAGAATAAGTAATGAAGTCCCTGTAACATTCTATGTCGTCCCGCACATTTGATCGGAGACTAGCAACGCCAGCACTATAGAATTATCGTCCTATGAGTAGGCTGTCGTTAACACCACAACACAAACCGCTGTGTTTGAAGTGGTGCCATGCCTGGGACTCATGGAATGCTGATGAATAATGTCACATTGTGTTTAGTGATGAATTGCCGTTCTGCACTATCCTTGTTGTTTATACGCCAGAACTGGGCAAGTATTTATTACAGTCGACAAAAGCATTTTGTCTAGCGAGGTCGAAATTCAATCTGACTGTGAAATTGTCTGGACACAAGTACCCGGACTAGGTGAACTCCAGTAAATCGTCGGATGTTTTTATCGGCCACCTGATTCTGCCGTAACAGTTGTAGAATCACTAGAATGTCTACAGTCAGCAAGGCAGAAATACCCCGATCATGCAATATTATGTGAAGTCAAATTTAACCTACCGAATATAGGCATGGAGGTCTACGGATTCATTGCAGGTGGTACATAAAGTATTGTGAAGTAGTCCTGAACACGTTTTCTGAAAACGTGTTTCAGCATTTAGTTCGACAATCCTCACACAATGGAAATATTATACACCTTGTAGCTACAAACAGACCAGGCGTTGTCGATAGTGTCAGTACAGAGACAAGGACTGGTGATCATGATGTCATCAAAGCGGCGACGGTTGATAAATTTATCAAATCCATCAAGAAGGCTATGGGAGTATTTAGGTTGAAAAGGACACAATATTACCACCAGTGCACACAGCGACGTTGGATGTCTCCTGGTGGCGTTGCGGGCACGTGACGCACTAACAGAAGTATGTACGCGGAGCATAAACGAACGGGGGATTACCATAGCCAACGTAAGGGCTGCAAATGGGGAAATCTATTGAGATAAGCGACTTCGTCAAAGGGTAGATTATATTGCGCAGAGCCTGTGAACCAGTATCTTGTTAACGCCGAAGCTGGTCGAATATTCACGTGCTACTGTCGTGAGCACACGTCCACGTCTCTTCACAGAGCGTGGGGTTTGGAAGCTTGTCTGTTCTTTGAAGTAGCATAGATGGAGGTCTGTGGCACCTCTGCCGAAAGAGCACGATGCTGGTGCGCACACAAATGTTTCGGAGCACACCGTTCATAGTACGTTGTTGAACATGGGACTCCGTAGCAGACCACTCCTACATCTTCACATTTTGACCCATCGACATCGGGCCGCGTGGGATTAGCCGAGCGGTCTGGGGTGCTGCAGTCGTGGACTGTGCGGCTGATCCCGGCGGAGGTTCGAGTCCTCCCCCGGGCATGGGCGTGTGTTTGTCCTTAGGATAATTTAGGTTAAGTAGTGTGTAAGCTTAGGGACTGATGACCTTAGCAGTTAAGTCCCATAAGATTTCACACACACAACGACATCGGCAGTTACGATTACGGTAGGCATGGGACCATCGGGATCAATGGAAACGTATTGGCTTTTCCGGTGAGCCACATTTTTGCTACACTAGGTCGAATGCCGTCATCGAGATGAACGGCGGTTCTAAACGTGCAGTGCACCACGGGCGCCTGCTGGTAGGAGCAGTATTATATGCTATGGGAGACATTCTCCTGCGCTTACTTGGGACCTGTGGTAGTAATCTATGACACGCTGACAGTTGCGAACCACTTGTATTCCTTCGTGCTTGATGTCGTTCCAGCTGGAGATGTTATCTTTCAGCAGAATAATTGTCTGTGTCTCGGAGCCAGAGCCGTGGTACAGTGGTTTGAGGAGCATGATAATGAAATAACGTTGATGTCTCGGCGACCAAATTCGCCTGACGTAAATGCTATGGAACCCATCTGGGTCGCTATTGGGCGCCATCACCACATACGCAAATCAGCGGCCCGTTGTTTACGCGAATTACGTGACCTGTTCGTACATATCTAATGTCACACACCTCCGTAAACCCACCAACAAACTGTCGGATGCATGATACCTATTATTCTCGAACATATTCTCAGTTAGAATATAATGAACTTCCTTGAGACAGAGAAGTTGCTGTCTATGCATCAGCACGGCTTTAGAAAGCATCACTCCTGCGAAACGCAATTCGCCCTTTTTTCAGATGATATCTTGCGAACCATGGATGAAGGGTATCAGACGGATGCCATATTCCTTGACTTCCGGAAGTCGTTGGACGCAGTGCCCCACTGCAGACTCCTAACTAAGGTACGAGCATATGTGATTGGTTCCCAAGTATGTGAGGGGCTCGAAGACTTATTAAGTAATAGAACCCAGTACGTTGTCCTCGATGGTGAGTGTTCATCGGAGGTGAGGGTATCATCTGGAGTGCCCCAGGGAAGTGTGGTAGGTCCGCTATTGTTTTCTATCCACAGAAATGATCTTTTGGATAGGGTGGATAGCAATGTGCGGCTGTTTGCTGATAATGCTGTAGTGTAGGGGAAGGTGTCGTCGTTGAGTGACTGTAGGAGGATACAAGATGACTTGGACAGGATTTGTGATTGGTGTAAAGACTGGCAGCTAACTCTAAATATAGGTAAATGTAAATTAATGCAGATGAATAGGAAAAAGAATCCTGTAATGTTTGAATACTCCATTAGTAGTGTAGCGCTTGACGCAGTCACGTCGATTAAATATTTGGGCGTAACATTGCAGAGCGATATGAAGTGGGACAAGCATGTAATGGCAGTTGTGGGGAAGGCGGATAGTCGTCTTCGGTTCATTGGTAGAATTTTGGGAAGATGTGGTTCATCTGTAAAGGAGGCCGCTTATAAAACACTAATACGACCTATTCTTGAGTACTGCTTGAGTGTTAGGGATCCCTATCAGGTCGGATTGAGGGAGGACATTGAAGCAATTCAGAGGCGGGCTGCTAGATTTGTTGCTGGTAGGTTTGATCATCACGCGAGTGTTACGGAAATGCTTCAGGAACTCGGGTGGGAGTCTCTAGAGGAAAGGAGGCGTTCTTTTCGTGAATCGCTACTGAGGAAATTTACAGAACCAGCATTTGAGACTGACTGCAGTACAATTTTGCTGCCGCCAACTTACATTTCACGGAAAGACCACAAAGATAAGATAAGAGAGATTAGTGCTCGTACAGAGGCATATAGGCAGTCATTTTTTCCTCGTTCTGTTTGGGAGTGGAACAGGGAGAGAAGATGCTAGTTGTAGTACGAGGTACCCTCCGCCACGCACCGTATGGTGGATTGCGGAGTATGTATGTAGATGTAGATGTAGATCTGCCATGTATTTCGTTTCAAAGACGGACAAACAAGCTATCAAGCAGGTGGTCGTAGTGTTTTGGCTCATCAATGTATAGGCAGTTGTTAGCATTCTACTTAGACAATGAAAGACTTACAAGAGCTATTTCTTTTTCAAGATCCGATCGGTCGCAAAATGGGATCCACAGTGAAAATCAAAACCGTTTCATTTTCAACATTTAGCTGCATGTCCCAGATACTTCTCTACATAGACCCCTCTCCGACATTTGTCGTAGTGGGGTACCAACTTTCCAATACCGCCGTCATAGAAGACAGCAGTCTCTGCTTTCCACCAATTCTCTGCGCTGGGCTGCAGCTCGTTGTCAGTTCCAAAATGCCATCCTGACATCCGGCGGTTCATGTGAGCAAAGAGATGAAAATCAGAGGGAGCCAGGTCCTGGCTGTATGGTAGGCGACCAAACACTTCGCATCGAAAACGCTACAGGAACGTCTTTGTTGCAGCTGCAGTGTGCGGCCAAGCATTGCCACGAGCAAGGAGAATGCTTGATGACAACATTCCTCTTCACTTGCTCTGAATAGCTCTTTTTAGACAGTTTTATGGACTCGCCTGATCCACTCGCTGAACAAGACCATCGATTGAAACTCTCTTCCTCCCCTGACACCCTGTATCATGAATGTCTTTACGTCCTGCTTCGGAGTTCCTGCACGTTTGCCGCACTTGGCTGGCACACACGACGGTAACGTAATTTGGGCTGCATGCAATCAGGTGGGACCCATCAACATGAAGACATCGAATGATAGCATACACTTTACGCTTCGTGGTAGAATATTGCTCTAGGCATCCTTAAGTGATCATTGTGCACTCAGAACTGAAAAGTTGACGTGGCGCGATCGACGAGCATACTAGATACACTCTGCTACACATCAACGCAAAGCTTCATCGGATTTTCACTGCGTTTTTATCTAAGCGACAGATAGGAACTTGAAAAAAAATTTGCACTCATAATTTGGTTCCGAAGTGATGTAAACGGAGGAATTATAGGAGAAAATTTTAAACTGATCGTAAACAGCTCCCTGGAGAAGTTTGTGTTGACTATGTGGATTAAGGACGGGAAAAAACCACAATGCATTAATAACAAAAATGCTGAGGAAGAAGAGATTGTTACACTCTCGGATCAGCAAAAAATTTTGAAATGTCGACAGAGAAGAATTACTAGAAATTCGTACATCTATAAGAAGATGGACGTGAGAAGCGTACAACGTCCACCATCATATCTTAGGGTAAGATCTTCCCGAGAACCCGAGAAAATTCTAGTCCTACGTAAAATAAGCAAGTGGCTTCTATCGAGTCACTCGTCGACCAGTCTGATGTGGCAATAGAAGACAGCAAAGGAAAGACTGAAGCTTTAAATTTCATGTTTAAGAAACCTTCCACGAAGGAGGATGGTAATACTTATGGAGGATATAGTTAGTAAAAGGCATCTATGGCGTAGAGAAGCGACTGAAAGAGTCTAAAACAAATAAGTCGTTAATGCGGATGGAATACTAATTCGGTTTTGCAGAGAGTACACTACGGCGTTGTCCCCTTACTTAGCTCGCATTTATCGCGAATCTCTCACCCAGCGCTAAGTCCCAATGAACTGGAAAGGGGGCAGGTGATTTCTGTATAAAAGAAGGATGAAAGAACGGAACCGCAGAATTACAGACCAATATCCTTAACATCGGTTTGTTGCAGATTTTTTGAACATATCCTAAGTTCGAAAGTAATAAATTTCCTTGAGAAGGAAATACTTCTGTCCACAAATCAGCACGGATTTAGAAATCGCTCAGCTTGCTCTTTTCTCGTACAATATCCTCCGAACCACGGGTCAATGAAAATAGGCAGATTCCATATTCCTAGATTTCCAGAAAGTATTTGGCACAATTCCCCCATGCAGACTTTTAACGAATGTCCGAGAACACGGAACAGGTTCCCAGATATGTGAGTGGCTGAAAGACTTCTTAAATAATAAATCCCAATAAGTTGGCCTAGACGACGAGTGTTCGACTGATGAACTCAGTAGTTAAGTCCCATAGTGCTCAGAGCCATTTGAACCATTTTGAACGACAAGTGTTCATCAAAAACAAGAGTATCATCAGGAGTGCCCCACGGATGTGTGATGGGACCACTCTTATTCTCTGTTTACATAAATGATCCCACGGTTAAGGTGAGCAGCCATCTGCGCCTGTTTGCTGATAATGCTGTAGTAACGGAAAATTATTGTCGTTGAGTGTACAAGGATAAAGGAATGACATACACGGAATTTTTTATTTGGTGTGATGAACGGCAGGTTGCTCTGAACGTAGAAAAAGTGAAGTTAATACAGATGAGTAGGATAAACAATCCTGTACTGTTAGAATACATATTAGTTACGTGCTGCTTTGATACATTCACGTCCACTAAATATCTATTCGTACCTTATAAAGAGATGTGAAATGAAACGAGCACGTAAGGATGATAGTAAGGAAGGCGAATAGTTGACTCTTGTTTACTGGGAGAATGTTAGGGAAACGTTGCTCATCTATGAAAAGAGACCACGTATAGAACCCGTGTGCTACCCACTCTTGACTACGGCTCGACTGTTTGGGATCCTCACCATATCGAATAAAGGAAGACATCGAAGTGATTCCAGAGACGTTCTGTTAGATTCTCGGGTAGGTTCGCCCAAAACGTAAATGTTAGGGTGACGCTTTTTGAACTCAAATGGTAATCGCTAGAAGGACGACAACATTCTTCACGCAAATCACTCGCATTTGCAGCTGACTGACAACAATTCTACTGCCGCCAACGTAAATTTCGTGGCAGAGTATGACGGCAACCTGGAGAGAGGCCCCATTTTTCATAGTTTTGAGAGGCACAACGGTGTTACTTCTGCTGTCATGGTGTGGAGAGCCGGCTGTGAAGTCAGGTCACTGGTGGTAGTGAGGGAGCTCTGACAGCAGAACGGTACGCCGACGACATCCTCCGTTCTCCTCGTGTCTAACCTCTCACGCGACGCTGTCATGGTTCCATTTTTCAACAGGACGGTGCTAGCCCAGGAATGTCATGTGTCTCTATGAACTGTCAGTGCGATGTTGAGATACTCCTGTGGCCATGTATTGAACCAGCTCGGATGTCAGCTCCATCGCAGTACATGTATTCGGGGTATCAAGGACCAGTTAGAATGGTTGTGGGCCATCTTGCCTCAGGAGAGGCATACACCCAGACCACAGCGGGTGCAGTTCTGAGGAAAACAAATTTTACCTCAAAATGTGGTAGACGTGTTATACCCGCAAAGTTTATTTGAATAAAATGATACACAAATTCAGTTTTCAGCGTGTTTCTTACAGTATTTCAAACGATATCTGGGCCAATGACTGGGCGACGAATGTTTCTTTTACGTCGCGAAAATGTTTTTAAGTACGGAGACATCTGTGCGGTGGTGTTTGAACAGATGTAATCAAGTAGTGTTTCTGGCAATCTACGGTATATCATCGCTGCACGTCGCTACCTTATTTTCAGATTTTTATTTCATCTAAGGTACTAGTATTGTTTCTTGATCAGTGCGATAATGAAGGGTCGAGCAGAAATTTTGGTACTACTAAACGTTATTTGAATCAGAGAAGTGTCTATAGAATGTAACAAGCAAAAATTATAAAAATAACAATAAAAACGAAAGAAACCTATGAATGATCTAACAGACCTCGTGCTTCTCCCTTCCAAACTTTTTCTTTAATTCCAAATGTACCAGGTGATCAAAAAGTCAGTATAAATTTGAAAAGTTAATAAATCACGGAATAATGTAGATCGAGAGGTAAAAATTGACACACATGCTTGGAATGACGTGGGGTTTTATTAGAACCAAAAAAAAATAAAGTTCACAAAATGTCCGACAGATGGCGCTGGACAGCAAAACGTCAGTGACTGCGCATGACAATCGTGTATAAAAGGAGCTGTCATGAGAGAGAGAATCATTCGAGGGTTGGATTCCCTCTCTTCTTCATCGAAGAGTTTCACTGCCTGGGCTACTCTCAGGGTGCACCTTCGACGTGGAAGATCCCCGCCGTTTCCCTGCCGTGTCGTCTGCTTGCCGTTCATACTGCCTGCCGGTGCTCGCCGCCGCCGCCGCCGCCGCCGCCGCTTGCTCGCCGCCTTCCGGTCCTCGCCGCCGCCGCCGCCGCCGCGGCCGCCGTCGCCGCCTGCCGGGGCTCGCCGCCGCCGCCTGGTCGCCGCCTGCCGGTGCTCGCCGCCGCCGCCGCCGCCTGCTGATCGCGGCCGTCGCCGTCTGCGCCGCCGTTTGGCCGCCTTCCGGTCCTCGCCGCCGCCGCCCCCGCCGCCGCCGTCGCCTGCCGGGGCTCGCCGCCGCCGTCGCCTGCCGGTGCTCGCCGCCGCCGCCGCCGCCGCCGCCGCCTGCCGGTCGCCGCCGTCGCCGTCTGGTCGCCGCCGCCGCCCTTCTCGCGCGCCGCCGCCATGTCCCAACCCACCACCACCACCACCACTATCATTTTCACCTCTCCCTCCGCTGCTCCAACCACCATCACATGGAGCTCCTCCTCCACCCCACTTCCCGTCCTTCCTTCTCTCCCTGTCCACCCCACCCCTGCACCACATTCGGCTGTAACCACCCCCAACTCCTCCTCCCCTATCACTGTCGCCCCATCGACAGCTACTGACTTTGCGCCGCTCCCCGCACCGCCTCCGACAGGCTCCAAGCCAGCACGGATCTCTGCTCGACGTTCCACAGTCTCAGTGACACCCACGCCCCCTCCGTCTGCGTCATCCGCTGCTCAGGGTGGTCCTGCCCCCCGCCATCTCCCCCTGCAACCCGTACCCCTGCCCCCTCTCCACCCGGTCGTGCCCGCGAAACCTTCAAAGCGCCCGAATGCTGACCCTTCCCCTGCAGTCTCCTCCAAAAAAAACCCCAGCCCCCGTGACCCACCCACCCCCATGGACGCGGCTCCGACCCCCGCCCCCGCCCCGCCTGCCACCCACACCTTTGTCCTCTCCAATCCTGACCCTCAATTCCTTGATGCCCGCTCCCTCACCCGCGCCATCCGGAAATACTACCCCAATGCTCCCATCTCCCAACTGATTCCTCGCAAGGACTCGGTCCTCATCAAATCCCCCAGTGCTTCCCTCCACACCGATCTCCTCTCCCGCATTCCCCGTATCCAATTTGGCCAACGTGCAACCCTCACCCCCTACCACACCCCGTCCTCTCCCCGTCAGCCTCAACCTCCCCGGCGTCCGCCGACCTTCACCGCTGTGATCACGAAGCTTAGCCCCGTGATCACGGAGGCTGAGGTGTTGGCGGAACTCAACTCCCGGCCCGACATTGAAATCCGCTCGGCCCGTCGCATCTTCAATGATGCCGGGCCGACTTTTCTCATGCGGATATTCACCGAATCCTCCTCCTCCATTGACCGCCTCCTCACCGAGGGAGCCCTCATCTACAATCAGCGCCATAAGGTGGACCCCTCCCGTTCCCCCGTCCAATCCTACCGCTGCCAATGCTGTCTCACCTACAACGACCACGTTACCTCTGCCTGCAGGAACCCCCCTACTTGTCCCCACTGCAAAGCTTCCCACTTCCTCAAGCATTGCCCCAACCTCACCTCTCCCCCCTCCTGCAACACTTGCAACGAACCACATCCTACCTACTCCTCGAAGTGTAAAGCGAAACCTCCACCAGTAACCCCTGAGCTCACCGTGCCTGTCCGTCCTGTTGATGACCCCATCCACCCCAACAACCCGCTCCGCCCTCCCCCTACTGCTGAGGACATCATCCGTTTCACCACCATTGTGCTCCAAAACATCCACCCCTTCCAGCGCTCACACACTCTTTCCCAAATCGCCCTCGCTGCCCGTTCCATCTTCCATCTTACCACCTATGCCACATACTCCCACAACCAGGCCCACTTCACCTTCACCCCCCTCACCACCCTTGTCTAACTCTCCACTCCCATGGCACAACAACCGTACCGTATCCTGTACCACAACAATCGCTCCCTGCCCACCCACAAACTCCTCTTCCTCCACACCCTACGTCAGCACCGCGTGGATGCCTTCGTTCTAAATGAAACCTTCCTTCAACCCCGTCTCTCCGTCTCCACGGCTCCTTACACTCTACACCGCACCGATAACCCGTACCCTCTCGCGCGTGGCGGAGTTGCTATAGGCCACCTCAAGCACCTCCCTGTCCGGCCCCAACCTCTCCTTAACAATCCTGCCGAGCATCTCACCCTCAGCCTCTTCTTCCCCACCCTTACCATCACCTGTGCCACCATTTATGTCCGCCCTCGCACCCCCATCCCGTACGATTTCCTGGCCCACATTGACCGCACCTTCTCCACCTACGTGATTGCCGCTGACCTCAATATCCACAGCCGTGATCCTGCGGACCTCCGACGGTGGCATCAGTTTCTCACCACTCTCCAGGGAGACCTGGTTCCCCTGCCTCAGCACACCCGGCCCGAATCCAACACCACTCCTGATGTGGTCCTTGCCTCTCCAAACCTCCTTGGGCGCATCACCGCGGATGTCCTTGACCTCATTGGCAGTGACCATGCTCCTGTCCTCCTCACTATCTCTAACGGTCGCCATCCCCGCCACGCTCCTCGCCCTGACGTCCCTCCTAAACTTGTCCATGATTACTCCCGTGCCAACTGGGATGCCTACCGGGATTCCATTCACACCCAGGTTGACGGCCACGACCTTACCCTCCAGTCTCCTGATGACATCGCTCGCGCTGCTGCCTTCCTGCACCAGACATTGTCTGACGCCATCGCCACCCATATCCCCACCAAAGCCATCCACCCTCACCGCCCCGCCCTGCCTCCACAGGCCGTCCTTCTCCTTCGAGAGTGCCGCCGCCTCTACCGCTCTCTTCTCCACACTCGTGACCAGGATACACTTACCCGCCACCGGCAATTACAGCGACACATCCGCAACCTGCTTGTTGCGAAGAAACGCCGAGCCTGGCGCCAGACCTGTACACGACTCAACACCACACTCCCCATCAACTCTTCCAAGTATTGGTCTGCCTTCCACCGCCTTACTGGGAACCGCCCCACCCCCCAGTACCCTCTCCTCCTTAATGACCGTCCCTTTCCTGACAACCTCAGTAAGGCCAACCACTTTGCCTCCCACCTCTCTGATGTTTTTTCCATCCCAGATGATCCCCACTTTGATTATTCCCTCTTCCCTGATGTCATGGACCGTACAAATACCTCTGTTCCTCCCCTTGCTCCTAGCTTCCAGTACTTGGGCCACACCCCACCTTCTGCACTTAACACTCCCATCACTACACAGGACATCAGCCTCACACTCCGCACTAAACGCACCACTGCTCCCGGCCACGACTGCGTTACCTACCGCCACCTCAAACGCTGCCCTCCCTCCTTCCTTTCCCTCCTTGCCACCCTCTACAATGTCATCCTTGCCACTGGCTTCTATCCCGACCTGTGGAAAACCTCCTGTATCCTGATGTTCTCCAAACCCAATAAGCCTCCATCTGATGCCTCTTCCTATCGTCCTATCTGTCTCACATCGGTGTTCAGCAAGCTCTTGGAATCCATCCTTTCCCGGCGCATCCATCTCCACCTCCACCAAAACCACCTCCTCCCAAACACCCAATGTGGCTTTCCACCCTCCTTCTCTGCTGATGACCAACTCCTCCGCCTCACTCATCTCCTCTCCCTCCAGCTTAACTCCCGTCGCTCCGCCATTTTTGTCTCACTTGACCTCGAAAAGGCCTACGACCGTGTCTGGCATCCCGGTCTCCTGTTTAAACTCCAAACCTACGCCCTTCCTATCAACTACATCCGTCTGGTGGCCTCCTTCCTCTCCCACCACCCCTCCTATGTTACCGTCCATCATGCCAATTCCCACACCTTCTACCCCTCTGCCGGTGTGCCCCAGGGCTCTGTCCTCTCCCCTCTCCTCTACCTCCTGTACACGGCAGATATGCCCCAACCCCCCCCCCTCCAGTACACCTCTTGCAATATGCTGATGACACCGCATTCCTCGCCCTCGCTCCTACCCTCCAACGGTCCCAACGCCTTCTCCAGAATCACCTTGACCTTTTTGCTGCATGGTGTAACCAATGGCTCCTGAAACTCAATCCTTCCAAGACCCAGACAATCATCGTAGGTCGTACCACTCGCTCCTTCCGCCTCCTGGATTTCTCCCTTACTGTCTGCGCACGTCCTGTTCGCCTCACCCCCACCCTCACCTACCTTGGCCTCACCATTGACCGTCACCTCACCTGGATACCTCATCTCCGCTCCATCCAATCCAAAGCCCACAACCGCCTCCGACTCCTCAAACTCCTCTCTGGCCGGACATGGGGGTTGCACCCCTCTACCATCCTCCACACCTACAAATCCTTCATCCGTCCCATCCTCTGTTATGCCAGTCCTGCCTGGATATCTGCCCCCCCCAAATTCTATCAGTCCCTCCAGATCCTTGAGCGTCATGCACTCCGCCTCGCCTTCCGTATCCGCCTCCCGTCCCCCACACGGATCCTCTATGATCTCATTCCTTTCCCCCATCTGCTCCTATTCCTCGAACATATCCGCATCCTCTACACCTCCCGCCGTCTTGAACCCCCTCACCCCCTGGTTGCTCCTCTCCTCTCCCGTCCCCGCCCCCTGCCACGTCTTCACCGTTGTGTCCCCCCTACCCTCCATCTCTACACCCTCCATCTCCTTTCCCAAGGTGGCTTCCGTCACCTCCCCCTCCCGGATGATGCCCTCTCTCCCTCCATTTATCCTTCCTATCAACTCTGATCCTCCATCCCCCTCCTTTCCTCTGTCATTTCCCTGGGCTCCGTCTCCCCCCCCCCCTTCTGTCCTGTTTTTCTCCCCACTAACCCTCTCCCTCCTCCCTTCTCCCCCCCAGTCCTTTTGTCTTCCCCTCCTCTGCCTACCCCACTCCCTGTCGCGTCTGCCCCCCCTCCCTCTTATGGGTCCTCATCCTCCTTCAGCTCCTTTCCCGGCTCCCCCCTTCGCTTTTACTCTCCTTTCCCCCCCTTTTTCGTTTTCCCATCTTCTGTCCAGTTTCACCCCCACCTGCTCTCGACTGTGGTGTCACATTTGCCAACTTTTTAGTGCAGTGTTCCAGTGACTATTCAGTGTTGTTTGTCTTTCTCGTGTTGCGAACAGAAACCATGCTGTCGCTCGGTGTGAATTTTATTTCCTTTGCGAACAGAATCCAGACTGTCGCCATGTTTTTTAATTGTCTATTGTTTTCCCCGTCTACTTCGTATGTATTTTTATTAGCGTCATCATCCCTGTGTTGTTGTTTTAAGTTCCACGATTTCTTTTCGCCTTGTTACTCTCTAAGTCTCCGATTTTATCGCCTGTTTTTTTATTATTTGTTCTCTTGCTCTTTGTCACAAAATCTGTCGGCTGAAGAGCGGCGTACTAAGCTGCTGCCAGCCCGCCCCCTTCGGGGGGAATTGAAATTCAATAAATGAAAAAAAAAAAAAAAAAAGGAGAGAGAATCAGATGCGCCAGCAGTCGCAGCATGTTGACGTTACCTGAAAAGGCGCTTTTAGTGAAGTTGTATTATCAGGATGGGGAATGTGCTAGTTCAGCGTTACGATCCTATCGCCACAGGAAGGGGATTCGAACAGGTAAAGGACCGTTAACAAATGCAGCTGTGGCGAGAATGATTTCGAAGTTCGAAGCCTCGGGTTGTTTAGACGATAGACGCCGTAGTAGCCGACCGAGCACAAGGCGTAACGCTGCTGAGACAGTTCAGGAAGAAATGGAGACTGTAGCGGGTTCATCTATGCACGGAGAAGTCAGTCCTCGTGCAGTCGCACGTCGCACCGGCATTCCATACACTACTGTTTGGTTGGCACTTAAGCGTACCCTCCGATGCTATCCGTGCAAAATCCATCGGCATGATGAACTGTTACCTGGCGATTTAGTGAAGCGGAGGGCATTTGCGGTGTGGACGTTTTAAAAGATGGCGGAAGATGATGATTGGTTGAGTAACGTGTTGTGGACTGACGAAGCTCATTTCACGCTCCGAGGGTCTGTCAACGCCCACAACTGCAGAATTTGGGCTACCGAAAATCCTAGAACTGTCGTGGAAACTCCACTGCACGACGAGAAAGTCACGGTATGGGTTGGATTTACCGCATCTGCCGTTATTGGGCCTTTTTTCTTCGAGGAAATGAGTCATTCTGGTTTTGTAACTGCTCCCGTGACGGGTGAGAGGTACGTCGACATGTTACAGAATCGCATCATCCCTAGCCTGGCTGATAAACATCTGATGGAACGTACGATGTTTCTGCAGTATGGCGCTCCACCCCATATTGCTAGACGCGTGAAAGATCTCTTGCGCTCGTTGTTTGGTGATGATCGTGTGCTCAGCCGCCACTTTCGGCATGCTTGGCCTCCCAGGTCCCAAGACCTCAGTCCGTGAGATTATTGGCTTTGGGGTTACCTGAAGTCGTAAGTTTATCGTGATCGACCGACATCTCTAGGGATGCTGAAAGACAACATCCGACACCAATGCCTCACAATAACTCCGGGCATGCTTTACAGTGCTGTTCACAACATTATTCCTCGACTACAGTTATTGTTGAGGAATGATGGTGGACATATTGAGCATTTCCTGTAAAGAACGTCATCTTTGCTTTGTCTTAGTTTGTTATGCTAATTATTGCTATTCTGATCAGATGAAGCGCCTGTCGGACATTTTTTGAACTTGTGAATTTTTTTGGTTCTAATAAAACCTCATGTCATTCCAAGCATGTGTGTCAATTTGTACCTCTCTATCTACATTATTCCGTGGTTTATTAAGTTTTAAAATTTATACTGACTTTTTGATCACCCGGCATATAAATAAACGAAATTGTAATTTTATTTGACAACAGAGTTGTTCGCACGAAACTGTTACGATTTAACATAGTCTCGGTGTGATTGTAAGAAACCTGAAGAACCACATAAATGAGTTATATAAAGATAAAAAGAAGTTACTTATCTCAAAGTGGCTGATAAATTAGTTACTCTGGGTATGATTATTTTCTGCACAGGTTCGTGTTATAAACACCGAAGAAATTTTGTAAATACACTGTTGACAAATCTTCTGTTATTTCACTTATGTACTTGTTTGTGTGTAATATATTGCTCCATTTTAACCAAAATTACACAATTTCCAAAGTTGGCAGTATTATGCAATTTATAAGAGATCTGAATAGAATTCACACACATCTTTCCCATACACTGTCCTTTCTACACTAGCAAACATGTTTCTGAAGTGTTGCCTATAATCACAGATTTACGTATTCTTTCTGGTGTAATTTTATATTAAAATTCAAATATATCTTGCTGTTTTGGCTTCAGTTGGACTCTTGCCAACTTTTTAAAATGAAAAAAATAAAGCTAATTAAACTTTATTTTTTAAAGACAATAAATAGTCTTAACAGTTTTAAAAATGTACAAAAACTGTAATGGTAACATTATTCTAGATAAAATGGCCAGAATGAGAGTTTAGAAAAATTTGGGAAAACTAAAATGGTAAACAGATTGTCAGATAATAAAATTTTCAGAAACAAGATATTAAACAAATGGTGACAGAAAACGTAGCAATTATTGCTAGAGTGTGCTGAAAATATTATGCTCAAAATTTCAAATACACATAAAAAATTTTAAACAGTGTAATGTGTAGACATAGTGTACAGAATAATTATTGTAATATTAACATACTATCGATCCTAGCTGAAAAGTCTATTTCCAAATAACAGAAAGCAAACTGAGTAGGAAATGTAAACAAAGAGTGTCACAAAAGTCAAATACAGCGGACCTACGACTTAAAAAAAAATGGCTCTGAGCACTATGGGACTTAACAGCTATGGTCATCAGTCCCCTAGAACTTAGAACTACTTGAACCTAACTAACCTAAGGACATCACACAACACCCAGTCATCACGCCTACGACTTCATCATGAATCATAAAAAGACCGTTCTCAGCTTCACAGAAAGATGCTGCAGATGCAGGAGGGCAGTGAAGCATGTGAATGCATCGTATTCAGCAACGATATGGCGTGGAAAATGGCGAGAACTCCCAAAATCAAAAAGAAAAAAGTTTAAATTGAATAGAGTGCTTATGAGACAGACATGGAATTCTATAAAAACTTGGAATTTATACCGTGAAAGAATGTGGCAGGGGTTGCGAAAAGCATTGTTCCCCTGTCACATTCAAAACAACAACGCAGGGAGTGACTACACTGTCGAGGAATTAATACTATAACGACAATGGCGTGTGCCCTCCCGTTGATATAATAAAAATTCGATAAAGTATGCAATCAAATTACGTTTATTTCATTGAGTTACCTTTCATTTTACACAGTAAGAAATAAACACGCTTGACTCTGAAATTCATCTCCCGTTTCCGAAATAAAAAGACTAACAGGAAGTATTTACGTTATTTTTAAGGTTCTGTACCTCAATCGCTAAAACCGGAAGCCTTATAGCAGCACTTTGTTATTCGTCTGGCTGTCTGTCTGTCCGTCTGTTAAGACTCCTTTTTTCTCAGGAGCGGATAGGCGTATCGAGTTAAGATTTATGTAAGGCAACAAGGTCTACGGTCATTACGTCGTGTAAAACATTCACGTATTTACATCAATGCAATCAGAAGGTACGACCATTTATGTCACGTATTCTGATAATCGCAAACCCATTCATCAAATCCTCTAGCGTACTTTCCGTCGACTTAGAATCGCGAAATTTCGCAAGAGTGAAAGCTTCACGGTACAAATAAGCGGAAAAATTCCGAAAATTGTTAAATTACAATTATATCGCATAAAAATATCTTGTTACCATTATAACTTACATGGCATTAATCATCCGTCAAAAGCATAATAGATATACATTACTGCATGCAAACATAAAATGTAAGTTGTTGCAGTTATGTTTTAGTTAGTAAATAAAAAAAACATTTTATTAAATCATCTTTCTGTATATACACTGAAGCTCCAAAGAAACTGGTATAGGCATGGGTATTCAAATACAGAGATGTGTAAATAGCTTTCATACGGCGCTGCGGTCGGCAACGCCTATATAATACAAATGTCTGGCGCAGTTGTTAGATCGCTTACTATTACTACAATCGTAGGTTATCAAGTTTTAAGTGAGTTTTTACATGGTTGTGCATAGTTGTCGCATGAGCGATGGGACACAGCATCTCCGAGGTAGCGATGAAATGGTGATTTTCCCGTACGACCATTTCACGAGTGTACCGCGAATAAAAGGAATCCGATAAAAAAACATCAAATCTCTTACATCGCTGCGGCCGGAAAAAGATCCTGCAAGAACGGCACCAACGACGACTGAAGAGAACTATTCAGCGTGACAGAAGGCCAACTCTTCCGCAAATTGGTGCAGATTTCAATGCTGGGCCATCAACAGATGTCAGCGTACAAACCATTCAACGAAAAATCATCTATACGGGCTTTCGGAGCCAAAGACCCCCTCGTGTACCCTTGATGACTACATTACACAAAGCTTTACGCTTCGCCTGGGCTCGTCATCATCGACATTGGACTGTTGATGACTGGAAACACGTTGCCTGGTCGGGCGAGTCTCATTTCAGATTGAATCGAGCGGATGAACGTGTACGGGTATGGAGACAACCTTATGTATCCATGGACCCTGCATGTCAACAGGGGCTGTTCAAGCTGGTGGACGCTCTGTAATGGTGAGGGGCGTGTGCAGTTGGAGTGATATAGGACCCATAATACATCTAGATACGACTACGACAGGTGACACGTACGTAAGTATCCTGTCCAATCACCTGCAACCATTCGTGTCCATTGTGCACTCCGGCGGACTTGTGCAATTTCAGCAGGACAAATCGACAGCCCACACGTCCAGAATTGCTACGGAGTGGCTCCAGTCACACTGTTCTGAGTTTAAACACTTCCGCTGGCCACGAAACTCCCCAGACATGAAAACTATTGAGCATATCTGGGGTGCCTTGCAACGTGCTATACAGAAGAGATCTCCACCCCCTCGTAGTCTTACGGATTTATGTTCGGCCCTGCAGGATTCGTGGTGTAAGTTCCCCTCCAGCACTACTTCAGACATTAGTTGAGTCCTTGCCAGGTCGTGTTGTGGAACTTCTGCATGCTCCAGCGGGGGCCCTACAGGATATTAGGCAGGTGTACCAATTTCTTTGGCTCTGTAGTGTATATAAACCAAGTCATCTTCTTGCTGCTTTTTCGTAAGTCCGGGCTTGTCTCAGGAGCTATTGTAGTGATGTTGATACGGACTTAGCATTCTCTGAATCGACGTCTTACCAGTATCTGTGTCGATAACAGGTAAAACTCGTTGAGATGCTCGATTCCCAGGACGAATGAACTATCTGTATACACAAATAAGCCTATACGGGACCCTCAGTACGCGAATCCTACTCCCACGTATCCAGTTTTCATTATTATTGTGCTGCATTTACGAGACTTGTCCAGCAAGTAAGTTCCGATCGGTCGCGAAGTGGACACCACAGTGAAAACCCGATGGAGTTTGCACAGATGTATTGGGTAGTGTCTCTAGTGTGAACATCGATCGCATCAAGGAGCTCTTTTCAGTTGTGAGCGCACTGTGAGCGAGTAAAGGTGCCTAGAACAACGATGTCTCCCGCCAAGTAGGAGGGAACGCTGAGAGGCTTCGCCTTAATGAATGCAACCCACCTAACATAACTGCCACGCACTTCCTTCTTCATGGCAATTCTCAGCCGCACTCTGCAGGGGCAGTAAGGCGCTCCTCCAGCATTTGCGATGGGAAATGTTCGATCACCCACAACACAGCCATAATTGGCTCGTCCTGAGTATCATCTCTGTTCACATGAAACGCTGGATACGGAGACAACACTTGGACGCAGGCTTTGCGCTATAGACCAGCATAGTGAATTATCGGAAAGCACAGGCACCTGCCTTCTATGACGATTTTGTTGGAAATTTGGTATAACGCTCCGAAAAATGTCTAAGTCGGAGCGACGACTATGTTGAGAAGTATTTGGAAAGTGTAACTAACTCTTGCAAATAAAATGTTTCTGATTTCACTGTGGTTTCCATTTAGTGACCTATCGGAACTTACTTTCTGGACAACCCTCGTATTTCAGCTAGCAAGGCTAGGGCTTTCAGGCCATCTGTTACATCGAATCAGGCATCTTTAGTGAATTAACATTACAATATGTATAGTACAGGAACAAAATATGTATACAGTGTTTCTCCCAAGATTCGTGAGTGGCATTTTCTCTGGTATTTCAGCAGATGTTTTTGCATTGTGTAGCTGTAGTCAGCCCAGAAAAATATAGCTCATCATGTCTTTCACGCGACGCCCAGTCTCGTCAGAAAGCATCGGTTTGTTTGACGTCACAAACAAAATTATTCTTAAAGCAGAATTTTACGTGCCCATTCGCTTGAGCGGTCCTAAGCTAGTCTAGTGCGCCATTCGTCACTTCATCACTGCTAAAAATAATTAGGTCATTTGGAAAGCAAATAATATATTAAGAACGTTCTAGGTAACATACCAAGGAACGGACAAGCTGTAACTCTCAGTAAGAAAGTTTTAGTTCCAAATATCATTAATACTGAGGCACTATATTTTACTTATACAAGTACAGAAATATGGCTTTAATGTTTTAACTAACAGAACGATAGTCACCTATCGAAAAGTATGACCTTCTATTGAAACGGTATGTCATTGCATCTATAACTCCACTTGGAAGAAGCCCAAAACAATAGTGTAAACTAATTTTAAAAACTGGTTCAGATAATTCACAATAATAATTTAATTCAGACAGTAAATATGAGATCACGAATATTACTTTCAACATACGAGCTGGATGAAGCAAATACATAAAGTTAATGCTACTGAATTACTAATCAAACTTACTGACCTCATTGTTCGGTGGCTGTTCATCAGGAACTCTGTGCCTTGTCTTCCCCTTTTCAAAAGGTTTACCAGACACACGTTGTTTTGTCTGTTCACTACTCCGACGTTTTACCAATTTTTAAATTCAAATTATCTCCTTCCGTTACAATGATGTTTTATTGATACAAACAAAAGCTTACATGTACTCTGCTTATCACACAAACTGTGCGTCTACTAAATCTAAGAGACTATGGTGCATGGCACTTGGAAATCCAGAGGGGAACACTACTTCGCACAAATACCATGTATCATCTGTCTTTGAAGCATTTTTCTCTGTGATTTAACACTTAAACCTAGTCAAGAAGAGTACAGAAAATACAATAGCACTGAAAAAGCTTTGGCGAAAAAATGGCACTTAAAACGTTTGACATTCCCACTCCTCGTAAAGTTGTCGACAATGTAGACACTGCACTTAACAAGAAACAAAGTTGAAAACATGCTACGAGCAGCACAGGAAACACGTTAACAACACAAACATGTTCCTAATGGCAGTGTGTATGTGGCTTAAGAGAGAAAAATTTGTCAGTCAGCGTAATTTTTGTCTCTCTGTAGGAGTGTTTTGCGTAGTGAAGTTAATACTAGTCAAAAGCAAATTTTTTCTCTGAAATATGCACTGTTATCAGTTCAGAAAACAACGAACATAACACACATAACTTCTATCGATTTCTGAGAGGATGAATCAAATATGTAGTTCGGAATGTTCTAATTGGGAAACAGATCTCGCAACGTATTGGTTTTCAGTCAGAAAGACCGACGTATGTGTGTATCCAGCTAGGGGATGTGGCAGGAAGTGGGGCGGGAGGGAGGAAGGGATGCAGCCCTCGGAAGGACATGGCCGCAGCGCTACCGACCGCCCTCCCCCTTCCCCCTCCTCGATCGACCAACTGTTGCGCGCCACGCCGTGTACCATGTACAGCCCCACACAGTTCTGTTCAACTCCTCTTCATATGGTGCACACCAATTCTGCCACCCGTCATTGTTGGCTGGCAGTGCTTCGCGAGCTTTACACTTGATAAAAGCGCTCCGTGCTATAGTGATGTAATGAAGTAAGTCTCAGGGACGGGTAGCTCTACTCCCGTCTGTTTCCTACGACCTCTAAATGAAATTGCGTTCGCACATGGATTCATGTCCAAAGGAACATTCTATCGTACAACACAGGCACTGCAATATCGTATGCATCCGCAGACACTGGGCAAGAGGATTTCAATTAAAATGTCTCCCTATATGGGAGGGCACCCGAGGGATATACGAGTGCAGGTTGTAAGCTCACGGTTAACGACATTTGGAAGTTTGGGCCCGGCCGCAAAGCGTGTTCGGATAGCCTACTGGTAAGGCGACCGCTCGCGATAAGCGGGAAACCCGGCTTCGAGTACCGGTGCGGCACAAATTTTCACTATCGTCATTCCGTTATATAGCTGATTGGTATCCATATTCGCAACTACATTACATTTCATTTATTTCATAATGACTGTAGTCGCCGCAGTATCCGTTCCCTCGGACACACGTGCATGTCCGAAGAAAGATCACATCGTAGTTCTGAACAACACAGACAATTCAATATCATACAGCTAAACAAATCATTGTCTTTTTAACTGCAGCTACTGCGCAACTTGGTACTGTTAGACAAAGTTGTTTTTCACAGTAACTGACCTGAAGGTGATCGATAGTCGACACTGAAACCGGTTATTTAAAATATTGTTATCTAATAGGTAAATTCTTTACACACTAATATCAAAAAAGGAAACAATTTCCTGATGTTCTACAATTATTAGTTGTTTGATCACTAACCGATTTTCGGCTTCTTATGCTATCTCAGGTGAAAGATTAATACTGGGTTGGTCCATAAGTCCTAACGATTTCCTGTAAGTGAAATTTTACGTGAAAAATAATATGTTGCGGGAATGCGTTTTATGTTTTTTGATACAGAATTATGTGTTCTACAAAATTGTGTGTTTAGTTTCCTGATGATTACACACTTTCTGTTCTTTTCAGGTCATTAGAAGGGAGTGGCAGGTCGACAGATTCGAGCATTTTCGACACGTTCTTCTGCTGCTTTTAATCGGGATGTGAAAGCAACAGAAGCCCGCATCTCGTGGTCGTGCGGTAGCGTTCTCGCTTCCCACGCCCGGGTTCCCGGGTTCGATTCCCGGCGGGGTCAGGGATTTTCTCTGCCTCGTGATGGCTGGGTGTTGTGTGCTGTCCTTAGGTTAGTTAGGTTTCAGTAGTTCTAAGTTCTAGGGGACTTATGACCACAGCAGTTGAGTCCCATAGTGCTCAGAGCCATTTGAACCATTTTTTTTTTTTTTTTTTGTGAAAGCAACAGAAACTTCCCGAGGAAATTTTGAGGTGTATAGTGAAGAAGCGAAGCCTCTTAGGACGGTTCGACATTGGATTACGCAACTCAAAGACTGAAATTTCGACCTCAAAGACATTCATGATTCATCACGAACTTGACTCTTGAACTTTACGTTCAACAAATGGAACGACTCGAAAGCGCTATGCAGCAAAGATGACCCGATCGGCGACATACCGTTCTCCTCCAAAGCGACGCCGTCCTCACATCGCCAAGGAAGCCATTTAAATCGCTTGGCTAAGACGTGCTGCCACATCATCTGTATTCTCCCGACTCGATTCCTTCGCATTTCCATCTGTTCTGATCCCTTTCGAATGAACTGCTTGCGTTTCGCTCAGTAATGCCGTGGACTTAAAGGCTGCCGGGACGATTTCTTAGTGTAGAACCCGGGTGATTTCTGCCATCGAGACCCTGAACAGCTCGTTGAACGTTGGGGAGAAGTTTAAACCATAGCTAAGAATATATTATTGATTGAATTGTTGTTCATTTCCTGTTTATTTTTGCGGAAACCTAAGCTTGAAAAAAGCCTTGTAACTTATGGGCCAAGTTAATACGAAACGTGTTTTTAAGTAAGAATCGTTATGAAATAAAAATAAAACAAGTAGACTTTTCTTGGCAATTTTATTTTTACATTAAAGCCTGTACTTTAATATACTTGTCTACATAATTCCCACCAACGTAACACGGTCGTTTTGACATCTTCATTGTCCTCATGGCGCTGACCACCTAGACACTTCTTCAACTGCAGAAACGCGTGGTAGTCTTTTCACGCTAGATCTGAGCTGTACGGAGGGCGGTCAAGTTCTTCCCAGTCAAATAATCCGGGCAGCTCGTGAGTTCGATTGGCCGCGTGTTGACGAGCATTTTCATAAAGCAAAATAACGCCCTTACTCAGCATGCCACGTCCTTTGGTTTGGATTAAAGTCTCACAATAAGTCGTAGAACAGTGGAACAGTGGAAGAAGAATGGGGAGATTTTAAGAGGGCTCTAGTTGAGGCAGCTGAGACTGTGTGCGGAAGAACTAGCACAAAGAGGAGAAGTAGGGAAACTCCATGGTGGAACAACATATGTAAAGAGGCAGTACTTCGAAAGAACAAAGCCTTCAGAGAATGGTTCCAGACCCGAACAGAGGAAGCTAGGGTAAAATATAAGGAAAGCAAGAAAGCGGCACAGACCATAGTAAGGGCGGAGAAGAAGAAGTGGATGGAAAAATGGACAAGAATGTTAGAAGAGGACAGTGAAGGGAACAAAAAAGTACTTTACACCATGGTAAGAAATAAGAGGAACGACAGAAGCGAGTGCCTGAGGATCATGGATAATAATGGAAGAGTTGTGGAGGAAATGCATGAGCTCAAAAAGATTTGGAAGGAGTACTTTGAAGATCTGTTGAATGCCGCCAAGCGGGTAACTAACAGCGATGGAGAGCGTAAGGCAGCAGACGATTATAATAGTGGGGAAATTGATGATCTAACTTGGAATGAAGTGGAAGAAGCCATAAAGGGGATGAAAGGGGGCAAGGCACCAGGTTGGGACGAAGTAACAGTGGATATGATACGAGCAGCAGGAGAAGTAGGAACCCAGTGGCTATATAGAGTGCTGAGGGTGGTGTGGAAGGAGAACAGAATTCCTGAGGATTGGAAGAAAGGAATTATAGTCCCGATCTTCAAGAAAGGGGATAAAAGGAGATGTGAGAACTACAGAGGAATCACCCTGCTATGCCACTGTGGAAAAATCTATGAAAAGATCCTGGAGAAGAGAATAAGAAGCAGTATTGAAAGTAGACTGCAAGAGGAGCTGTACGGTTTCAGACCGGGAAGATCAACAACGGACCTCATATTTGCGGTAAGGCAACTGCAGGAAAGGCACTATGAGTACGGGAAGGACTTAATCATGGCGTTTTTGGATATTGAGAAGGCGTTCGACAGTATCTGTAGGGACAAGCTCTGGGATGTGCTGAACGCAAAAGGGATAGATGAAGAGATAACACGAAAAGTCAGAAAAATGTACGAGGGAAGTGAGAGTTGCGTGAAAGTGGGGAGGGAACGTACTGGATGGTTCAAGCTGGAAAATGGGCTGCGACAGGGAAGTGCACTTTCGCCTTTATTGTTTATTATTGTTATGGATGAAATCCTACAGCAAGTATCAGATGCAATTGGAGATCATAAAATGAAAGCAGTGCTTTTTGCCGATGACCTGATGTTATGGGGAAATTGCGAGAAGGAGGTGCAAGAGCAGTTAGATGCATGGGAGGCAACAGCAGCACAATATGGAATGCATTTCTCTGCAAAGAAAAGTGAAATAATTGTCACAACAAGGAAGAAGAATAGGCCAAATGTGGATATAACTTGTGGAGGGGAAAAACTACAAGTGGTAGAGAACTTCAAGTACCTGGGAAGCGTGATTGAAAGTAAGGGGGGAAACGCAATGGAAATAAATGAAAGGTGCAGAAAAGCAGGGCAGTTCTACAAATGCATTAGGGGGCTTATTTGGAGCAAGAAGGTGCCACAGAAATCCAAGGGAATTATATACCGAACCTACTTTGTCCCCATATTGGCATACGGAAGTGAGACATGGGTAATGCACAAAAGCGACAAAAGTAGAATACAGGCTAGTGAAATGAAGTTCCAGAGGAGCAGGTTGGGTGTAACAAGACGAGACAGATTGCGAAATGTGTATGTGAGGGAAAGACTAAAGGAGAAACCAGTACAGGACAGGATAGAAAAATCAAGACTGCAGTGGTATGGACACATGAAGAGAATGGATGAGGGAAGAATTCCAAAGAGGATGTTTGATCTGCAACTGGAGGGGAAGAGGCCCAGAGGAAGACCAAGAGATAGATGGGTGAAGGGAGTGAAGGAATGTGTGATGAGAAGAGGAGAGAACTGGACGAAGGTGGAAGAGGGGGAATGGTGGAAAGACAGAACACGATGGAGAGGCTTGTGTTCCCGACAGACCCAGCCAGTGGCTGGAAACTGTCCAAGATGATGATGAATAAGTCGTAGAAGCTATGGTGTCACCATGAGGCAAAGATCCGCAAGCAATACCCTCTTAATGTCCACAAAACAATACATGCGATATCTCGGGCTGAAACTCTTTGCTCGAATTACACTTTCTTAGATGATGTAGGTGGATTCATCTACATCACCACTCTGCAAATCACACTTAAGCGCCTGGCAGAAGGTCCATCGAACCACTTGTACAATAATTCGTTGTTATTGCACACTCGAAGAGCGCACGGAAAAAACGAACACCTATATCTTTCCGTGCGACCTCTGATTTCCCTTATTTTATTATGATTATCCTTTCTCCCTATGCAGTTCGGTGTCAACAAAACATTTTCGCATTCGGACGAAAAAGCTGGTCATAGAAATTTCGGGAGAAGACCCCGCCGCAACCAGAACCGCCTTTGTTTTAATGATGTGCACCCGAAATCCTGTATACTGTCTGTGGCACTCTCTCCCCTATTCCTCGATAATATAAAACGCGATGCCCTTCTTTGAACTTTCTCGATGTACTCTGTTAATCCTATCTGGTAAGGATTCCACACCGGGCAGCAATACTCCAAAAGAGGATGGACAAGCGTTGTGCAGGCAGTCTCTTTAATAGATCGGTTGCATCTTCTAAGTGTTCTGTCAATAAAAAGCAGCCTTTGGTTCACCTTCCCCACAACATTTCGTATGTGTTGTTCCAATTTAAGCCGTTCGCAGTTGTAATTCCTAGGTATTTAGTTAAATGTAAATGTCGTGTGACTAGGGCCTCCAGTCGGGTAGACCGTTCGCCGGGTGCAAGTCTTTCGATTTGACGCCACTTCTGCGACTTGCGTGTCGATGGGGATGAAATGATGATAATTAGGACAACACAACGCCCAGTCCCTGAGCGGAGAAAATCTCCTACCCAGCCGGGAATCGAACCCGGGCCCGTATGATTGACATTCTTTCGCGCTGACCACTCAGTTACCCGGGGCGGACAGGTATTTAGTTGAATTAATGGCCCTCAAGTTTGACTGATTTATCGTGTAACCGAAGTTTAACGGATTCCTTTTAGAACTCATGTGGATGACTTCAAAGTTTTCATTATTTAAGGTCAACTACCAATTTTCACACCATACAGGTATCTTACCTAAACCGTTTTGCAAATTGTGCTGATCTTCTGATGACTTTACTAAAAGATAAACGACGACATCATCTGCAAACAACCTAAGACGGCTGCTCACATTGTCTCTCAAATCGTTTATGTAGATAAGGAACAACAGAGGACCTATAACACTACTTTGGGGAACTCCAGAAATCACTTCTGTTTTACTCGATGACTTTCCATCAGTTACTACCATTACTACGAACTGTGACCTCTCTGACAGGAAGTCATGAATCCAGTCGCATAACTGAGACGACCTCAAAGGGCACGGCCGACTTCCTTCCCGTCCTTCCCTTATCCGATGAGACCGATGACCTCGCTGTCTGGTCTCCTTCCCCAAACAACCCAACTCAACTGAGACGACCGTTCTCTTCGAGATAATTCATAATGATCGAACACAATATATGTTCCAAAATCCTGCTGCATATCGATTTTAATGAAATGGGCCAGTAATTTAGTGAATTACTCATACTGCCTTTCTTGAATATTGATGTGACCCGTGCAACTTTCCACCCTTTGGGTACGGATCTTTCGTCGAGCGAGCGGTTGTGTTTAATTGTTCAAAATGGCTCTGAGCACTATGGGACTTAACAGCTATAGTCATCAGTCCCCTAGAACTTAGAACTACTTAAACCTAACTAACCTAAGGACAGCACACAACGTTTAATTGTTATATATGGAGCTATTGCCTCAGCGTACTCTGAAAGGAACCTAACTGGTATACAATCTGGACCTAAGACTTGCTTTTATTAAGTGATTTAAATTGCTTCGCTACTCCGTGGGTATCTGCTTCTAAGTTACTCATGTTGGCAGCTGTTCTTGATTCGAATTCTGGAATATTTGCTTCGTCTTCTTTAGTGAAGGAATTCCGGAACGCTTTATTTAGCAACTCTGCTTTAGCAGCACTGTCATCGATAGCATTTCCATTGCTATCGCGCAGAGAAGGCACTGATTGTGTATTGCCGCTAACATACTTTACATACGACCCGAATCTCTTTGGATTTTCTGCCAGGTTTCCAGAGAAAGTTTCGTTGTGGAAACTATTATAAGCATCTCGCATTGAAGTCCGGGCCAAATTTCAAGCTTCTGTGAAAAATCAGCAATCTTGGAGATTTTGAGCTCGTTTAAATTCGGCACACTTCTTTCGTTGTTCCTGTAGCAGTGTTCTGATCTAAATCTCTTAATTGCTGTTGATACTATTTCTTTGAATTCAAACCACACCTAGTCTACACTTACATTGTTAGTTTGGAAGGAGTGGAGAGTGTCTCTCAGGAAGGCGTCACGCGAATTTTTATCTGCTTTTTTGCAAGGATATATTTTCTGTTTATTTTTGGAGACTTTGGGAGTTACGGTGTTCAGACTCGCTACAAATCTGTGTTCACTAATCCCTGTATCCGTTTTGATGGTCCTTATTAGCTCAGGATTATTTGTTACTAAGAGACATATGTGTTTTCACAACCGTTTACTATTCGAGTGGGCACATGAACTAATTGCTAGAAATAATTTTCAGATAATGCGTTTAGCACAATTTCGATCGATGTTTTATGCGTACCTACGGATTTAAACATGTATTTTCGACAACATATCGAGAGTAAATTGAAGTGACCTCCAACTATAACTTTATGAATCGGGTGCTCGTTTGAAATTAGACTCAAGTTTTCTTTGAACCTTTCAGCAATTGTTTCATCTTAGTTGGGAGGTCGGTAAAAGGATACAATTATCATTTTATTCCGGTTGCCAAGAATGAGCTCTACCCAATTTTACTATGTAGATGCCATTCGCTAAATAAATAAATAAGTAAAAGCCCTACCCATATTAACTCACAGGGACTATCTACTTCAATTTCGCTACAAGATAAGCTACTTCTAACAGAAACAAACACGCCACCGCCAACTGTGTTTAGCCTATCCTTTATGAACATCGTTAGGTCCATCGCAAAAATTTCGGCTGAGCTTCTCCATGGCTTTAGCCAGCTTGCAGTGCATATAACGATTTGAGCGCCAGTGCTTTCTATTACCGCTTGGAGCTCTGGCCCCTTCCCAACACAGCTACGACAATTTGCAACTATTATACCGATAGTTCCTAGATCTACGTTCTTCCTGTGTTCGACCTGCACGCTTTTTTAGGCTGAAGCCCTTTCTTGTTTCGCCGAGGCCCTCTAGCATAAAAAAACCGCCCAGACCACGCCACCCAGCCCCAGTTACCAGTGTAGCTGCCTTCTGCATGTAATGGGCTCCTGACCAATTTAGCGGAATCCTAAACCCCACCACCCTATGATGCAAGTCGAGGAATCTGCAGCCTCCACAGGCTTAGAACCGTCTGAGCCTCTGATTCAGACGCTTCTCTCGGCGCTGTACCATAGGTCCGTTATCGATCAAAATGGTTCAAATGGCTCTGAGCGCTATGGGACTTAATATCTGAGGTCATCAGTCCCCTAGAACTTAGAACTACTTAAACCTAACTAACCTAAGTACATCACACACATCCATGCCCGAGGCAGGACTCGAACCTGCGACGTAGCAGTCGCGCGGTTCCGGACTGAAGTGCCTAGAACGGCTCGGCCACCGCGGCCGGCGTTATCGATCCTGTCGACTATGCTCCAAATGGTGGGCTCTGCTTTCATCACACAAGGAACATTGGCAGCCTTTACCACTTCTGATAGCCACTCGAAACCAGAGAAAATCTATAGAAAATCTCTCCCGATCCAAAGCGACACGTATCATTGGTACCGATATGAGCCACCACCTCCGATTGGCTGCACCCTGTGCTCTTCGTGATATCTGGAAGTATCCGTTCCATGTCTGGAATGATTTTTGTAGCGGATGTCACCCATGTTTATTGCTGTGACATTTTGGCTTAAAAACCTTCCTCACTGTATTGCTCTAGGGAAGTCAAAGAACTGGCTAAACGTTTGTGTTTGTACACCTCAATCAGCGCTGTCGGTAGCAAGCGTGGGCATAACTTTTGATAAATTAAACATTTTGTAACAACTGTATAAAGCACATGTCTTGACAGGTGAGACAAATCATCAAATAATGTCGAAAACATAAAGCGTCTGTTCTCTCACTTTTTCATCAACTTTGTGCACCAAAGCGTCAGTAATGTCTGGAGGTCCTCACAATGCACATTCGTATGGCCATCTTTAAAAGTATTCACCCATTTCCGTAGCACCCCATCGCGCGTAATGTCTCCTCCATACACTACGCTTATCAGATGATGGATATCAGCCACTTTCACACCCTTATCACTAAGAAAACAAATCAAAGCGCGTATTTAACATTCGGTGTGATTCTCAATCGGGGAAGACATTTCAAATACTCACAAACAAACGTAAATACGCCTAATGACACCGGCCGGCCGTTGTGGCCGAGCGGTTCTAGGCGCTTCAGTCTGGAACCGTGCGATCGCTACGGTCACAGGTTCGAATCCTGCCTCGGGCATGGATGTGTGTGATGTCCTTAGGTTAGTTAGGTTTAAGTAGTTCTAAGTTCTAGGGGACTGATGACCTCAGATGTTAGGTCCTATAGTGCTCAGAGCCATTTGAACCATTTGAGCTAAATGACGCCGAGAGAGGTGATGCAGTGTTTAGCACGCTAGACTCGTATTCGGGAGGACGACAGTTCAAACCCGCGTCCGGCCATCCTGATTTAGGTTTCCCGTGATTTCCCTAAATCGCTTCAGGCAAATGCCGTGGTTGTTCCTTTGAAAAGGCACTGCCGACTTACTTCACCATACTCCCCTTCTCCGATGGGACTGATGACCTCGTCGTTTGGTCCCTTCCTCCAAATCAACCAACCAAGGCGAATGACTCTGTAAAGGCGCCTGTGGCTTGCCAACAGAGTGCGGTACGCAGCGTTCTTGCGCCAAATGCTGACCGCAACGCTGCAGTGGCGGAGTTTCAAAAATGTATTTACTTTAAAAACACGCATCGTAGTTGCAGAACATTAGGAAAGTGTTTCTTTTTTAATAAACACACCGACAAAAGATCATTCCCTGGAAATATCAAGCTAAAGATGTAGGACCACTACTGTCTTTCACTATAGCATCAGTTCACCGAGGAAGTTTCTCCAGGTGTACAATGTCCAACTAAAGCCACTGATTGATGATAAGATCCTCTAGAGCTACCAGAATGCGGGAATATTCATTTATGTGTTTCACTGGCAGTTTCAGATAGTACCATAAATTTTCTAAGGCGTTAAGATCGGGTGATTTAGCGGGCCAATCGAAATGCTGTTGGGTGCCTAAGTACTGTACACATGAAACCAGGAACGTATCGGTGAAGTTCTGTGAACACGGGCGTTTCCAGACGTGAGTGTCCATAATATACTCATCATGAAGATGAGAAGGAAGGGCAACGCTTCATCACTAAGAATGCTGAATTAATCATCCTGATTCATGATCACGTTAACCTGAATGAGTAAGCCCGGGTCACGGTATTCGATTCAGTTCAGTTTATTGGCACGAATTATATACCTGTTATCTGGAAACTCTAAACAGGTCGTACATGTTCAACGATCATGGTGACATACAATGTTTTATATTATGTATATAGTAATTTATGTTAACAGCAACCATTCGTAATATTAAAGTTGAAATAAAACAGAATACTTTAAATAAAAATCAGTTTAAAAAAATAACATAAAATAAAAGGAATTAACTTAAGTTCGAAATGAATAGCTTCCAGTGTATATTACTAGATATCCTACAGGTAGTCTCGGAATAACTCGAGGTTTGGCGAATAACTAGAACCATACCTATTTCTAAACCTGTTCTTACTATACTATTTTTCATTGTCCACATTGGTATGTGCGTACCTCGGCAGTCGCCTAGTCTATGCATAGTTTGCATACCCACGTGGGTGGCCATGGCATTCTTTCTTGGACGAAACGCTTCTTGCGAACTGTTATCGTTATTTTGATATTCAGAATATCCACTTATAAATTGAAAGTTAAGAAATAGCCTTTTAGATACTCTATGTGCAATCATATTAACTACAGTCCACAAGTTTTAGCCACTTACAATTGTTTACGGGCCACAGTCTAACTGTCTGCAGTCTCTCTCTACCTGAAAACGACATGATCAGCGGAACCTTCCTCTCCACGTTCGCAGATTGGTGTGTTAGTGCCGGGACGGATTAGCCGAGCGGTCTAGGGCGCTGCAGTCATGGACTGTGCGGCTGGTCCCGGCGGAGGTTCGAGTCCTCCCTCGGGCATGGGTGTGTGTGTTTGTCCTTAGGATAATTTAGGTTAAGTAGTGTGTGAGCTTAGGGACTGACGACCTTAGCAGTTAAGTCCCATAAGACTTCACACACAATTATAACAATGGTGTGTTACTACGTCCCACTCGAAGCAAACGTTTGGGATATGGGCCGTGACCTGTTAATAGCGGCACCATACCTCGAATAGGGACAATGACGTGCAGTTTGAGCCTTTTCCTGATGCTGCGTAATATGGGCCGGCCGTTGTGGCCGAGCGGTTCTAGGCGCTTCAGTTCGGAACCGCGCTGCTGCTACGGTCGTAGGTTCGAATCCTGCCTTCGGCAAGGATGTGTTTGATGTCCTTAGGTTAGTTAGGTTTAAGTAGTTCTAAGTCCAGGGGACTGATGACCTCAGATGTTAAGTCCCATAGTGCTCAGAGCCATTTGAACCATTTTGAACCTCCGTAATATATTGCAAACCGTCGTTGCAGTAATCCTAACGTCCCAGTCAGACTGCCATTCTTCTAACTTCCAGGTGATAAAAGCCATTTATCAGTAATATGATTTCCTGTGATCTCGTACAGCCGGCCGGAGTGGCCGAGCGGTTCTAGGCGCTTCAGTCTGGAACCGCGCGACCGCTCCGTTCGCAGGTTCGAATCCTGCCTCGGGCATGGATGTGTGTGATGTCCTTAGGTTGTTGTTGTTGTTGTTGTTGTGGTCTTCAGTCCTGAGACTGGTTTGATGAAGCTCTCCATGCTACTATAACCTGTGCATGCTTCATTCATCTCCCAGTACTTACTGCAACCTACATCCTTCTGAATCTGCTTAGTGTATTCATCTCTTGGTCTCCCTCTACGATTTTTACCCTCCACGCTGCCCTCCAATGCTAAATTTGTGATCCCTTGATGCCTCAGGGCATGTTCTACCAACCGCTCCCTTCTTTTAGTCAAGTTGTGCCACAAACTTCTCTTCTGCCTAATCCTATTGAATACCTCATTAGTGATGTGATCTACCCATCTAATCTTCAGCATTCTTCTGTAGCACCACATTTCAAAAGCTTCTATTCTCTTCTTGTCCAAACTATTTATCGTCCATGTTTCACTTCCATACATGGCTACACTCCATACAAATACTTTCAGAAACGACTTCCTCACACTTAAATCTATACTCGATTTTAACAAATTTCTCTTCTTCAGAAACGCTTTCCTTCTCATTGCCAGTCTACATTTTATATCCTCTCTACTTCGACTATCATCAGTTATTTTGCTCCCCAAGTCGCAAAACTCCTTTACAACTTTAAGTGTCTCATTTCCTAATCTAATTCCCTCAGCATCACCCGACTTAATTCGACTACATTCCATCATCCTCGTTTTGCTTTTGTTGATGTTCATCTTATATTGTCCTTTCAAGACACTGTCCATTCCGTTCAACTGCTCTTACAAGTCCTTTGCTACCTCTGACAGAATTACAGTGTCATCAGCAAACCTCAAAGTTTTTATTTCTTCTCCATGGATTTTAATAACTACTCCGAATTTTTCTTTTGTTTCCTTCACTGCTTCCTCAATATACAGATTGAATAACATCAGGGAGCGGCTACAGCCCTGTCTCACTCCCTTCCTAACCACTGCTTCCCTTTCATACCCTTCGACTCTTATAACTGCCATCTGGTTTCTGTACAAATTGTAAATAGCCTTTCGCTCCCTGTATTTTACCCCTGCCACCTTTAGAATTTGAAAGAGAGTATTCCAGTCAACATTGTCAAAAGCTTTCTCTAAGTCTACAAATGCCAGAAACGTAGGTTTGCCTTTCCTTAATCTTTCTTCTAAGATAAGTCGTAAGGTCAGTATTGCCTCACGTGTTCCAATATTTCTACGGTATCCGAACTGATCTTCCCCAAGGTCGGCTTCTACTAGTTTTTCCATTCGTCTGTAAAGAATTCGCGTTAGTATTTTGCAGCTGTGGCTTATTAAACTGATTGTTCGATAATTTTCACATCTGTCAACACCTGCTTTCTTTGGGATAGGAATTATTATATTCTTCTTGAAGTCTGAGGGCATTTCGCCTGTCTCATACTTTCCCTTCTTTGCTTAGAACTGGGTTTCCATCTGAGCTCTTGATATTCATACAAGTGGTTCTCTTTTCTCCAAAGGTCTCTTTAATTTTCCTGTGGACAGTATTTATCTTACCCCTAGTGAGATAAGCCTCTACATCCTTACATTTGTCCTCTAGCCATGCCTGCTTAGCCATTTTGCACTTCCTGTCGATCTCATTTTCGAGACATTTGTATTCCTTTTTGCCTGCTTCATTTACTGCATTTTTATATTTTCTCCTTTCATCAATTAAATTCAATATTTCTTCCGTTACCAAAGGATTTCTACTAGCCCTCGTCTTTTTACCTACTTGATCCTCTGCTGCCTTCACTACTACATCCCTCAGAGCTACCCATTCGTCTTCTACTGTATTTCTTTCCCTCATTCCTGTCAATTGTTCCCTTATGCTGTCCCTGAAACTCTGTACAACCTCTGGTTTAGTCAGTTTATCCAGGTCCCATCTCATTAAATTCCCAACTTTTTGCAGTTTCTTCAGTTTTAATCTACAGTTCATAACCAATAGATTGTGGTCAGAGCCCACATCTGCCCTGGAAATGTCCTACAATTTAAAACCTGATTCCTAAATCTCTGTCTTACCATTATATAATCTATCTGATACCTTCTAGTATTTCCAGGATTCTTCCATGTGTACAACCTTCTTTTATGACTCTTGAACCAAGTGTTAGCTATGATTAAGTTATGCTCTGTGCAAAATTCTACCAGACGGCTTCCTCTTTCATTTCTTTCCCTCAATCCATATTCACCTATTATGTTTCCTTGTCTCCCTTTTCCTTCTCTCGAATTCCAGTCAGCCATCACTATTAAATTTTCGTCTCCTTCACTACCTGAATAATGTCTTTCATCTCATCATACATTTCTTCAATTTCTTCATCATCTGCAGAGCTAGTTGCCATATAAACTTGTACTACTGTAGTAGATGTGGGCTTCGTGTCTATCTTAGCCACAATAATGCGTTCACTATGCTGTTTGTAGTAGCTTACCCGCACTCCTATTTTTTTATTCATTATTAAACCTACTCCTGCATTACCCCTATTTGATTTTGTATTTATAACCCTGTATTCACCTGACCAAAAGTCTTGTTCCTCCTGCCACCGAACTTCACCAATTCCCACTGTATCTAACTTTAACCTATCCATTTCCCTTTTTAAGTTTTCTAACCTACCTGCCCGATTAAGGGATCTGACATTCCAAGCTCCGTTCCGTGGAATGCCAGTTTTCTTTCTCCTGATAACGACGTCCTCTTGAGTAGTCCCCGCCCGGAGGTCCGAATGGGGGACTATTTTACCTCCGGAAAATTTTACCCAAGAGGACGCCATCATTATTTAACCATACAGTAAAGCTGCATGCCCTCGGGAAAAATTACGGCTGTAGTTTCCCCTTGCTTTCAGCCGTTCGCAGTACCGGCACAGCAAGGCCGTTTTGGTTAGTGTTACAAGGCCAGATCAGTCAATCATCCAGATTGTTGCCCCTGCAACTACTGAAAAGGAACCACACGTTTGTCTGACCTCTCAACAGATACCCCTCCGTTGTGGTTGCACCTACGGTACGGCCATCTGCATCGCTGAGGCACGCAAGCCTCCCCACCAACGGCAAGGTCCATGCTTCATGGGGGGAGGTCCTTAGGTTAGTTAGGTTTAAGTAGTTCTACGTTCTAGGGTACTGATGACCTCAGATGTTAAGTCCCATAGTGCTCAGAGCCATTTGAACCATTTTGATCTCGTACACTCGATCATAATTGCTCACGCCGCAACCAATACATTGTTGCCCTGTAACTTACCACGACATCCCGAGTATCGCCTCGAAAGGTGTAGTGTGAAAGGCACCGGCGAACCTCAAAAGTACGCTCCGCTGAATGCGTCGTAGTATTGTTGTGTTCCTGCCTAGTCGAAGGCGATGCGTCTAGAGGCTGGCAGCGAAGCTCACAGTGCAGTTGAAGATAGCTTCTTGATATGACCACACCACACGCAACGATAATTTACAGTCAGCAGTGCCAGCTAGAGACAGTTTTTTGCATAATCTTAGCCGCCTTCTGAGTAACAGATTTTATATGTTCTAGAAAATTTCTTTTCTCGTCTAGAATAATGTCTAAATATCTACGGTACGGTAAACATTCCAATAACATCACGGAACTATCCCCCAGCCTATAATACAACCCGCCGCGTGCGAGTACTGCGGGTTAAAGGAACGATTGTACTGTGGACGCAGCGGCTCCTTGCGTCCTCAGACCATACTACACACCTCTAGTCAGTTTTCAGTCTATGTTGTCAGGCCCAGTGAAGACATGCAGCTTTGTATACAGCTGTGAGCAATTCCTTTTTGTGAGGTACCCGATTCCAGATGTTCACTGCGTTCAGGACTCTTCGCAGAGTTAGCTAGGAAATTGGTTGAGATTGACCTGTCTTCTCTGGTAGCAACAATTCCTGTCTGGCACGAAACTGACTGTTATTGACAAGGAGTGATACTCGTCTATGGCCCTGTCGGTTGCAATGTTTTTTCGACCACTGCCCTTAAGACATGCTACAAGGCTGCGAGTGGCACATAACTCCTTGTAGACACGCTGCATAGTCTATGTTGATACCCCAGCAAATTGGGCACCTTCACACACTGTGTGGTCACTACTACGTCCAAACACGATAGCTCATTTCTGTCACGTCTCCATGGCGATGCATCTTTCCGTGTATTCTCCATACAACTGACTGGCACATACACGGCACCTCATTGCAACGGTTTACGTCAGCGGTGAAGGGATCACGTGGCCAGCGGATGCAGTTCTACACGATCTACAGCGATCCAAAGCGACGGATGTGCTCTTTTAAACGGAAGACTAAATTTTGTCCAGAACTTATTATGATCGTGTACTGTCAAGCACAGACAAAGAATTCAGTTTACTTTAAAAAGAGATACACATTTAATATCACTTAACAGGAAGAAACACAGCAGTAAATAATCTCCTCTATGACGTTACCTAGAATTAGAGTTGTAAAACTACTGTAGGCTAGCTAGACTATCATAAGTAAGCGTAGACTACGGTAGTTTTCCTACTAGCGTTGGTCGGTTAAGATCGTAACTGCGTTACCTGTACATTAAGTTAACTGATTTCGATTGCTTTGATTGTGTGAGCGAACAGTCATACTACATTCCCCTAGAAACTGGAAGCAGTGGATCGTCTAGAAACTGAGGGAGGGTATATAAAGGGCCACAAAACCTACGGAAAATTTTTGATCTACATAGTTATCCTCTTGTCTATTAGTTAAAAATGAACGGTGGCGCAGTGGTTAGCACACTGGACTCGCATTCGGGAGGACGACGGTTCAATCCCGGGACCGGCCATCCTGATTTAGGTTTTCCGTGATTTCCCTAAATCGCTTCAGGCAAATGCCGGGATGGTTCCTTAGAAAGGGCACGGCCGATTTCCTTCCCATCCTTCCCTAATCCGAGCTTGTGCTCCGTCTCTAATGACCTCGTTGTCGACGGGACGTTAAACAGTAATCTCCTCCTCCTCCTGAACAGTATTTATAGCAAAACTGAAATTTTCAACGTTTAGTTCAGGTTTTATTCGAAAATTGTTGATTTTTTTAACGTGGAACCGAGAGATGTTGTAGTAAAAATTAAAAATACCAACACAAATTTATCATATAGTGCTAGAAAACGCAGTGTCCTGGAAAACAGGTAAAATTTAAAAAAAGCCGCAAACAGAAACATATCAAACATCGCTTCAATACTTCGTCGAGCTTGTTTGTGTTATTTACAAACAACTTTCACGTTTATCAGTAATATCAGGAAGCTCTTGCCTTTGAGGATTATGAGAGACTCTATTGAATAAAAACAACAATAATTATATAGATTTTGTATATTAGTACATGCAAACAATAATTGCATGAAAAGTCATTGCTTTGGTTGCATAAAAGGGTGGAAGTTAGGCGATCAACAAATTTTTGTTACTTAAAATATGCGATTTATATTTTGTAAGGACATAAAGTGCTCGTTGGACAAACACTGAACGAGGTGAGATTCTAATTATCTGCAAAACAAATAAACAAATAAATAAACAAAGAAACGAACGAAGAGAATTCGTCGGCTCCCAGCTTCTCTCTCATGCATTCAGTCATGCTTCTTTCCCTACCAAATACTACCGGTAGTTATACTATTTACGACGTCATTTATGTGTTGTGCCAAAACTACCGAACCGTAGTTTTGGTAAAGAGCAACTCTACCTAGAATAATTACATGTGATTCAAGTGTTTTCCCAAAGCACGAACAACCAAGTACAGTGCTGATTTTTATAACATTTCTTCTGTGACTTTCGAATGTCGACAGTAAGGAAGAAGGAGTGAAGATTAAGATTTAACGCCCTATGGACGAATAGGTCACTGGAGACGGAACACAGGATCGGATTGCACAGCAACGGGGATGGAAAGTAGCTGTGTCTTATTCAAGAAACCATCCTGGTAGTGCCTAATACGATTTAATGAAGCCACGGAAAACCTAAATCTGGGTGGCCAGGCAGAGATTTGAATCCTTCACTGACTACGAATCTAATATCTTAACCCTCTGAATACGAGTGGCTGAAACCACCATTTTATTGTTATTATTATTTTTTTTTTTGAAGTTCCGGTGCCTTTACCGTGAAAACATAGATGCTGTTGCAAGACAAAGATATTTAGTGGTACACTGAGTTACTTCTACGAACGTAGCGTATTGTAACGGCCACTTGTAACGTTCAAAGCAACAGTTAGCGAGGAGATTGGTTCAAATGGCTCTGAGCACTATGGGACTCAACATCTGAGGTCATCAGTCCCCTAGAACTTAGAACTACTTAAACCTAGCTAACCTAAGGACATCACACACATCCATGCCCGAGGCAGGATTCGAACCTGAGACCGTAGTGATCGCGCGGTTCCAGACTGAAGCGCCTAGAACCGCTCAGCCACACTGGCCGGTGCGAGGAGATTGTTCTACGTAACTGTAGGAGATTATGACCATGTCGCCTAAGGGATGCTTTAATGAAATAAACAGCTGCACATCATCTCACATTAAACTGCAGTAATGTTCGCCGATGAGAGACGATAGTAAATGAATCATGGTATAATGTCTGTCTATATATTTTTTCAATTTTTTATCTTTTAAGTGTCAATTTTTAAATGTTTATTTGCGCAACGGAGTTCTTGTGTCTGCTCATACGATGTAATCCGACTGCAATGAAATATTAGTTACGGAATCTGCGATACGCGAACTTTAATCATTACCATTGAAAGTCCGTAGTCTTCATCTTGAATCAGTGTTCTGATGTCTCTTCTACTTTGCGGAAGTATTCTGCTACACATGCGCATAATGTGCCCTGTGTTATCTTCAAGATAATGGTGAGCTCCGCTAGAGTGCGTCATTTGTTTTCTTGACATTGATTCGTAGGTAAAAGATTAAATGGAATAAGACGCCTACAGTTATCCATTTTCAGTAATAACTTATTATTTCCACTTTTTCTACGGTCCCAGCTGTTGGCATACACTATTACTATTGACTGCGCCGCATTTTCTCTACGTTCAATACTTCGTTAAAAGTGAAACTAGTTCGATAATTTTCTCATTCAGCAGTCACACTTCTCTTGTGCCCTCGGTATCCTTTCATAAATTGTTTAATATCTCAGTATTTCTACAGCACTCCCATATCATTCGCCGTCGTTGACCCTTAACGCTCACCACTCTCGAACTCTAAGGCCGCTCTGTGGTGTTGTGACGGTACCTTGTAGTCAGATCCAGCGGTTTAGCCTCTCTACGTCACACGCTATGTTTTTCACCGATTTCATTACATAGTTTCGCGTGATTTACTAATGACTGCGATACTCCTCCAAACAATTCCCATTTCTTAGAGGTGATTACTATCATCAAATTGCTACATAAAAATGGGGCTGAGTTCAGGGCGCATTTAAATATTCATTTACCAACACAAAAGTTTTCATTATTTGTCAGTTGATAAGAGTGAGGGTGAGATCGAAGATTTCAGAAGGCGATGTCACCTAACAATGGGCATCTTTTTGTTCACTGTTAACATTAATCATAAGAGAAGAGCTCCACCAGCCCTCTGAATGGTGTGTGTCTTCCAAACGGGATACATGTCGTTATGTGGTTTTCCCCGAAGGCTACTCATACCCTGCCATCTACGTGTAGCAACGTGTATCGCCACACATTAGTGAAGCCGACCTTCCTCGGCGTTTCATGTGTCCAATAGCGGATCTCGAGTCTCCATGGTAATCCCAACGCTCTGTGACGCGTGATGTGTGTGGGCCATTGCTTTTGTAGCCCAAGTGGTTAGTTGCTTCTGCTCCCCGCTAGTTTCTGTCCAACACTGGACTGGAGAGTGATTTGTTGCTCTGCGATCAAACTATCCACAGCCTACATTCTTCTCTACAGTTACATTCTGTGATAATCAAAGGTCTGCCCACAGAACTTGATTCAGGAGGTTTTGGCGTTCCCTGAGCCGCTGTGCTCGCGATATACTTTTTGCACGACTCTACGAAAAGAACATATGTGCTGCAGGGAATCGCAATAACCCACACCGGACGTCCATGGCCAGGTCGCAATCAAGTGCGTTGATATAGCCCGTTTTGCTTATCCTGCTCTCGACTATCACATTAACGTCCAGTACAAGATCTGACAACGTCCCATTCATGTCGTATGTCGGAATATTCCATTCACCGTGGTGTCAGTATCGACATCTCTCCAACAAAGTATCTCCCTGCAACACCATTGCTCAAAAGTTCAAAGCTATTGTATAGTTAAAAACCATTGAAGTTTCTGCATGACTTCTCATACTTTTCGTCCTGCAATTTACTTGATGGTCGGTTTAGTGGCTGTTTTTGTACGTGCACAGTATTGCAACAATTATTTTTGAAACAGGCATTAACGGTTTTGGCTCACACTGGACATCTTCAGGTGCTACAACAAGAAGAATTAAGAATTTTATTTTAAGAGGTCCTACCCCCATGAACCATGGACCTTCCCGTTGGCGGGGAGGCTTGCGTGCCTCAACGATACAGATAGCCGTATCGTAGGTGCAACCACAACGGAGGGGTATCTGTTGAGAGGCCAGACAAACGTGTGGTTCCTGAAGAGGGGCAGCAGCCTTTTCAGTAGTTGCAGGGGCAACAGTCTGGATAATTGACAGATCTGGCTTTGTAACACTAACCAAAACGGCCTTGCTGTTATGGTACTGCGAACGGCTGAAAGCAAGGATAAACTACAGCCGTAATTTTTCCCGAGGGCATGCAGCTTTACTGTATGGTTAAATAATGATGGCGTCCTCTTGGGTAAAATATTCCGGAGGTAAAATAGTCCCCCATTCGGACCTCCGGGCGGGGACTACTCAAGAAGACGTCGTTATCAGGAGAAAGAAAACTGGCATTCTACGGATAGGAGCGTGGAATGTCAGATCCCTTAATCGGGCAGGTAGGTTAGAAAATTTAAAACGGGAAATGGATAGGTTAAAGTTATATATAGTGGGAATTAGTGAAGTTCGGTGGCAAGAGGAACAAGACTTCTGGTCAGGTGAATACAGGGTTATAAATACAAAATCAAATAGGGGTAATGCAGGAGTAGGTTTAATAATGAATAAAAAAATAGGAGTGCGGGTAAGCTACTACAAACAGCATAGTGAACGTATTATAGTGGCCAAGATAGACACGAAGCCCATGCCTACTACAGTAGTACAAGTTTATATGCCAACTAGCTCTGCAGACGACGAAGAAATTGAAGAAATGTATGATGAGATAAAAGAAATTATTCAGGTAGTGAAGGGAGACGAAAATTTAATAGTCATGGGTGACTGGAATTCGAGAGTAGGAAAAGGGAGAGAAGGAAACATAGTAGGTGAATATGGATTGGGGGAAAGAAATGAAAGAGGAAGCCGTCTGGTAGAATTTTGCACAGAGCATAACTTAATCATAGCTAACACTTGGTTCAAGAGTCATAAAAGAAGGTTGTATACATGGAAGAATCCTGGAGATACTAAAAGGTATCAGATAGATTATATAATGGTGAGACAGAGATTTAGGAATCAGGTTTTAAATTGTAGGACATTTCCAGGGCAGATGTGGGCTCTGACCACAATCTATTGGTTATGAACTGTAGATTAAAACTGAAGAAACTGCAAAAAGTTGGGAATTTAATGAGATGGGACCTGGATAAACTGACTAAACCAGAGGTTGTACAGAGTTTCAGGGACAGCATAAGGGAACAATTGACAGGAATGAGGGAAAGAAATACAGTAGAAGACGAATGGGTAGCTCTGAGGGATGAAGTAGTGAAGGCAGCAGAGGATAAAGTAGGTAAAAATACGAGGGCTAGTAGAAATCCTTTGGTAACAGAAGAAATATTGAATTTAATTGATGAAAGGAGATAATATAAAAATGCAGTAAATTAAGCAGGCAAAAAGGAATACAATGTCTCAAAAATGAGTTCGGCAGGAAGTGCAAAATGGCTAAGCAGACATGGCTAGAGGAGAAATGTAAGGATGTAGAGGCTTATCTCACAAGGGGTAAGATACATACAGCCTACAGGAAAATTAAAGAGACCTTTAGAGAAAAGAGAGCCACTTGTATGAATATCAAGAGCTCAGATGGAAACCCACTTCTAAGCAAAGAGGGGAAAGCAGAAAAGTGGAAGGAGTATATAGAGGGTCTATACAAGGGCGATGTACTTGAGGACAATATTATGGAAGTGGAAGAGGATGTAGATGAAGATGAAATGGGAGATACGATACTGCGTGAAGAGTTTGACAGAGCACTGAAAGACTGAGTCGAAACAAGGCCCCGGGAGTGGACAACATTCCATTAGAACTACTGACGGCCTTGGGAGAGCCAGTCCTAACAAAACTCTACCATCTGGTGAGCAAGATGTACGAGACAGGCGAAATACCCTCAGACTTCAAGAAGAATATAATAATTCCAATCCCAAAGAAAGCAGGTGTTGACAGATGTGAAAATTACCGAACTATCAGTTTAATAAGCCACAGCTGCAAAATAAAAAAAAAAAATGGTTCAAATGGCTCTGAGCACTATGGGACTTAACATCTGTGGTCATCAGTCCCCTAGAACTTAGAACTACTTAAACTTAAGTATCCTAAGGACATCACACACATCCATGTCCGAGGCAGGATTCGAACCTGCGACCGTAGCGGTCGTGCGGTTCCGGACTGAGCGCCTAGAACCGCTAGACCACCGCGGCCGGCACAGCTGCAAAATACTAACGCGAATTATTTACAGACGAATGGAAAAACTGGTAGAAGCCGACCTTGGGGAAGATCAGTTTGGATTCCGTAGAAATATTGGAACACGTGAGGCAATACTGACCTTACGACTTATCTTAGAAGAAAGATTAAGGAAAGGCAAACCTACGTTTCTAGCATTTGTAGACTTAGAGAAAGCTTTTGACAATGTTGACTGGAATACTCTCTTTCAAATTCTAAAGGTGGCAGGGGTAAAATACAGGGAGCGAAAGGCTATTTACAATTTGTACAGAAACCAGACGGCAGTTATAAGAGTCGAGGGGCATGAAAGGGAAGCAGTGGTTGGGAAGGGAGTGAGACAGGGTTGTAGTCTCTCCCTGATGTTATTCACTCTGTATATTGAGCAAGCAGTAAAGGAAACAAAAGAAAAATTTGGAGTAGGTGTTAAAATGCAGGGAGAAGAAATAAAAACTTTGAGGTTCGCCGATGGAATTGTAATTCTGTCAGAGATAGCAAAGGACTTGGAAGAGCAGTTGAACGGAATCGACATTGTGTTGAAAGGAGGATATAAGATGAACATCAACAAAAGAAAAACGAGGATAATGGAATGTAGTCGAATTAAGTCGGTTGATGCTGAGGGAATTAAATTAGGAAATGAGACACTTAAAGTAGTAAAGGATTTTTGCTATTTGGGGAGCAAAATAACTGATGATGGTCGAAGTAGAGAGGATATAAAATGTAGACTGGCAATGGCAAGGAAAGCGCTTCTGAAGAAGAGAAATTTGTTAACATCGTGTAAAGATTTAAGTGTCAGGAAGTCGTTTCTGAAAGTATTTGTATGGAGTGTAGCCATGTATGGAAGTGAAACATGGACAATAAATAGTTTGGACAAGAAGAGAATAGAAGCTTTCGAAATGTGGTGCTACAGAAGAATGTTGATGATTAGGTGGGTAGATCACGTAACTTATGAGGAGGTATTGAATAGTATTGGGGAGAAGAGGAGTTTGTGGCACAACTTGACTAGTAGAAGGGATCGGTTGGTAGGACATGGCCTGAGGCATCAAGGGATCACAAATTTAGCATTGGAGGGCAGCGTGGAGGGTAGAAATCGTAGAGACCAAGAGATGAATACACTAAGCAGATTCAGAAGGATTTAGGTTGCAGTAGGTACTGGGAGATGAAGGAGCTTGCACAGGATAGATTAGCATGGAGAGCTGCATCAAACCAGTCTCAGGACTGAAGACCACAACAACAACATGTTTTAAGAGGTTGAAACGTTTAAAGTATGTTTGCTGTCTGTGCTTGTGATTTAAATAATGAACAATTAAAATACTTGTGGATCATAGCTGTGAGCCGCATTTGGTAAACATTCGTTCACGCATTACCAAACTGAACGTACTACCAAAAATCGGGGAATTATTAGGGTCCAACCAAATGTGAATTTCTATTCTTACTCTTTATGCTAGATACGTGTGGCTTCCACAAGGCAAACCTTTAATTGCAAAAACTATTAAGGGTGTAAATTTTACAAAGAAGTTATATAAAAAAGTACAGTCTGATAAAGCTATAAAACCACATGTAAAACAGGAAGGTCTTTATAGTAAAAGGAAAAAAGGAGCGATCGTCACGGTGCATGTTTCCGATGGTTTAAGGCGCTACATTTCCGGCTGCTAGATATGCACACCATTACCTGTAATCTCAGAAGAGACGACACAGACCGGGTGACAGGGCGACGTTCCGCTGAAAATCGCTCTGTCTCGTCTTCCGGCTGCGAGGTGATTACGTTAGTTCTCGGCAGTGAGGGCATGGCCCGGGCGGAAAATGGCAGCACTCGGTCGCAGGGCGGTCCCATCATTAGCTAGAGCGTACATTCAGGACACAGCGACCAACGCAACTGAATAGATCGGTGTGAATATTAAAATTTGCAGTCTCATTCTAAGCCTTGAGGAGTTTGTTCGCTTTCCACCGTTTCGCAACATAAATCTCCAGTTCTTCTAAAGAATCTAATTGTTTACTTTTTTCAACTTCCAGTAAAATTTGTGGTTGTTTGTCAGTGCTATCAATATTATGTCCCTCCTTTTGCATATGTAAGCCTAATGCTGGCGTAGGTGTGCTCCTTAAATCGGCCTGTCTGGTCGATATAGCTTCCGTTGCAGTCACAACAGAGTTTTCAGCAGAATGCCTCCCTGTTATTCGGTCCGTGTCATATCTTCTAAGCTTATGGCCAATGGTGTGAACACCGGGTAGCCTGAAGTACAGCAGTCGGGAATATGTACCAGATAGGCTACTCCTTTATTGCTTTTTCTATAAAGATCTTACTCAGTTTTACATACGGTTTTGTGACTTTAACCACCTGTACTTTCCTCTTATAATTTACGAATAACTGAGAAGGAGGCCGAAACGAGTCAAAGACACAATCCTTCAAGGGAAGAAGACGAATAGCTGATTGACCTTCTATTCTAAAATTTACTCATCTGATAGTTTTTACAGTTAAAGATTTGTCTTATGGAGGACGCGTACGCTTAGTACAGCATAATATTTCACTAATCTGCAACTTTCTCTTGCTCAATTCAGGTAAATTGAAATCGGTGTACCTAAATACTAAGAATGTGCGTTTAATGCCACCCGAAACTAGCTATGAGCGCTACTCCACTAATGTTATTGACAAGCTGTTAAAGAAACTGGAGACTACTCAAGAGAGACAGTCTGGATCAACATTGTAAAAAACATCTCAACAGCATGTTAACGTTAACGAAAATAAAGGGTTTTATGCAGGACTACATACTAAACTACCAAAAGTGATACCATATAAACATACAGTAATAGCCGGCCGCGGTGGCCGTGCGGTTCTCGGCGCTGCAGTCCGGAACCGCGGGACTGCTACGGTCGCAGGTTCGAATCCTGCCTCGGGCGTGGCTGTGTGTGATGTTCTTAGGTTGGTTAGGTTTAAGTAGTTCTGAGTTCTAGGGAACTGATGACCTAAGGTGTTAAGTCCCATAGTGCTCAGAGCCATTTGAACCATACAGTAATAAATATTAACTTATACCACTACGTCTCTTTCAAGTACTCAATTTATCGGGTTTTCACCCTTTAAATAAAGATTCGCAATTTGTATCTATGTTTCATATATAAACAAATAAAACTTTGCTAACATATTGTTTCTCACAGAGCTGAAGCATGTTCATATGCACAGACGGGAAAAAATCGCAAAACTAAAAATAATTAATGTAGAGCCGTGAAATTTCGGGATAACATTTGTCTCGGTAACATATTTAAGTGATTAACATTGCAAGATCGCAGGTTAATGTAAGCGCGAGATAAGCCATTGCAAATGTGAAATGCTGGTGCATTAATAACCAGTGTAATCGGCAGAATGTTGAATGGAAGCATGCAAATGTGTATGCATTGTGTTGTACAGGTGCCGGATGTCAGTTTGTGGCATGGATTTCCACACCTTTTACACTTGGACTGTCAATACAGGGACGGTTAACGCTGTTTGTAGACGTCGCTGGAGTTGTCGTTCGATGATGTCTTATATGTGCTCGATTGGAGACAAATCTGGTGATCGAGCAGGCCAAGGCAACAAGTGGACACTCTGTGGAGCATGTTGGGTTACAACAGCGGTATGTGGGCAAACGTTATCCAGTTGGAAAACATCCCCTCGAATGCTGTTCGTGAATGGCAGCACAAGAAGTCGAATCACCAGACTGACGTACAAATTTGCGGTCAGGCTGCATGGGATAACCGCAAAAGTGCTGCAGCTGCCATACGAAATCGGATCCCACACCATAGCTCTAGGTGACGGTTCTGCGTATCTACTGTAGCACGCAGACAGGTTGGTTGCAGGCGCTTAACTGGCCTCATTCTAACCAGCACATGGCCATCACTGGCACCGAGGCAGAACCAGCTTTCGTCAGAAAACGCAACAGATCTCCAACGTGCCCTTCAATGAGCTCTCGGTTGACACCGCTGAAGTCGAAAACGGCGGTGGTTTGGGATCAGTGGCATGCACGCTACAGAGCGTATGGCTCGGAGCTCTCCTGGAAGTAATCGATTTGTAACAGTTCTTTTGGTCATTATGGTGCAATCTGCTGCTCAGATTGCTGCTGCACATGCAGTGCGATGAGTCAGAGCCACACGTCGAACACGATCGTCTCCCCTCCCGGTAATGTCAAGTTACGGTCCGGAGCCCGGTCTTCTTGTACCCATAAATTCCCGTGACCACTGCTGCCAGTATCATGGACAGTGACTTCTTTCTCAAGTCTTTCTCCAGTATCGCAGAAGGAACACCCAGCTCCACATAACCATATTACACGACCTCATTCAAACTCAGCGAGGCGTTGATAATGACGTTTTTGTCGAATTGAAGGCACTCTTGAATAAAATCAACCCACCACGTCCAATCTCAAAGACAGCTATCGATCACGACCGTTACAGCGTGTGTTTAATGCAAACTTGTTTTACATCATCGCAGTGGCGCTACTAGCGCCACTCTTATGCGACTGGCTCGAAATTTGAATAAACATCATCTTGCAGATGTAGAAACACACCTACTAACTTTCTTTTATGTCGCACATCTGCTCCTTGGTGTTGCGGTTTTTTTTGTTAGTGTATCTGAAAAGCGGAATGAAGGCTTCTCTGTTTATGTCTATGACAGCCAATATTTTGATTACGAGTTGATGACCATGGTAGACAAAAAAGATGAAAAAATACTTCCACATTGCATTGTTGTATGTCACAAAGCACCATCATAAGAAACATGTAAATATATTAATTGTACAGGTTATTAACACAGATACATAGCATTGCTATTGCATAAAAACCTTTCTAGGTTAGGGCATAGTAGTATTACTGTCCATCGTAGATGCATTACAGTATGTAAGCTGAGCGTTGTCTGCTTATTTCCAATCTAAAGAAAAGTTAGATGCACACATGGTCAACGTACATGGTATCAGACAGTCAGTGGCAAGAAGCATTATACAATATTTATCAAGTTTAGCAACAAGCTGAGGCTGCCTTTTATAGCTTATGCTGATATGGAATGCATGCCAGAACCACTTGCTACTTGCAATGGTAGTACTAACTCCAGCTTGTAGTCTGTCCTGTCATTGTTGTGCCCTCAAGGAAAGATTCACAACTGATCACTCCAGAAGCATCGGATAAAACAGTCACCATTGCCTTGATACTGAGTTTCTCTACTAACCAAACATTGGGGTGACATTCGTCTGGTCTGAGACGTTCCCGGTGTGTGTGTGGGGATGGGGGGGGGGGAGGGGGGGGGTTCCACTGGGGGCCGAATCGCACAATAACCCTGGGTTCGGCGAGGGGCGGCGATGAGGCGGGTGGACTGCTGTGGCCTGTTGTGGGGCTGTGAACCATCGAGGGCTACGGCGGGACGAAGCCTCTCCGTCGTTTCTAGGTTCACCGTTCAATAACAATACACATAGATTGCTTACAAGATGCCATATTATTTGCGGTAGTAACGATGTAGACTATGTTTTGTGCACGCAGTAGCATTGCTCTATGGCGTTAAAATTTTTACATACAGCACATACCAAATGTAAAATACAGAAGTACCAACAGCAAATAAGAAAAAAACATAATTTATTAAAATGGTGGCTGTAATACATGTGATCAAAACTACAAGATCACTGCTCCTGTGTACGGTTGAGAGGACCCAACATCACAATACATTAACTGTGCTACGTAGTGTGCTCGGTCAAGAATAATAATCATATCACGTCAGACAATTCAATTTAGCATGGCAAAATGAACAGTCAAGAGCAACGTTTATGGCTTGTACTAGTGAGCACACACGCACTGTACAGCAGCACAATTTGAGCAGACGAGGTAGAACATATTATTAAACCATAAGCAAAGCAACACGCAGCAACCATATGACTCTGTCAAGGAGTAAAAAAAACAAGTGCTAGGGACCATAACAAGTTAATACGCTTAAAGAGTAAAATTCAATATCAATAATAAAACAATAAGCAGGAAAGGGAAAAAGTAGAGTAATTATGATATATGTGTACCTGGAGACAGTGTTTGCGCAGCAATCGCCAACGTAGTGTAACTGAGGTGGAATAAGGGGAACCAGCCAGAATTCGCTGAGGCAGATCGAAAACCGCCTTAAAAACCACCCACAGGCTGGCCGGCACACTAGACCTCGACACTAATCCAGGGACCGGCACGCCTTGCCGCTCGGGAAGCAACGCGTTAGAGTGCGGTGCTAGCCAGGAAAAAAAAAAAAAAAAAAAAATATCCTCTTCATATTGTTGTCTCTTTCTATTATAAATTTGAAGTATTGTATTGAATTTTTGTTATTGATAATAAATTCTTCGCTGGGATTGATGACGCTGCAATATCCCATAGCCATTCACGTAACGCTATCTGGTGTTAAAATTTACTTCCTATACAGCTCAGTATTTTTGTTCAATCTGTTGAGGTTGGTTACGCTAACACCATGTAATTATCAGGTCCCCTGGTTACCTTCAGTGCCAGGGTATGTGCCTTATGTTTACACATCTAGAAGAACTTTGTATGTTTGTTTTGTAACTGTTTTTTGTCTCATGTACATATACGTCATGTTCTATTTTTGACAGATTATCTGATGATGGTGTCACCGAAATGCGTCATTTTGGATGAGTAAAGTCATTTTGTATTTAGTTAATGACTTATTACCTTGCAACCTACTCAGCTTTCTAAATACCACATAGCCGGCCGAAGTGGCCGTGCGGGTTAAAGGCGCTGCAGTCTGGAACCGCAAGACCGCTACGGCCGCAGGTTCGAATCCTGCCTCGGGCATGGATGTTTGTGATGTCCTTAGGTTAGCTAGGTTTAACTAGTTCTAAGTTCTAGGGGACTAATGACCTCAGCAGTTGAGTCCCATAGTGCTCAGAGCCATTTGAACCATAAATACCACATATATAAGAGAAATTAGGGCTCGTATGGAGGTATATAGATAGCCGTTTTTCCATCGCTCTGCTTACGAGTGGAGCAGGAAAGGAAATACGTAGGAGTGTTACATGGTACTAAATTGGTTCAAATGGTTCTGACAAGGGAACCTCCCCATCGCACCCCCCTCAGATTTAGTTATAAGTTGGCACAGTGGATAGGCCTTGAAAAACTGAACACAGATCAATCGAGAAAACAGGAAGAAGTTGTGTGGAACTGTGAAAAAAATAAGCAAAATATACAAACTGAGTAGTCCATGGGCGAGACAGGCAACATCGAGGTAAATGTAAGCCCAGGAACGCCGTGGTCCCGTGGTTAGCGTGAGTAATTGCGATACGAGAGGTCCTTGGTTCAAGTCTTCCCTCAACTGAAAATTTTACTTTCTTTATTTTCGCAAAGTTATGATCTGTCCGTTCATTCATTGACGTCTCTGTTCACTGTAATAAGTTTAGTGCCTGTGTTTTGCGACCGCACCGCAAAACCGTGCGATTAGTAGACGAAAGGACGTGCCTCTCCAATGGGAACCGAAAACATTTGATCGCAAGGTCATAGGTCAACCGATTCCTCCACAGTAAAACAAGTCTGATATATTCTATACGACACTGGTGACGGCATGTGCGTCACATGACAGGAATATGTTGTCGACCCACCTAACTTGTACACTTAGGGAATGGGTAAAAAGATTCTTCTACCTTGCCCGATTTAGGTTTTCTTGTGGATGTGACAATCACTCCCAAAAAAGTGATGAAAACATAAGAGTTTGACACATAAACTGAAAATAAAAATCTAAATTTTTCACTCGAGGGAAGACTTGAACGTAGGATCTCTTGTTCCGTAGCTGCTCTCGCTAACCACGGGACCACGGCGCTACTAGACTACTCAGTTTGTATATTTTACTAATTTTTTTCATAGTTCCACACAACTTCTTCCGGTTTTCTCGATTGATCTGTGTTCAGTTTTTCAAGGCCTATCCACTTTGCAAACTTATAACTAAATCTGAGGGGGGTGCGATGGGGAGGTTCCCTTGTGAGCACTATGGGACTTAACATCTGAGGTCATCAGTCCCCTAGAACTTAGAACTACTTAAACCTAACTAACCCAAGAACATCACACACATCCATGCCCGAGGCAGGATTCGATCCTCCGACCGTAGCGGTCGCGCGGTTCCAGACTGAAGTTCCTAGAACCGCTCGGCCACTGCGGCCGGCTATACGGTACTCTCCGCCACGCACCGTACAGTGGCCTGTGGAGTATGTATGTAGATGTAGATTCAGATTTAAAAGTCACAGAAATTTACTCATTACAGAACTCTGTAACTAACGAATTAACAATATACTGCAAACAGCCGTAATATATTATGCAGCACTTTAATATGTAGAAATCGTAACACTCAAAAACGCTCACAAAACGCCTCCTCATGTTTCACAACAACAGAAACAGTACAAAACGCAGAAAACTGGTTGTGGCTGTTTCTAGTGTGTATTTCTTCATGTGACTCTAAAATCAATCTTTTCTTTTGCTACTGCCTTTATCCCACATTGTGCCCAGGGTCGGCGGGTTAAGCACGGATTTGGCATGGTTAATTTTAAGGGGTGGCCCGATGCCCTTCCTGCCGCCACCCCATATCCCCCGGGATGGAATTAATGTACCCCAGCTGTCTGCGTCTAGTGTAAATCGTGAAACAACGTGAATGTGTTTCAAATGTCTGCGAGTCGTGTAACTGAGGCGAGACGTAGGGACCAGCCCGGTATTCACCTAGTAGGATGTGGAAAACCGCCTAAAAACCACATCCAGGCTGGCCGGCACACCGGCAGTCGTCGTTAATCTGCCGGGCCGATTCAATCCGGGGCCGGCGCGCCTACCCGGGTCCAGGAAGCAGCGCGTTAGCGGTCTCGGCTATCCTGGGGTGTGATTCTAAAATCAATCACTAGTTTGAGACACTGACCAGGAAAATACCATGTTTTCCTTGGTACGCTATCCTCCAGCTACAACACTCGCCCGTACAATGACGCCTACCTGGTCTTAGTTCAGCCGTGGTTGTTCCCTCGCTCTTCCACTTCACAGCTGCAACACCAACAGGCGACTTGGGCAATTGTATTTGTTACTGAGGTGACATCCAATGACTAATCGACGTTCGAGGTCACTGACCTTTCCTGACCGACTCATTCTGCTGTTACAGCTCCTTTACTGACAACAGAATACCCACTGCCTCCTTTGATTCTGAAGGATCCACCTCTCGTGAATTTTAGTGGTCAATTCCGCATTACATAGAGGTGTATGGGTACTTTTCATCAGATAGTGTAAACATAAATGCAGATATTATAATGATGAACGTACAATTAGTAGGAGAGAAAGTACAGAATGATTCATTTCTTTCTGTATTTGGTTAGAATGGATAATTGTCTGCCCCAACTAATTAAAAAAATAACTTCTTTCGTCACTGTCGATACATTTTGTATTAATGAGAGACAAAGCATGCATTTTACAACTTGAAGATTGAAGAGTGTTTTAAGTTTTGCGTATTACTGTAGGTCTGCTTTGTGTGAAATCAGGTTGTAAATCATGTAACACTATCGTACAAGTCTGAGATTAACTAGAGCAACTGTTGTATCAATGAGGAAAACATAATTCACAAGGCATAAGCTTCTTGTGACATATTTCGAAAGGCATAAACCCTGGAAGCAAAGTGAAAGGAACACTGAGAAATAAGCGCTTTCATTGTGTGTTCGGTGTTGTCGTGATCCCAAGCCATAAAGCGACGTGGAGGAAAGCTCTTAACAGAGAAATCGGTTTACAGCGAAGAGGCATATAAGCTTTAGAGATTGATGCTTAGACTGTTGTAGACGCCTTACACTACTGTGTTCTCGCCTTACCATCCCCTCCCCGGAACCGCCTCTCTCTCCCCTCTCGCGCCCCTCTCGCCCTTCTCTTGTTCCTTGCCCCCCCCCCCCCCCCTGTCTGCACCCATCCTCCCTCTCTCCCGCGAGCTTGCGAGTGCGCGCGAGTGTGTATGTATGTGTGTGTGTGTGTATTTCAACTCCACACTCACAAGTAGTGTCGCCCACTGGGGATTTAAAAGCCTATCGGGGAGGTAAACGCTATGTGGTCAATTTAAAATTTCATCTTGTTCCAAATAGTGAACTCCATAGTGTGATCTAAGGAAGTGATATCTCAACACAGTCGCTTGTCCTTGCATGTTATCTGACATTTACATCCACCAACAATTGGGAAAATTCAACGACGCACAGCATCAGCAACAAATATGGCTATTTCGTGGTTTTAATTTGTTCATTATGCCGATACCTGTCATGAGTCTTGTGCATCTGGACTTGTAGAAATTTCCTTTATTTAAGAATGTGCCATTTTCGGGCTTTACTGCATCTAGTATCAAAGAATGTACAATAAGATTGCCCAAGGCCTTTGGAAATGTGGGGTATTCCACGGTGTGCAATGTTAGTTAGGAATACGGGCATTTTGTGTTTTTACTTCACTTACTATCATGAGTCATACGATAAGGTAGTCTCTAGTTTTAGGGGTTGGTGAACAGTGGCAGTTAGTACTATGACAGTTTCGACGTTGTATTGGTAGCATTATCTAAATCTAGATCTGTAGTCTACAAACCACTGTGAAGAACATGGCAGAGGGAACTTCACATTATACTGCTTATTAGGGCTCCTTACCGTTCAATTTGTGTACGGCGAGTGGGAAGAATGATCGCTTAAATGCCTCTGTGTGTGCCGTAATTAGGCTAGTCTTGTATTCGCGGTCCCTACGGGAATGATACGCCGACGGTTATAGTTTATACAAAGCAGGCTTATTTTTCTGTCCGTTGACTTTCAAAAATTACCTGTTTCGGCCAATGTCGCCCATCTTCAGATCCCTTGATCAACAAAATAAATTACAAGTCGGTTCGAATCGTATGTTTAGAAAGATTAAATTTTTTTAAACCAAATTACAATACAAAAGTTATACAACATACCATATGCCGTAGTTACAGAGGAAACTATCAGTTCACCGTTAAGTACTAAAACCACACTCTTGTACTGTGCCTTTATATTATGATTTCAAAATAAATGCGATTGGTGCAAACGCCTGCAGCACTATAAGAGCCCCTATCTATGCTAACTGATTTCAATCACAATTCTCAAATAATGCATATGTGAAACGTTCGTAAGCATTATACACAAAATATGTATGAGAATTTCTTAGCTTCGCAAGCATACTAAAATTTAAAAAAAATTATTAAAATTTTTAAAAAGGTTTTTGATCTGTGCATAACGCTACAAGCATTGCGCACCGATATTTTTTTTAAAATTTCAATATAAAAATAAATGTATTATTCCACTAGTGTACTTTAAATCCGTTAGTATGGATAGAGGGCTCTCTTTAACCCTGAAGGTGTTTGTATCAATCAAATTCCTTTTAAATTCTAGCTATAAGGGAGCATCAGCAAGCGAGTATTGTTTTAGTATACGACAGTGAAGTTCAAAATGGCTCTGAGCACTATGGGATTTAACTGCTGTGGTCGTCAGTCCCCTAGAACTTAGAACTACTTAAACCTAACTAACCTAAGGACATCACACACATCCATGCCCGAGGCAGGATTCGAACCTGCGACCGTAGAGGTCACGCGGCTCCAGACTGTAGCGCCTAGAACCGCAAGGCCACTCTGGCCGGTTGACAGTGAAGTGATAGTTCTGTTAAAACAGAGTACTCTGTAACTACGACAGATGGTATGTTATACAACTTTTGTATTGTAATTACCTCACAAAATTTTTTAAGTTTTGTAAAGACAGGATTAGACACAATTGTAATCTATCTTGTTGTTTAACAGACCTGAGGATGGGCGACATTGCCTAAACCGGCAACTTTGAAACAGAAAACGGCGATCGACAGATAGAAAAAAACATATTTTGTATAAATAGGGATCGCAGATAACTTTCTTGTGACGGATATGTCCAGTTTTGATAAAGGTTATAGTTTATACCTAGGTTCTTCGCTTAAGATGTTTCCTGAAACTTGGTAAGTAGGCTTTCGCGGAACAGTTCGCGTCTATAATCAGGCGGCTACCAGTTCAAGATGTTCTGCATCACCTTAATGCTTGCCAATGTGTCAGGCAAACCTGTGACCATTCGTGCCGCCTTTCTTTGAATACTTTGAGTATCACCTGATAGTCCTATCTGGTGCGGGGCTCAACTCTTGAGCAACATTCTAAGATGGGTAGCACTAGTGTTTTGCAAGCAACCTCTTATGTAGACTTATTGCATTTTCCTCATAATTGCCAGTGCCGTACAAACTGTAATACCCAGGTATTTTTATCAGTTGACTGATTTCAGTCGTTACTTATTGAAACTGTAGTCACAGGGCACTACGATTTTAGCTCTCTTTAAGTGTAAAAATTGACATTTCTAAACAATATAACACGGAAGAAGGGAAATATGTAACGTTTGTTGTTCAGAATTCCTGGGAGGGCACACTGATTAGAAAATGGTTTCGAAATCACGTATTATAGACGTTTCAAACGCTTGACTTCAGTAATATCTGGTGTCCATCCTCGAACATCGTGTAGGAAATTGTTTATAAAATTAGACATATTAACAACACTCTCACAAGACATTTACTCTACTGTGACGTTTTTTCTTGAAGAATAAGGCATTATTTGAAAATAACAGGAGCAAAGCATGCAGCCATAAAAATATTTGACCGCTTCCTTTGTGGATTCGAGGTACTGTTAGGTAATGAAAGTTTTGAAACGAAGTTAAATCCTATCTGTTTGACAACTACTCCTACTCTATACATCCAAATGGATACTCTGCAAATCACATTTAAGTGCCTGGCAGAGGCAGAGGATAGTATGTATGTGGTTAGGTTACATTTATCAAACTACTTTAGGAGAAATACTAAGGCAGTCATGAAGATAATGTAAAGTAAATACGGAAAAATTGAGAGAACTAACAGATTCACCCCTCTAGTGGAAGTAAATCAACAAGATATTTAGGAGAAAGACGACATTAATGCAAGAGTTATTAAGAGGGAAAAAGCGCTCTGTCTCGATAAGGCTGTATAGAAGATATCTCAGGGAGAACAGCCAATATTCGAGGTTATGGCAGGAATGATCATTCGAAGCAAGAAAGTCTAGGAAACATGGGTTCTAAATTGCATCTTCGATGCTGCGAAACTAATATCTTCTACTGCTAGCTCTTTGCTTTCCATATTTTTAGATGTGGTAGTATAGAGCAAAACAAGAAAAACTGTCCATTATACATGGGCTCTGAAGTGCGTAACGTAAGAGCTATGAGCACTTGTTCATCTTCGCTAGTGTGAAACACATCTCATCTACTGAACAAGTGTACACAGTTCTTAAGATATGCGTTTTAGAGACCACATTTAATTTTTTCTTGTTTTCGTACATACTGCCTCCTTCCAAAATATGGAACGTGAAGAGTTTCCAGTAGAAGCGATGATATGTGCATAGCATTTTAGAGCCCTTGTTTACTACACTTTTTGTCTTTGGATGATCGTCCCTGTCATACCACTGACACTTGGTACGACGGGCAGAGACAATGGGCTAACGCAGAGATCACGCTATTATCAATGACAATGTTGAATACAAAGTATCCAGCTATTAAGTACTTCAAAACAAAATGATATTTGTAACGAGATAACATGAAAATGGACTCTTATTCGTGATTAATACATTAGCATGGAAAATATAGGTACGAACCTTTTACTTTAAAATTGCCCGCAAATAGTAAGTTTTAACGCGAAATTGGAATGCAATGTCAGAAGCCGATTACAACTTTCTAACGGTACCTCATTCACCACTGTACGGTTAGTATATATATATATATATATATATATATACTCCTGGAAATGGAAAAAAGAACACATTGACACCGGTGTGTCAGACCCACCATACTTGCTCCGGACACTGCGAGAGGGCTGTACAGGCAATGATCACACGCACGGCACAGCGGACACACCAGGAACCGCGGTGTTGGCCGTCGAATGGCGCTAGCTGCGCAGCATTTGTGCACCGCCGCCGTTAGTGTCAGCCAGCTTGCCGTGGCATACGGAGCTCCATCGCAGTCTTTAACACTGGTAGCATGCCGCGACAGCGTGGACGTGAACCGTATGTGCAGTTGACGGACTTTGAGCGAGGGCGTATAGTGGGCATGCGGGAGGCCGGGTGGACGTACCGCCGAATTGCTCAACACGTGGGGCGTGAGGTCTCCACAGTACATCGATGTTGTCGCCAGTGGTCGGCGGAAGGTGCACGTGCCCGTCGACCTGGGACCGGACCGCAGCGACGCACGGATGCACGCCAAGACCGTAGGATCCTACGCAGTGCCGTAGTGGACCGCACCGCCACTTCCCAGCAAATTAGGGACACTGTTGCTTCTGGGGTATCGGCGAGGACCATTCGCAACCGTCTCCATGAAGCTGGGCTACGGTCCCGCACACCGTTAGGCCGTCTTCCGCTCACGCCCCAACATCGTACAGCCCGCCTCCAGTGGTGTCGCGACAGGCGTGAATGGAGGGACGAATGGAGACGTGTCATCTTCAGCGATGAGAGTCGCTTCTGCCTTGGTGCCAATGATAGTCGTATGCGTGTTTGGCGCCGTGCAGGTGAGCGCCACAATCAGGACTGCATACGACCGAGGCACACAGGGCCAACACCCGGCATCATGGTGTGGGGAGCGATCTCCTACACTGGCCGTACACCACTGGTGATCGTCGAGGGGACACTGAATAGTGCACGGTACATCCAAACCGTCATAGAACCCATCGTTCTACCATTCCTAGACCGGCAAGGGAACTTGCTGTTCCAACAGGACAATGCACGTCCGCATGTATCCCGTGCCTCCCAACGTGCTCTAGAAGGTGTAAGTCAACTACCCTGGCCAGCAAGATCTCCGGATCTGTCCCCCATTGAGCATGTTTGGGACTGGATGAAGCGTCGTCTCACGCGGTCTGCACGTCCAGCACGAACGCTGGTCCAACTGAGGCGCCAGGTGGAAATGGCATGGCAAGCCGTTCCACAGGACTACATCCAGCATCTCTACGATCGTCTCCATGGGAGAATAGCAGCCTGCATTGCTGCGAAAGGTGGACATACACTGTACTAGTGCCGACATTGTGCATGCTCTGTTGCCTGTGTCTATGTGCCTGTGGTTCTGTCAGTGTGATCATGTGATTTATCTGACCCCAGGAATGTGTCAATAAAGTTTCCCCTTCCTGGGACAATGAATTCACGGTGTTCTTATTTCAATTTCCAGGAGTATATATATATATATATATATATATATATATATATATATATATATATATATATATATATAGGGTGAGTCACCTAACGTTACCGCTGGATATATTTCTTAAACCACATCAAATACTGACGAACCGATTCCACAGATCGAACGTGAGGAGAGGGGCTAGAGTTATTGGTTAATACAAATCATAAAAAAATGCACGGAAGTACTTTTTTTAAACACAAACCTACGTTTTTTTAAATGGAACCACGTTAGGTTTGTTAGCACATCTGAACATATAAATAAATACCTAATCAGTGCCGTTTGTTGCATTGTAAAATGTTAATTACATCCGGAGATATTGTAACCTAAAGTTGACGCTTGAGTACCACTCCTGCGCTGTTCGATCGTGTGTATCGGAGAGCACCGAATTACGTAGGGATCCAAAGGGAACGGTGATGGACCTTAGGTACAGAAGAGACTGGAACAGCACATTACGTCCACATATTAACACCTTTTTATTGGTATTTTTCACTGACACACGTGTACATTACCATAGGACGTGGAGGACGCATAAATTGGCCAGCCCGCTCTCCTGATCTTACACCTCTGGACTTCTTTCTGTGGGGTACGTTAAAGGAGAATGTGTACCGTGATGTCCCTACAACCCCAGGGGATTTGAAACAACGTGTTGTGGCAGCCTGCGGCGACATTACACCAGATGTACTGCGGCGTGTACGACATTCATTACGCCAGAGATTGCAATTGTGTGCAGCAAATGATGGCCACCACATTGAACATCTATTGGCCTGACATTTCGGGACACACTCTATTCCACTCCGTAATTGAAAACGGAAACCACGTGTGTACGTGTACCTCACCCCTCATGGTAATGTACATGTGCGCCAGTGAAAAAGACCAATAAAAAGGTGTTAGCATGTGGACGTAATGTGCTGTTCCAGTCTCTTCTGTACCTAAGGTCCATCACCGTTCCCTTTGGATCCCTACGTAATTCGGTGCTCTCCGATACACACGATCGAACAGCGGAGCAGTGGTACTCAAGTGTCAACTTTAGGTTACAATATCTCCGGATGTAATTAACATTTTACAATGCAACAAACGGCACTGATTACGTATTTGTTTGTATGTTCAGATGTGCTAACAAAACTAACGGGGCTCCATTTAAAAAAACGTAGGTTTGTGTTAAAAAAGTACTTCCGTGCATTTTTTTATGGTTTGTATTAACCAATTACACTAGCCCCTCTCCTCACGTTCGGTCTGTGGAATCGATTCGTCAGTATTTGATGTGGTTTACGAAATATATCCAGCGGTAATCTTAGGTGACTCACCCTGTATATATATACTGGAAGGAACATAGAGAAACTACTAGGAATGACTGCCGCTCACAAAAAAATTGCAAGATTTCGAAGATTTCCATGAAGAACCCAGACAGAAGAAAGAAGGGAGAAACGTTGAGAAATAATGAGAGAAATGTGAAAAAAAAGAAAAGAGAATCAGGTGGAATAGCTGTAGTCCATAGTGGCTCATACGTAAAGCGTTCCGATTAGGCTAGGACAGTTCCGATTTCTAGAGTCGTTCCCTTCTCTACGTCGGGTTCTGCCGGAACGCCGAAATGTACCGGTTTTTAGAAATCGTATTATAACAGTGGATGGATCATTTAATACCTATTCAGACAACAAATGCGTTCTTTTGCCGTATGTACATTCTTGGGATGAGATACAAGAATGCTACAAGTGTAATACAAATGTGTTACCAAACTCCGAATGATAATGACTTGTTCCTAGAGCGTGTTAATATGCAGCAATCTGTCACATCTCAGCAAATAGAAAAACTGAGCATAGAAAAAGCTGTCACTGATGCGCGTCAGATACAAATGTTTCAGTACTTCACATTCAAATATACTGTATCTCTTATGTCTAACATTGTGGAGTTTCTGTTATGTGTTCATGGTAACAGCCGAGTGCGCATTTTCTTTGATGTATAAGGCAAGGGCGTCAAAACTCAAGTGAAAGCAATAATGATGGTGAAACTTAATTTGAAGTACAATTCGGAATTCTGTGGCTTCTTAAAGGGAAGCAGATATCTGCTTAATCATCGCAGAAGTATGGTGGCATTAATAACTAAGTTTTAAAGGCTGTGACTAGTGATCCAAGCAAGTGTTGTGTCTTGTCTACTAGTTTTTAAGATTTAAGTTTATTATTTATTTTTTGGATTATTTATTTATTTATTTATTTACACGTCAAGTTCTGTGGCACCAAATTGAGGAGCAAATCTCCAAGGTCAAGGAACGTGCCAGTACATGAAATTACAACGTAAAAGTAATAACAGATAAAAATAAAATGTTTATGAACCCGAAAAAGTCAATCCATAAACTTAAGTAAACGCAATCAGCAATACAACAAGAATGAACTTAATTTTTCAAGCAACTCTTCGACAGAACAGAACGAGTGACCCCTGACGAAACTCTTCAGTTTCCATTTGAAAGCGCGTGGATTACTGCTAAGATTTTTGAATTCGGGTGGTAGCTTATTGAAAATGAATGCAGCAGTATACTGCACACCTTTCTGCACAAGAGTTAAGCAAGTCCGATCCAAATGCAGGTTCGATTTCTGCCGAGTATTAACTGAGTGAAATCCGCTTATTCTTGGGAATTAGCTAATATTGTTAACAAGAAATGACAGTAAGGAGTATATATATATTGAGAGGCCGATGTCAAAATACTCAGACTCGTGAATAGGGGTCGACAAGAGGTTCGTGAACTTACACCACTTATTGTCCGAACCGCCCGTTTCTGAGCCAAAAACATCCTTTTAGAATGGGAAGAGTTACCCCAAAATACAATACCATACGACATAAGCGAATGAAAATGAGCAAAGTTGACTATTTTTCGTATCGAACGATCACCCACTTCAGATACCGTTCGAATACTAAAAATGGCAGCATTAAGTTTTTGAACAAGATCCTGAACGTGGGCTTTCCACGACAGAATTTGAACTGTTCAGTTTCACTAGTCATATGCCCATTCTGTGAAATTAAAACGTCAGGCTTTGTAGAACTGTTTGTCATATTATCATTTGGTACGTATTATTCATTTCGTTGTAAGCTTTAATAATGTATAATGTGCGTCCAGACGATGCCTTTTTTCTGCTCAACTTCTCGCATGAGCATAAATTTCCAACAGCGCAAGTGCGCATGAGCGTTTGTGCGAGCGTAATTTCCTGGAAAGTAAGGCCGTGCGTTAAGCGCATGGCTTCCAGCCTTCGATGGAAATCTTTGTGCTTTTTGGCAGACGACAGGCAGCTGGGGCCAATGTGTGTTTCATTGTAGTGTGCTGAGGTTATGCAGTGGAGCGATTTAAATGCTATCATGCCTGTTGACTTCACCCTTAAATTTATAGATGATTACACATGAAGAAAAGCCGTACGGAATACCGCTTCTAAAGATTATTTGAATAAACATTTGAGAAGAGATGCCATGGGCGTCAAGTATTACTAGGTAAAAAGTCTCCGATCACATTACTGTAAAGAATAAGACACCGTAATTTTCGAAATAGATAAACGGAGAAGAATAAGCCTGAAATTTATGAAAGGTATGAATGAAAACTGTGACTAATATTGATGCTATGGTGACTGTAGCACAACTACAGTGGAGCCAGACGTATGAAGAAAAGAAATGATAGGGGTAGGTGTAGTTCCTCAACAAACGAGTAGAAATAGAAATGATGGTCGTTGATGATGCCAAAAATACAAATTGGAAAACATAACCTCCGTTTTGGCAATGAAGACCTCGTAACTCATTTTGTTAAATTTTACAGGAGAAGCAGAAATGGTTTCGTAAAAAATATATAACGTAATACAGATAATGTTGCTACATGTGTAACTACATAGTAGAAGCCTAGTTATTTACAGATTACACAAATCCACTCACTTTCAAATCTCTCTTTGATAATGGGGTTATTGGTTACTGGAATTAACAGATTAGGGAAATCCACGCACTTTCAAATCTCTCTTTGATAATGCAATTATTAGTTAGTTGAATTTTGAGGTTTTCACAGACAGATAGAGTGACGAAGTTTTCATTGCCTACCACCGATACAACCTTTCACGATTGAAGTTGTGTAAATAACTTTTTTATCAAATAAAATACAAATAACGCATTGAAAGGTAATTAAACATCACATAACGATTAAAACCCTCCCTTAAGTATTTCACGGTTTCAGGAAAAATAATTGAAATGCTTTGTTTTGAAATGCGAAATAAACAGTTCAACGGCTGGTCCCGGCGGAGGTTCGATTCCTCCCTCGGGCATGGGTGTGTGTGTTTGTCCTTAGGATAATCTAGGTTAAGTAGTGGGTAAGCTTAGGGACTGATGACCTTAGCAGTTAAGTCCCATAAGTTTTCACACACATTTGAACATTTTTGAAACAGTTCAAACTGGCATATAAGTCGCCGCTTACTATCCAACGATATGTTATTTCTAACCTTATCACAGCAGTTTCCCAAACAGAAAATCTAAAATCTCACTGTGGCGTTCTGAAATTTGCAAACAAAACGTTATCGTCAATTGGTATTTCTTGCACCTCTGCTATTTGGATACAATACTTCTTTAACTGCAGTCACTTTCGCCGGCCGGGATGACCGAGCGGTTCTAGGCGCTACAGTCTGGAACCGAGCGACCGCTACGGTCGCAGGTTCGAATCCTGCCTCGGGCATGGATGTGTGTGATGTCCTTAGGTTAGTTAGGTTTAAGTAGTTCTAAGTTCTAGGGGACTGATGACCTCAGAAGTTAAGTCCCATAGTGCTCAGGGCCATTTGAACCATTTTGAACAGTCACTTTTGCGTTTTCTGTTTCTGTCGGCGTTTCAACACAATAAACGCAGCACAAGCTCGTAATCAAAGAAGGGAATCCACAAAGACTGCTTGCGCAGTGTGGCAACGTGTGGACACGAGAAGGCACATGCCTACATGCGTTCTTTCCACAATTCTTTTGGGTATGTCCTTTAATTTCTGTGCATCTTCGATTGCGCACGAGGAAAGAGGCATCGTATGGACATACGTGTACAGACCATTGTTTCATTCTGGGCAGTGAGCAGTTATAAAATTGGTCCCAACTTCGACTCCCGGAAATATGGTTACCCTATCATACGCAAAAGAAGGAGAAAGAAGAAGCCGGACATCGGAAGCATGTTGGCAATCCATGACGGCCCGAAGCGTCGGTACTCGGTAGACTTGGCCACTGTTTCTATGTTTCGATAGAGTGTCTCGATACGTGGAACTGTTTCAGTGTTTCGGAACGGCTGTGGTTCACTGTTTCAAAACAGTGGTGTTTCATTCCGCCCCTGTTTCGGATAACCGGACCAGATTCGATCTCGAGCCATACACAGAAACTGTATCGTTGTTTCAAAATAAGGCTGTTTCAGCCCATGTGTGCTTGGAACGGACTAATTGTATCGAAACAGTGATGTTTCATTCCGCTCTGTGTCGGACGAGATTCGGGCTCGGCACAGGTACTGAAACACAACATACCGCTTCATGAAACACTTTCAAGAGTGTCGAAATCTTTTTGACAAGCAATAGCATGAAGCTTAAGATATCTGAAAATAAAGCTTCGTTTCTAGCTGACTGTCCTATTCCGAAATGGCGTAACATCTGCTTTATAAACACTAATCAAACAATAAAACAACGAATACTATTCACATTCAAAATAATAAATATGTGAAAATCATTCAGTTAAATTACACTTTTTTTTTATAACACACGCTTCTCTGTTCATGTACAGTAATCATATTAAGAAACGCAAGTAAGCCCACAACATTTTGAATAAAAAAAGGCGTAGACATATACATAAATTTGATGTAGGTATAATTGCAAGAAATCTTTTTGACGTATCACTGATAGTGTAATGGTGAACGGGAAGGGCTGGGAAGCTTGCTGAATTTATAGTAACGATTCGAAACACCTTGAAAGACAAAATTTTTTTCTATTATATTTTGTTATATATTCGAATTATTTGGCGTTATTTGTGACTCTATAGTCACTGTGCCTGTTATCCACAATGATTCCCTTTGTGTGCATGGAAACTAGCAGGACGGGTATATTACCCATATTAACGGAATGTGGGAATCCCAGTAGCATATCCGTTGGTTCTGCAGTTTGCTCCCGCCTCCAGCTCCGTTCGTGGTGGTTCTTCTGTCTTCAGCAATGGCTGTCCTCAGCCAATTGAAAAGTATGAAAGTCACACGACACGAAAGCAGCGCATTTGCTGCAGGAAATGCGAAACTGCCAAGACGCCTAAGTGATAGTTTCATACTTTCTGCGACATGATTAGCGCTCTCGCACCTCATTTGTGTTTATATGGACATACTTATACAGCAGACATTCAAGATGATAAAATGTGTTTATTAGATTACAAAACATAAATTGTTTCACTGTTTCGAAACAGCGTTTCGAAACATTACATTGTACTGTTTCATTTGTTTCGAAACAGTTACGTGTTTCACTTTGCTCATCTCTAGTACTCGTTAGTTTTGGGTGTGTGGTGGCAGTTAGGACGAGACGAGAGATGGCATGGTGGGGCGCTGGAGGGGTCCGGCAGCTGTGCAGGCCAGGTGGGCCGCCGTGACGGTTGGCGGCGGCAGCTGTGGGGCCGCAGTTCGCAGTCGGCCGGCATGCCCCGCGCGCTGCATTGCTCCGTGGCGCCAGCGCCCGCGCCAGCCCGCTACACGCGCTGCGCCACCGCCCCCGGACAAGGCGTCTCCGCCGCCCCCGTCGCCGCCCCCGCCGCCTCTTCGCTGCACGCCGCCTCCACAGCGTTGCTGCTCGCCGGTCTCGCTTCTGCCGCTCTCGCGCTTCATCTCACGCTGCGCTCCGTGAGTACAAGTCATCTCGCACGTCGCTTGTAACGGTCTTCCTTCTGGTCCGTTACTATGCCAGCCGGGCTGCTTGTGCGATCTTTCCACTTCTCGCTGGCAACTGACCTCTTCAGTCATTGCAAATAACGTTTTACCGTGTCTAGAGTTGGTTTCATCTGATGCGCCAGCATTTAAATACAACTATCAGACCGGGCACTCGTTCGAACTAGCTTTCGGCGTGAAAAGTCCGCTGTGATGCTTGTCACTGAAATACAGCAGTTTCTTTTGTAATAGGCCAATATGTCGTGCTCTTTATATTGTTATTTGGAGACTACGTATATTTATGACATAAATTGTTTTGACTTGGACCGTAGTCAACCGAAACACCCGATGAAAATTTGAAATAATGTTTAACACAAACCACTGACGAGAAATGTATAGGCATTTTAAATAAGGCTTCGTACGTCACAGGCTTGATGTACTGGACACACTTGCGATTTCAACTAATATCAGTCTAAATAATGGCTCAAAATATTTTTCGGCATGAAAATCCCTTTGAGATGACGTCTCACATAGACGTATATAATTGTGTCTTTTATAATAAGAATAAAAACTTTAGCAAAGCAGAACACATGGAGAAAATGTGAAATACCATTTACCATCAATCACTTATTTTTTAAAAAAGATAAAAGTTACAAAAAAATATAAAAGTTACATAATGGACCACCCAACCCCCGGCCCCCGTGCATTTTTCATAGTTTGTGTACTTAATACGCATCAAAATAGTCGTTGGAGACTTGTTCAATATTTGCTATAAGTTTTCTGAATTTATCTTTCGACGTGAAAAGTCCGCTGTGACGCTTGTCACTGAAATACAGCAGTTTGTTTTGTAATAGGCCAATATGTCGTGCTCTTTGTCTTGTGATTTGGATACTACGTATATTTATGACATAAATTATTTTGACTTGAACTGTAGTCAACCAAGACACCTGATGAAAATTTGAAATAATGTTTAACACAAACCACTGACGAGAAATGTATTGGCATTTTAAATAAGGCTTAGTACGTCACAGGCATGATGTACTGGACACACTTGCGATTTCAACTAATATCAGTCTGAACAATGGCTCAAAATATTTTTCGGCATGAAAATCCCTTTGAGATGACGTGTCTCATAGACGTATATAATTGTGTCTTTTATAATAAGAATATAAACTTTAGCAAAGCAGAACACATGGAGAAAATGTGAAATACCATTTACCATCAATCACTTATTTTTTTTTTAAAAAAAGATAAAAGTTACAAAAAAAGATAAAAGTTACGTAATGGACCACCCTACCCCGACCCCCGTGTATTTTTCATAGTTTGTGTTCTTAACATGTATCAGAATAGTTGTCGGAGACTTGCCCAATATTTGCTGTAAGTTTCCTGTCAAATGTGACAAAGAGCATTTAAATATGGCGCGAACGTAAGCATTAGGCGACGCAACAATTCAGTCTGTTACCAGAATATGTGTTTCACATCCACATTCGTGGTCTTCGCAAACTCACAAACAAGTTACCACCTTTCAGGCTAACCTAGACTTCTGGCTATGCTACAGATCAGTCTTTCATCACAACGAAGATTTCAGGGGGTGGGGGTCAAATATCACACTCCAGCCAAAAATTTATTGGCATTCAAATGAGAATTATTGCGATTTGGTCATATATTGCTGGACACACTCAAATTTGTGTGCAGTGAATGTCAGCTATGGTACTTTTCCACATTGTGTCGACCGAAAATTAGGAATAGACTTCCGACGAACATTGCATATTACATGAAGCAACCCTTTTTTGACCAAATAAAGTACAATGATTGTTAACATTAGGGAGAAAAGGTACAATATACAATGCCTCAAAATAATTATTTATTTCGATTAATTATTGTGTTTGAAAATATTTTTTGTCTTTTAGCAACATTTGACAAGTAGTTGTCTTTGCTAAACAGCTTCACGGAATCTTTGCATTCTACATTTAAATTAAAATAAGTAAATAAGTCATTTTTTATCATATTCGGAGGCACTTTCTTTCTTTCGTCTTGCCACAGAATATTCATCACAGAAAACCTGTCTCTGCGAATGCTGAAGTGACAGGAATAGACAGTAGACATGAAATTAATTTGTACAAATTAGTAAAATCATCATTTGTCGTATTAAACATTTGTTGCCATTTTTCTGCAGTGGATGATTGTACAAAACTTTCACAACTACTTATTTAATGGAATAATTTTTTTTAAAATGCAATTTGTTGGTGAAAATCATCCATATTTAAAATGATTTTTTACAGCTTTAAATTTGCAAGTATATTAACAAAATGGTCAAATTCGACACTGCTTTTTAAATTTGTTGACAACATGAACATCTGAGATTATGTTGCTTTAAAAAACGAGTACTCAGTTACTCAACCGACGCGTTCTACGCAAAATTACTGTTAACTTTCGCGGTCTTTTAATGATTTACGTAAAATGAATCTTAGAGAAAACTCAAACTATGGGAAATAAAGTACTTTATTGTTCACTTAAAGTACAGAGAACAGCCACATGAAATAAGTTACACTACTTAATCTATAAAACACAGGTGCCACCCCTAAATACAGGATATACCATCGTTTTCATATTGTGAATGTCTGCTGTGGTTCTTGTTCTGTTTCACATAAAATTTTCCTTGTTCACAAACCCGCCGAAGCGTGGAAAGAGTCCATTAATATCATCACAAATAACGCGCAACTAAAACGTTTGAGGACGACATTCTGAAAAAGTTTACTGAAACTGATAGTTCCGTTAGTCAAATTGCCACAACTAATAATTAATCATGTCAGAATTGCCTAATTTAAACAAATATTCACATTAGTGGTATCACCACAATATTGGCATCTTCAGAGATTCTTTTAGCCTGTGATGCTATTATGCACTTTTATTGATATATGTATTTTATACCGTTTACGTGATGTTCAGTACTCAGATAACTACAGTTGTCACGGAACTGTTTGTGGATTAATTATCACAACTTAAGATCGTAATATTATGCTGAAACTGGTAATGTGAATGATTGTACTAATTAAGCAATCTTAAATAATAAATTATTATACGAACATTTATAAAGTTATAAATTTCTTTATTTGCCAGTGCGATTCATAGCCTCCACATTAGTTAATCGACCTACCCATCAGCATTCGTCTGTTTACCGTCCACATTTCACTTTTGTTCAAGCATAGCCTCCAGACATATGCCTCAAGAAAAGACTTCTGTGTATTTAAATTTGTATTCGATGGCAATTAATTTCTCTTTTTCAGAAATGGTTTTCTTGTTATTGCCAGTCTGCAATTTATATCCTCTCTATATCGGCCATCGTCAGTTAGTTTGCTCCACAAATAGCAAAACTCATTTACAGCTTTTAGTGTCTCGTATCCCAGTCTAATTCTATCAGAATTGCTGGATGTAATTCGACTAATTCTGTTACTTTTGTTTCTAAGTTTTGGTGTTCATCTTATAATTTCTTTTGAAGACACTATCCATTCCTTTCAACTGCTGTTCCAGCCTCTTCGCCCTCTCTGTCAGAATTGCAATGTTATGGGCTAAGCTCAAAGTTTTAATTTCTCATCCTTGAGCTTGCTGATTGCGTTGTATTCGGAATGGTATAAAACAGAAATAAACGGTACAATGAAGAGTAAACTGTGCCCTAGTGATTCGTAGAATATAGATGTTGTCTCATAACCAGAAGAATAGCAACGGTCTTGCCTCGTTGAAGTTAAGCAACGTCGACCGTGACCAGCATATTGGATGGGTAACCGCCTGGGTACCCAAGTGCTGTAGGCTGCTTTCTCTTTACCTTTACGGCAAAGGGAACGAGAGGTGGTGGCGTAATATTCTTGATCACCAAACGTGGCACCAATGTCCTGGATTAAATTCCAAACCTCTCCGCAGTGTCTCATAAAGCGAGGGTATGTGTGACTGTTGATGGCGATCCGTCTGTCGGATAGGCACGTTAAGCTTTTATCCTCCTTGGTGCAGGTATTCGAGAGGAATAAGACTTTGAGCTGGCACTGGGTTTCACCCCCTCAATTCTGTCATCAACAAACAACTCAGACATGACACAACACTACGCAAACTCATTACAGTCACCTACACTTATCAGATACATTTAAAACACAACTCTCACTTCGCGAAGAGAAGGTGCCATTCTGCGTGAAGAAAAGAAAAGACCTTTTCAATTAGGCGTCTGACCCTGCCTCTCAGCCGGCCGGAGTGGTCGAGCGGTTCTAGGCTCTACAGTCTGGAACCGGGCGACCGCTACGGTCGCAGGTTCGAATCCTGCCTCGGGCATGGACGTGGGTGATGTCCTTAGGTTAGTTGAGTTTAAGTAGTTCTAAGTTCTAGGGGACTGATGACCTCAGCAGTTAAGTCCCATAGTGCTCAGAGCCATCTGAACCTGCCTCTCAACCAACAATGCCATATGACTTTACCTTTTTACCAGAAGAATTTAGATGGATGTAGATATTTTTATTTATATTTTTTAAAATGGGTGAACTGTGAAGCAAGCAAGCATGTGAGACGATTAGCTTGTTCACGTAACTGTGACACGCCATCAGTGGTGTAACGTGATGGCCAGCTGCAGCCGAAGTGCGGTGTCCTTTTGTGGGCCGCATTACTCTCAGTTGCCATCTTAAACGCAGTTTCCTGTCGCTATGCGTTGCAGATGTGCGTAATGGCGCCCATTTGCTCTACGGCTGGCCGTAAATCAGGTCGACCGAGCTGTCGGCAGAAACGTGTCTCTTCCGCTGCCTTCTGCTCCGCTCTTGCCCCCACTTCCCCGCCGAAAATCATCTCCGTCTGTTTTTGCTGCGCTTTGTGTGTTAAACTGGCACCTACCATGTACCAATGACATGAGCTGTAGACATCATTCATCAGGCACGCAGTGGAACTGCTGCATTATGCACTCGTGTTAGAGGAAACCGTTCGGAAACACCGTACTTTATGAGGGAGAGCTGTGGAGACGTTGTGACACCTTGACGAAAGCAACAATATCACTAATAGTTGTCAAGGGCTGCTGAAAAGTGTGTGAGTTTTGTTAGCTGCACTGCATGTGTGGTATTCATTAACTAAGGGGGAGCTACCACGCTATTTAATAGTTACGCAGGGCGATATGACATTATTTACTGCGGTTGTCTTAAAATTTAAATCACTACCAACTGTCGGTTAGATATCTCTTTATCGAAAAATAAAGAAGTACAGTGCGGCAGAAGCAAAGTTTTTGCCTGGAAAGACAACTGTTCCGTTGTTAAGTACTCGGTATGGAACTCTATTGAGTAGGAATCAGCATGGGTTTCGAAAAAGACGATCGTGTGAAAACCAGCTCGCGCTATTCGTCCACGAGACTCAGAGGGCCATAGACACGGGTTCCCAGGTAGATGCCGTGTTTCTTGACTTCCTCAAGGCGTTTGATACAGTTCCCCACAGTCGTTTAATGAACAAAGTAAGAGCGTATGGACTATCAGACCAATTGTGTGATAATATTGAATAGTCCCTAGATAACAGAATGCAGCATGTCATTCTCAATGGAGAGAAGCCTTACGAAGTAAGAGTGATTTCAGGTGTGCCGCAGGGGAGTGTCGTAGGACCGTTGCTATTCACAATATATATAAATGACCTTGTGGATAACATCGGAAGTTCACTGAGGCTTTTTGCGGATGATGCTGTAGTATATCGAGAGGTTGTAACAATTGAAAATTGTACCGAAATGCAGGAGGATCTGCAACGAATTGACGCATGGTGCAGGGAATGGCAATTGAATCTCAATGTAGACAAGTGTAATATGCTGCGAACACATATAAAGAAAGATCCTTTATCATTTAGCTACAAAATAGCAGGTCAGCAACTGGAAACAGTTAATTCCATAAATCATCTGGGAGTAGGCATTAGGAGTGATTTAAAATGGAATGACCATATAAAATTAATTGTCGGTAAGGCGGATGCCAGACTGAGATTCATTGAAAGAATCCTAAGGAAATGCAATCCGAAAACAAAGGAAGTAGGTTACAGTACACTTGTTCGCCCACTGCTTGAATACTGCTCACCGGTGTGGGATCCGTACCAGATATGGTTGATAGAAGAGATAGAGAAGATCCAGCGGAGAGCAGCGCGCTTCGTTACAGGATCATTTAGTTATCGCGAAAGCGTTACGGAGATGATAGATAAACTCCAGTGGAAGACTCTGCAGAAGAGACGCTCAGTAGCTACGTACGGGATTTTGTTGAAGTTTCGAGAACATACCTCCGCCGAGGAGTCAAGTAGTATATTGCTCCCTCCTACGTATATCTCGCGAAGAGACCATGAGGATAAAATCAGAGAGATTAGAGCCCACACAGAGGCATACCGACAAGCTTTCTTTCCACGAACAATACGAGACTGGAATAAAAGGGAGAACCGGTAGAGCTACTCAAAGTATCCTCCGCCACACACTGTCAGGTGGCTTGCGGAGTATAGATGTAGATGTAGATGGAATATGACCAGACCGTCAAGAGAATAGTACAGACTATACACATTACACACAGTGTTCCATTTTTCATACTCTCTTCTAAGCAGAACGCGACACAGTACTACCTAACTGGCAGGCGATGGTCGGGCGTACTGTAGATTTCTGAAAGCAGAGGAAAATTGTGCAACAGGCGGCAATAGCTCATTTTCGTATATGTAATTGCACCATGTGTCGCAATCACTGTACTAAAATACCATTATTAAGTAACTATTTAGAAATACAAAATGGCTTCTAGATTTTGCTGGACGTGACTTGACATATTTTACCGTATGATCTAACTAAGCGACTATCCCGGAACTGTATAACAGTTGCAGGTTGCCTATCTAGTGGCTTTCAGGGGCAACAAAAATTTAGTTTTCATTAATTCGCGTAATTATTGACCGAATTTAAAAATAGAAAATGCTGTCATAATCTACTCATTAAGAGGTTTAGTCTAAGGCAAAAGTTTAACACAATAATACAAGTATTACAATTAGAAAATGTGCTCTTTTCTTGAGGTAGCACAGCTGACGGCGCAGTAATACCGGGACTTTATTATCCAGTGTTTGAGAATGAGAGCACTTAGCAATTTCCAACAAGTCTTACACATAATTTCAAACCTTTATTAAACTTAAAAAATGCCTACTGCATTTTCGCTGTTCGTGCAGTAAGATTTCAGCATGAGGCTTGACGTTTTAATTTATTACTTCTTTACTACTAAGTCTATGCACAACACAATTCGCAGACAATATCTACATATATCACTGAACGACGCAGTTTAGGAGGCACGACGTCATAAACACTGAGATGTGTGAAATCTTACTCTTGCTTAAAATGGAGCGCAAATTACCTATACTACAAAGTGTCTAGAAATTCCCGTTACAGACTTTTGGGACTTGTAGAAGGGAGTAAGTACAAGATATTTTGAACAGGAACCCATGTCTGGATACGTACCGCTTCCTTTCTACGACGGATTCAGTTCAGATGGTTAACTTATCCACTACTGTTTGAGGAACTGAATTGGATGTGACACAGTACAGTTATTAGGTAACAGTTCTAAAGGGAACATAACGAAACATCCATTTGTCGCTTAAGTTTATTTGTTTGTATTAACATTTAAACGTTACGTGTTTACATTATTCCAAAAACAAAAGAGAATCGAGCATACCGTACGTACAGAGCTGTACTGATGCATTACAACCACCAAAGTTGTTACGTAAATTGTACCTACGATGCGAGTTTTGATATACACTTTCCATCCCACCTGGTGTGTCTTCAGTTTCTAGTGCAGCAGCCCCGTTGTACACATCATCCTGTCTACCCTATTGCATACCCGGACAAGCAAGTCTGATACTTTCCTCTTTTAAAAATGGTTCAAATGGCTCTGAGCACTATGGGACTTAACTGCTGAGGTCATCAGTCCCCTAGAACTAAGAACTACTTAAACCTAACTAACCTAAGGACATCACACACACCCATGCCCGAGGCAGGATTCGAACCTGCGACCGTAGCGGTCGCGCGGTTCCAGACTGTAGCGCTTAGAACCGCTCGGCCACACAGGCCGGATTTCCTCTTTCCTTCAGTAGACGTGGACGCGTTACATTTCTGAACTGAAACAGTCGTAGAACGGAAACAGTACGTTTCCGGACATGGGTTCCTATTCAAAATATTATGTATCCTACTCACTCCCCTCTACAAGTTCTGTATGTTTGTAACTGGAATTTCCGAACCCACTGTATGTACATCCTGTGTTTCATAATGAGAGCGTTTAGCGGCTTCCGACAAACATTTAGCTTAATCACATACTTTTTCTAAACTTTTTCTCGCTTACATGCTTAACGTCAAATATTTAACACATAACTCATTTGTAATGAGACGTTTTAAGCTGCTTTATATATGGGAATTCTATTCTGTAAAGAATCGGCGGTTACTGGTGGTTACTAATGAAATGCAGTCCGTATAACTGATGCTCGATGAATGAGTTCGGCAGAGAAAGAGCAGACAGACCGTGAGAAGATGGGGAGGGGGAATGCGGGCAGATTTCCGTTAGACTGCGGAGACCAAGACCGCAACGTGCAAGCCTTGTGACGAAGACTGCACTCGTCAGTTTCTAATTACAGACATCTGCATTATCTTATGTTCATCCTGCCAACATCTTTGTACGTCTCAAACATCATTACATAAAAATCACTATTAGACTTATCCCCACGAAGAGATCGTAAGCCAGTGCTCAACACATTAACGGACATTATGATGGAAGCGCTTTTAAAATTTATCTTCGTATTCTTTACATAAAGTCCTGAAATAACTACTCCTCCAGGCAAGCATTACGTAAGGACTTTCGCTTGATTCCGTTACCAAAGCGCAACTCAGATAAGCCCAGTATTCGCAGCACTGGTCAAGTAATCTAGTGTCTATTCTGTTCAACTACTTACTTTTACTTACTCTTAGTCTGCTAGCCTCACAAGCCGCACTTGGCTTTTGGCTTTGTCAAGAAGCCCTCTCCATAGAGTTCTGTCCTTGGCATCTTCTTCCCTTGTTCCAAGTATCTGAAGATCTTTGGCCACCCGGTGTCTCTATCTTACTCTCTGTCTGTCTACAGCTCTTCGTCCTTCGAGTTTCTCCTCCGACACTTCTCTTCTATACACGTGGCCGGCCCATCTCAGCTTCCTTGTTGTGGCTCCTGCTACAGTGTCTAATTCATTATACCTCTCCCTGAGCCTCCCGTTTCTTCTTATTCGCCTTTCTCCTCTCTCATAAACTGATTCAAATATTTTCCAAAACCCTTATCTTTCTCTCTGTATACTTATCTATTCTCCATGTTTCTGCCCCATTTAGTAATACTGATCAGATTATGGTTTTTTATATCCTAATTGTAGTTCATCTTGATAACATTTTTGATGCTCATAATTCGATGAGTGAATATGATGCTCTGCATGTCGCTTTTATCTTCTCTTCTATTTCTTGTTTCTCATAATTTCTGTTATTTACTCCGACTCCCAGACATTGACATTCTTCTGTTTCTTCAAACACATGGTATGGTCTCCCGACTTTTTGTCTTGCAATTTCTTTCTACCTTCATGAATTTTGTTTTTTTGTCATTTATCTCTAATCCAACTTTTTGGGTTCTGGAAAATAGCATTCTTACCGGTATTTTCGTGTCATCTACATTTTCAGCAAATAATGCTACATCATCCGCAAAGGCCAGTACATTCATTTTTATTGCTTTGCTAATTCCCTCCTGGGCTTTACTTGTAGCGTCCAGTGCATCCTGTATTATTACAGTGAACGAGAGTAGTGATATTCTATCTCCTTGCCTGACTCCTGTTCTTATGACAAAATTCACGGAATATTCTCCATCCATTTTCACTGTCCAATTTGAGCCTTCTTGCGTAGCTTTAGGATTTGTAATTTTCTTTGGTACTCTAAACTTCTGCATTCTCTCACACAATTTTTCTCTGTTTATGCCATCGTAGCCTTTCTTAAAATCAACAGACAACATTGCCATTGTTTGTTGTAGTTCTCAATATCTTGATATGGTTTCTCTCAGTATTAGTATCTGATAAGTGGTGGATCCATTCTTCATAAATCCCGCTTGCTTCTCATATATTACCTCTTTTAAATATGGCCACAGTCTTTTCTGGAGAATGTTGAAGAACACTTCGTAGGCTGTGCTAATTAATGAGATGCCTCTATACTTCTGCATCGTCCCTTTTATGAATCGGTGCTGCAACCGCTTCTTTCCGCTCAGATGGCATTCTTTCTTGTTCTAAATATTGGTCGCGAATTTGTGTACTTGTTTCGCAACTGTGTCTCCTCCCTTCTTAAGTAGTTCAGCTGTTATTCCATCTCTCCATGGAGATCTGTTATTTTTTTAGTATTTTGATTGCATCTACAGTCTCTTTCACTCTTGGCTGTGCAACTTTCTGTTATTTATGTTGTTCCTCCCTTTTTGTACTTCCATCTTCAATATTTAAATGCTCCTCTTCAACTATAGGGTGTTTAAAATAATTCATTCGATGTCACAAGAGTACATCTTCTACATCAATGAAGAAATGTTAACATACCCATACGGCTTCTATGTGCATGCGCATGTGACATTGCGGTACTTTCTACAACAACGTTCATGATCAAAGTCTTCATCTTCTATTTACAAATGTACAGTTTGCTCACCAACGGACGCATGACAAACATCCAGATAATAGTCAAACTCGTGCTGCAGTTTTGGCAACATCTGTGGAGTTACTGCATTCGTTATTGTTGCTATGTGGCCACAATTGTTGGAAGGGGAGGCAAACAGACGGAGTCTTTCACAAACCCCCTCCCACACCCCCTCCCCCCACTCACCACGAAAATCACGTAGAGTGAGATTAGCCGACCTTCGAGACCAATGGTACAGTGTTAGATCGGTGCGCCATTTGGGCTCACAAATCTGCTGGTTCTAGCTGGCCCGCGCTCACGCCTCGGCAGTGGGCGAGTATTGGTGGGAAATGCAAGGGGAGGAGACAGAAGGGGAAGACGAATAGCCACAACGTAGCTCGACACGAGAATGTACAGTCAGCGAAACTATTCTGCGACGGCTAATATTTGTTCTACGAAAAGGTACCTCTTCGCTGTCGCTAATTAATGCCTTTCGTGGCAGTTTGATCTCCTGAGACTGATGACACATAACAATGGATGAAACTTACATTTCTTTTATCTGATGAGGCTAAGAAAATATGGCAGCTAACTACGAAACTTAATATTTTTTACGAATGGTGCAACCTTATAATGAATGTCGTTTTCGGACGAAGCTTAAATTGACATCAAGATGCATTTCGTGACTATTTTTTTCACGCCTTGGACATCAAAACACTGAATGTCAACGAAGTGTGTTTATTTTGCTTTCTAATAAAGCATCAGTGTCTAATACCATTTTCCGAGTAAAAAACTTGATCGCGCAAGAATGTAGGTCCAAACATCTTCATCTATATCTACATAGATACTCCGCAAGTCACCGTGCGGTGCGTGGCGGAGGGTACCCTGTACCACTACTAGTCATTTCCTTTCCTGTTTCACTTCCAAATTGTCTATATGCCTCCGTGTGAGCCCTAATTGCTCGTATCCTATCTTCGTGGTGCTTATGTGCAATGTGCAGGTGACAACTATTGAACTATACAGGGTGTTACAAAAAGGTACGGCCAAACTTTCAGGAAACATTCCTCACACACAAATAAAGAAAAGATGTTATGTGGACATGTGTCCGGAAACGCTTAATTTCCATGTTAGAGCTCATTTTAGTTTCGTCAGTACGTTCTTCCACCTACGCTCAATGGAGCACGTTATCATGATTTCATACGGGATGCTCTACCTGTGCTGCTAGAACATGTACCTTTACAAGTACGACACAACATGTGGTTCATGCACGATGGAGCTCCTGCACATTTCAGTCAAAGTGTTCGTACGCTTCTCCACAACAGAGTCGGTGACCGATGGATTGGTAGAGGCGGACCAATTCCATGGCCTCCACGCTCTCCTGACCTAAACCCTCTTGACTTTCATTTATGGGGGCATTTGAAAGCTCTTGTCTACGCAACCCCGGTACCAAATGTAGAGACTCTTCGTGCTCGTGTTGTGGACGGCTGTGATACAATACGCCATTCTCCAGGGCTGCATCAGCGCATCAGGGATTCCGTGCGACAGAGGGTGGATTCATGTATCCTCGCTAACGGAGGACATTTTGAACATTTCCTGTAACAAAGTGTTTGAAGTCACGCTGGTACGTTCTGTTGCTGTGTGTTTCCATTCCATGAATAATGTGATCTGAAGAGAAGTAATAAAATGAGCTCTAACCTGGAAAGTAAGCGTTTCCGGACACATGTCCACATAACGTATTTTCGTTCTTTGTGTGTGAGGATGTTTCCTGAAAGTTTGGCCGTACCTTTTTGTAACACCCTGTATAAAAAAAACGTAACTTAGTTACAATATACGGCATGCACACACTTTATTCATCTTAACGTCACTACATCTACATCTACATGTACATTTATACTCTGCAAGCCACCCAACGGTGTGTAGCGGAGGGCACTTTAGGGGCCACTGTCATTACCTCCCTTTCCCGTTCCAGTCGCGTATGGTTCGCGGGAAGAACGACTGCCGGAAAGCCTCCGTGCGCACTCGAATCTCTCGGTATTCGGATTTAGGTTATGACATGTTCGATATTCCTGCCATCATTGACGACGATGTGGCGCATACGAATAGCGAAAATCTGCATAACCCGCTGAAGTATCGGAACATCGATGCTGTCGATAACCTCCTGAATGGCTGTTTTCAGCTCAACAATGGTTTTAGAGCTATTGCTGTATACCTTGTCTTTAATATAACCCTACAAAAAGGAATCGCATGTGTTCAGATCGGGAGAATATGGCGGCCAATCGAGGCCCATGCCAGTGGCCTCTGGGTATCCCAGAGCCAGAATGCGGTCCCCGAAGTGCTCCTCCAGGACATCAAATACTCTCCTGCTTCGATGGGGTCGAGCCCGTCTTGCATGAACCTCATCTTGTGGAAATCAGGGTCACTTTGGGTAATGGGGACGAAATCATCTTCCAAAACCTTCACGTACCGTTCGGTAGTCACCATGCCATACCGCACGGATTATTCCGTGACTGGACACTGCACACCACACGGTCACCCGTTGAGGGTGAAGAGACTTCTCGATCGCGAAATGTGTGTTCTCAGTCCCCCCAATTGCGCCAATTTTGCTTATTGACGAACTCATCCAAATGAAGTGGGCTTCGTCGCTAAACCAAACCAAACAGCGCATACTAATTCCCACCACGATCCGCGGCCAACCGTGCAGTTTGAACGTCCTAACGCAAACCGTTCAGATGTTATGACGATTATATTTCTTATAGTTCAATAACTGACACCCTGTATGTTGGTGGCAGTAGAATGTTGTGGCAGTCAGCTTCAAATACCGGTTCTCTAAATTTTCTCAGTACTGTTTCTCGAAAAGAACGTCGCCTTCCATCCAGGGATTCCCGTTTAAGTTCCCGAAGCATCTTCGTAACACTTGCGTGTTGTTTGAACCTACTGGTAACAAATGCAGCAGCCCGCCTCTGCATTGCATGGATGACTTTCTTCAATCTGGCCTGATACGGAACCAAAACACTCGGGTAGTACTCAAGAACAGGTCGCAAGAGCGTCCTATATGCGGTTTCCTTTAGAGGTGAACCACTCTTTCCTAAAATTCTCCCATTAAAACGAAGCCGACCATTCGCTTTCCCTATCACAGTTCACACATACTCGGACTGTTTCATATCGTTTTGCAATGTTACGCCTAAATATTTAAACGACTTGACTGTGTCAAGCAGGACACCAGTTCAAATGTTCAAATGTGTGTGAAATCTTATGGGACTTAACTGCTAAGCCATCAGTCCCTAAGCTTACACACTACTTAACCTAAATTATCCTAAGGACAAACACACACACCCATGCCTGAGGGAGGACTCGAACCTCCGCCGGGGGGAAGGACACCAGTAATACAGTGTCTGAAAATTATAGGATTGTTCTTGCCGCTCATCAGAATTAACTTACATTTTTCCACATTTAGAGATATCTGCCATTCATCACACAAACTAGAAATTCTGTCTGTCGTCTTGCCCGCATCTCGTGGTCGTGCGGTAGCGTTCTCGCTTCCCACGCCCTTGTTCCCGGGTTCGATTCCCGGCGGGGTCGGGGATTTTCTCTGCCTCGTGATGGCTGGGTGTTGTGTGCTGTCCTTAGGTTAGTTAGGTTTAAGTAGTTCTAAGTTCTAGGGGACTGATGACCATAGATGTTAAGTCCCATAGTGCTCAGAGCCATTTGAACCATTTTTTTGTCTGTCGTCTTGTATGTTCCTACAGTCTCTCAACTTCGACATCTCACCGTACACCACGGCATCATCAGCAAACAACCGCAGACTGCTGCCCACCCTGTCCACCAATTCGTTTATGCATAAAGAGAACAACAGTGGGCCTATCACACATCCTTGGGGCACTTCTGACGATACCCTTGTCTCTGATGAACAGTAGCCGTCAAGGAAAACATACCGGGTTCTATTACGTAGGAAGTCTTCGAGCCACTCACATATCTGTGAACGTATTCCATATGCTCGTATCTTCGTTGACAGCCTGCAATGGGACACCGTGTCAAATGCTTTCCGAAAATCTGGAAGTATGGAGTCTGCCTGTTGCCTTTCATCTATTGTTTGCAGTATACCATGTGGAAAAAGGGCAAGGCGAATTTCGCACGAGCGAGGTTTCTAGAACCATGCTGATTCGTAGATATAGGCGCCTCAAAAAATGGTTCAAATGGCTCTGAGCACTATGGGACTTAACATCTGTGGTCGTCAGTCCCCTAGAACTTAGAACTACTTAAACCTAACTAACCTAAGGACATCACACACGTCCATGCCCGAGGCAGGATTCGAACCTGCGACCGTAGCGGTCACCCTGTTCCAGGCTGTAGCGCCTAGAACCGCACGGCCACACCGGCCGGCTATAAGCGTCTCAGTCTCAAGGAAGTTTAATATATTCGATGTGAGAATATCTTCAAGGCTTCTGCAGGAAACCGGAGTTAGCGATATTGGTCTGTAATTTTACGCGTCCATTCTTTTAGCCTTCTTATATCCTGGAGTCAGTTACGCTTTTTTCCAGTCACTTGGGACTTTGTACTGGGCGAGATTCACGATAAATGCAGTCTAGGTAAGGAGCCAATGCCGTAAAGTTGTAAAACCGAATTGGGAACTGCCGCACCAGACTGGTCAACAAGGGACTGAATGGAAGCGTTAGACATGTGCGCATAACGGTTTTACAAAGGACCAGAATTTTTTCGGTTCTCTGCCAGATCTTTTGCTAAGCTGTGGCGGTGGTAATTGTTGAAAGGTTCGCGCATAGATATTTTCTCAAACGCACGAATCTCTACTAACCTTCGCTTGTCGTCATCTGTGCGTTATCTTTTGGACCGAGAGTGCAACAGCGTCTGCTTTCTAAGCATTTTCCGAATTTCGTTATTAAACCATGGTGGCTTTTTTCCATCCTTTATCCACTTACTAGGCACATAACTCTCCAGACTACGATTTATAATCTCCTTAAACTTTGCCCATAATTCCTCTACATCCGTGTTACTGGAGCCAAGTGATGTTAGTTCACTGTCTAAGTGACATGCTAACAACTGAGTAACTGCTCCATGTAGCAGAAACATTCTCCTAGACTTTTTGGCTAATTTAGTAACTTTCGTAATATAGTTGCTACATTGACATCATGATCGCTAATCCTTGCTTCTATACTGACATTGTCGATAAGGTGCGGCCTATTTGTAACTACAAGGTCTAAGATAATTCCATTGTGTTTGAGCTGCCGTAATCGCAGCTGCAGTGTGAAGTCATGGAAATTTATGATGAGGAAAATTTTATACGAGTCTGCAAGACTCATTTAATGACGAAGTTTATCAAGAACCTGCCGGGCACAGTTTAGGCCTTTAACTTATAACTGCAGCTTGCAATCCTGCACTGATGTCTCGTAATCCGATGTCTGTGTGTCTGACCTTCTTTTCGAAGTTCCTGTCGCGGTCATAATGTTGCTTTTCATCTATTTATAAAACTACTGTCCACTTTAAGCACTGAGCCATTACGTACGAGTATATACGATTGCGTCTGAGGCGGACGTAACACACGATGATTCGTTTGAAGGCAGCGCACAGTTTGCACTTCTCCCGCCCTAGATGATAAACATTTTACAGCGAGCGCTCACTACAGAAGTAGCGAGCGAGCGCGCTCGTGCTCGTGCTGAACAGGCTTGCTCTAGGAGATGCAGTGCCGTGCTTTTGACTATGAATTGCACCTGTAGAAACAGAGATCTCAAAACGCCTTTGTTGCTGTGATATCGCCATCTCGAGAGAGTGCGCTAATTGCGCCAGGCCGGGACCCCTGCCGTCAACCACAGGAAGCGGCAACCTCCAGCTGTCGCCTAGGTAAACTTCTACACTACTGGCCATTAAAATTGCTACACCAAGAAGAAATGCAGATCATAAACGGGTATTCATTGGACAAATATATTATACTAGAACTGACATGTCATTACATTTTCATGCAATTTGGTTGCATAGATCCTGAGAAATCAGCACCCGGAACAACCACCTCTGGCCGTAATAAAGGCCTTGATACGCCTCGGCATTGAGTCACACAGAGCTTGGATGGCGTGTACGGGTACAGCTGCCCATGCAGCTTCAACACGATACCACAGTTCATCAAGAGTAGTGACTGGCGTATTGTGACGAGCCAGTTGCTCGGCCACCATTGACCAGACGTTTTCAGTTGGTGAGAGATCTGGAGAATGTGCTGGCCAGGGCAGCAGTCGAACATATTCTGTATCCAGAAAGGACCGTACAGGACCTGCAACATGCGGTCGTGCATTATCCTGCTGAAATGTAGAGTTTCGCAGGGGTCGAATGAAGGGTAGAGCCACGGGTCGTAACACATCTGAAATGTAACGTCCACTGTTGAAAGTGCCGTCAATGCGAACAAGAGGTGACTGAGATGTGTAACCAATGGCACCCCGTACCATCACGCCGGGTGATACGCCAGTATGGCGATGACGAATACACATTTCCAATGTGCGTTCACCGCGATGTCGCCAAACACGGATGCAACCATCCTGATGCTGTAAACAGAACCTAGATTCATCCGAAAAAATGACGTTTTGCCATTCGTGCATCCAGGTTCGTTGTTGAGTACACCATCGCAGGTGCTACTGTCTGTGATTTAGCGTCAAGGGTAACCGCAGCCATGGTCTCCGAGCTGATAATCCATGATGCTGCAAACGTCTTCGAACTGTTGGTGCAGATGGTTGTTGTCTTGCAAACGTCCCCATCTGTTGACGCAGCGATCGAGACGTGGCTGCACGATCCTTTACAGCCATGCGCATAAGATGCCTGTCATCTCGACTGCTAGTGATACGAGGTCGCTGGGATCCAGCACGGCGTTCCGTAGTACCCTCCTGAACCCACCGATTCTATATTCTGCTAACAGTCATTGGATCTCGACCAACGCGAGCATCAATGTCGCGATACGATAAACCGCAATCGCGATAGGCTACAATCCGACCTTTATCAAAGTCGGAAACTTGATGGTACGCATTTCTCCTCCTTACACGAGGTATCAACAGCGTTTCACCAGGCAACGCTGGTCAACTGCTGTTTGTGTATGAGAAATCGGTTGGAAAGTTTCCTCATGTCAGCATTTTGTAGGTGTCGCCACCGGCGCCAACCTTGTGTGAATGCTCTGAAAAGCTAATCATTTGAATATCACAGCATCTTCTTCCTGTCGGTTAAATTTCGCGTCTGTACCACGTCATCTTCGTGGTGTAGCAATTTTAATGGCCAGTAGTGTAGGTTCAATGCGTAAGTAGAAGTCCACCCAATCCACATAAAACATATGAAATGGAATGAACATTTTTGAAACAGCCATATATCAGCTATTGCAAGTAAGCAGAGCAGCGCGTCTGACTGCCATGCGGAAGACTTGTGTTCAGTTTGCTGTACTGTCAGGGATTTTTCCTTTGTGGGATGACTGGAACGAGTCGCCCCGTGATGCCAGTTGATGAGCTGCTTGACCGAGTAGTGGCGGCTCCAGGTCACGAAAACTGACAACGTTCCTCCATACTGCATCCGACGACGCCATTGGCGGAGGATGACACGGTGGCCGGTCGATACCTGTGGAAGGATTTTAGATTCATACCGAAGAGCTACTTGAACGCGAACTTAGTCACCTGGAGACAGTCTTCTAGGTCTATTGCAGGGGTATCCAGTCCGCGGCGAAAGCGGTCGAAAGCAAGAACCTGTGAGTTCCTAGAAGTGAGCATCTGTCCCCCGATCGGAAAAAAAATCCACTTAGTCAAAGTTATGGTTAATTGAATGTTTCCAATCTGAAGCACCCGCCACGCAATGCTATTCTCTCAATGATCCTTCCCGTTGTTTTTTCCCCCCTCGTTGTGTATATTACGTGGAGACTAAAAATACTCGCCTTCTTCCAATGTGGCTCCGGTAAATTATAAAGTTGGACATCCAGGGTCTGTCGGTTATCATCTCCGGTAGCTGAAGAGCAGATCTCGTATGGCTACTTGCTCAACAGTTGCCTCCCTGCCCAAACAATGAAATACTAAATACTGTACTGAAACATGTAAAATTTATCAAAGCAAGCTATTTTTTAACAGAATAGTGCATAGGTGCACACACACACACACACACACATATATATATATATATATATATATATATATATATATATATATATATATATATATACTCCTGGATATGGAAAAAAGAACACATTGACACCGGTGTGTCAGACCCACCATACTTGCTCCGGACACTGCGAGAGGGCTGTACAAGCAATGATCACACGCTCGGCACAGCGGACACACCAGGAACCGCGGTGTTGGCCGTCGAATGGCGCTAACTGCGCAGAATTTGTGCACCGCCGCCGTCAGTGTCAGCCAGTTTGCCGTGGCATACGGAGCTCCATCGCAGTCTTTAACACTGGTAGCATGCCGCGACAGCGTGGACGTGAACCGTATGTGCAGTTGACGGACTTTGAGCGAGGGCGTATAGTGGGCATGCGGGAGGCCGGGTGGACGTACCGCCGAATTGCTCAACACGTGGGGCCTGAGGTCTCCACAGTACATCGATGTTGTCGCCAGTGGTCGGCGGAAGGTGCACGTGCCCGTCGACCTTGGACCGGACCGCAGCGACGCACGGATGCACGCCGAGACCATAGGATCCTACGCAGTGCCGTAGGGGACCGCACCGCCACTTCCCAGCAAATTAGGGACACTGTTGCTCCTGGGGTATCGGCGAGGACCATTCGCAACCGTCTCCATGAAGCTGGGCTACGGTCCCGCACACCGTTAGGCCGTCTACCGCTCACGCCCCAACATCGTGCAGCCCGCCTCCAGTGGTGTCGCGACAGGCGTGAATGGAGGGACGAATGGAGACGTGTCGTCTTCAGCGATGAGAGTCGCTTCTGCCTTGGTGCCAATGATGGTCGTATGCGTGTTTGGCGCCGTGCAGGTGAGCGCCACAATCAGGACTGTATACGACCGAGGCACACAGGGCCAACACCCGGCATCATGGTGTGGGGAGCGATCTCCTACACTGGCCGTACACCACTGGTGATCGTCGAGGGGACACTGAATAGTGCACGGTACATCCAAACCGTCATCGAACCCATCGTTCTACCATTCCTAGACCGGCAAGGGAACTTGCTGTTCCAACAGGACAATGCACGTCCGCATGTATCCCGTGCCACCCAACGTGCTCTAGAAGGTGTAAGTCAACTACCCTGGCCAGCAAGATCTCCGGATCTGTCCCCCATTGAGCATGTTTGGGACTGGATGAACCGTCGTCTCACGCGGTCTGCACGTCCAGCACGAACGCTGGTCCAGCTGAGGCGCCAGGTGGAAATGGCATGGCAAGCCGTTCCACAGGACTACATCCAGCATCTCTACGATCGTCCCCATGGGAGAATAGCAGCCTGCATTGCTGCGAAAGGTGGATATACACTGTACTAGTGCCGACATTGTGCATGCTCTGTTGCCTGTGTCTATGTGACTGTGGTTCTGTCAGTGTGATCATGTGATGTATCTGACCCAGGAACGTGTCAATAAAGTTTCCCCCTTCCTGGGACAATGAATTCACGGTGTTCTTATTTCAATTTCCAGGAGTATATATATATATATATATATATATATATATATATATATATATATATATATGCACAAAACACAAGTGGGACTGATCAGGTGACTTACCTAGCAGCGCTTATCGAAAAAGGTATGAAAAACTACAGGTAGAATGTCATAAACATCAAAACCTTTAGACCTAAGCAACCAACATCACCTAAACTGTTAGAGGGAAGGTGAAACAACTGTATCGTGACGTCATAGCCAAAAAAAGGTTCAAATGGCTCTGAGCACTATGGGACTTAACATCCGAGGTCATCAGTCCCCTAGAACTACTTAAACCTAACTAACATAAGGACATCACACACATCCATGTCCGTGGCAGGATTCGAACCTGCGACCGTAGCAACAGCGCGGTTCTGCACTGAAGCGCCTAGCGACCGGTCGTTATAGCCAAATGGCGATCCTAATTTAAAGCAGCCAACACCATGAGAATGGTGTAGGTCGTAAAATTAGAAAGTTTTTGCTTGGTATTGGAATTATGATAGTTAACAGAGAAAACACTCACAGCTCTTTAAACGAAAATTATACAAAAACAATTAAGAACACACAAGTGAGACTTAGTTGGTGCGTAACACATACAACATGGCAAGCACATTTTCAAACAAAGCTGCTCACGTCTTTGAAATAATGCGTAATTTTCGTGAGTGTGAAATATTAGCAATATCTGGAGCATTTTTAATGTACAGTAGCTGTTCAGGAAAATGTTATACAAAAACACCGAGGCATACACATCGCGATCAGATGTATTCACACAGTTTTCTGTTACCTGTACAACTTCGAGAACAAACTCAGTAACGTATTGTCGATGTTTACTTAAACGCAGAAAATCTCATTTTCAGGTTTCAACATTTTCCTTATAATGATGTAAGCATACGTCCTAAAATAACACACTTAAAGACCTCAAACAGAACAACATCAGGCGAAATATATAAAACTTCTTTCTTGCCTGATAAAATACTCTGTATCATGAATGCATGAGCCTATGTAGTTGGCGATGCATCACCTGAAAATGTTCCAATAATGTTACCTACCTCAAACCATGTATGGCTTAGTATACATTTAATCTACCATTCATGTTACATATATTCCATACTCTTACGAAATATGTACTTTTTCCTTAATGTACTACAACAAATTACTAGATATTTTTTCCACAGCCGGAGTACAGGTTAAAGTGAACATACAGTTTTAAAAAGTATTTGAATGTGGGAAAATTAACTGAGTTAGATTTCTGGTAGAGCTACGGGCGTGAGGTGAAATTCGCAACAAAAGAGAACAGAATATTACAAAATCAGTAACATACTCTCCGCTGTTTTTGTGCTGCAAGATAAGTGACAGCGATGACATAATGAAACTACAGCGGTTTTTATCCTGCCAGGCAACTGTTCTATTAAACATCATATTGTGATTTCACTTCCTCTTCTGAAGAGCGTTTGGTTTTACAGCTTTCTACGAAGCGATCGCCTTCATCACTGATGTAATTCAAATCATTTATGTTAGAAGCTCTGTCAGTATTAACATTTTTCAATTTCGAGTTTAATGAAACTTATTTTGAATAAACCTCCACTTTCAAATGATTGTCAGTCACAGTACGCACTAACTAATGGGACTGCACACTCAGATCGACACACATAAAAATAACACACCCATCTCTCACTATTTCCACCCAGTTGTTGTGTAAAGGTGTTATTTCTTTATTTATTTATTTGCTAACATTACAAAATGACCCACCACCTGGTAACCATAGTGCGTCGTTTGTTGCTACAAACTAGACAATTTTAATAATTTTAGTATTTTTCTTGTTTTTTATATAATTAAATTGTCAATTACAAAATGAAAACAAAACACATAAGATACATAAAGTAAATTTTGGGAAATGAAGGAAAAAAGCAAAGAAACATAATTTTACTATATTCTTAAGATGAAAATAATACATGAGAGGGAAGATTTAGATAGCGAAAGAGATCCCTTTACCTAGCTATTCCAAGTGGGAGGGCTTCGGTAAACACTTCGAGTCTGTCTCACCTGAATTAGCATATTCTGTTCTACTATAACTGCTACTATGTGTATGTATGTTGCGGTATTAACGCTACGTGATATGTGTATAAAGTATGACAGTACTATTTGTTACTGTAATTGCTTCCTCCCCTTAACCGCGCCGTAAGTGGGAGAGGATCTTCAGGAAGTGACCTCGAGCCTCGACTCCCCGAAGGGTGTTTCTTATCTGTGTTGTGAGCTTGTGTTTGTGTATTTATGTCTTATTATACTGCATATGTATGTTTATGCATAATTCTATAAAGTTCACATGTTTTACGGTTTGCATCTCATATATTTCATAAATTACACAATTATGTGTTTGAAATACTGATCCAAAGGACTAAATAATTACTTGTTTCACTTGTACAAACAGGAAAATTCGTTGTTTCTAGTGTATTACTAAATTATTTCTTAATTCCATATATTTATTGCCTGCAGCGTAGTTGCAGTCGTGTAATCTGCTACTGTGCCGTATATGTATCTGGTGATATTGGAGTGTTCATTCATCATCTGTGTCTATATGTCCATCTGTTTCCATATCAGTGTTTGAATCTCTGTTATCCCGTGCATCATGTCTGGTGTAGGGTGTGTTTCGGGTCGTGATCTTTTATATGGTCTTTGCTGCTTATAAGTCTTGTGTAACGCTCTTGACATTTTATCAGTGAAGCAGTTAAGCATGCTCCACTTACCTGGATCTCTTAAAGCTTGTCCTGTGTCTTCGGTTTCTGACTCCGGCCTTACGTGTGTGTGTGTGTGTGTGTGTGTGTGTGTGTGTGTGTGTGCGTGTGTGCCACATTTCAGTGTTATGTGTTGGGGGATCCATGTTGCCCACATCCACACATATCGCTTTGGCTAAGAGCAAAGTGGTGCAGATGTGTAGGGTAAGGGACACGGCCCGTCAGGAAATGTGCCATTCCGCGACTCTGGTCAACTGGGTGTTGTGTGACGTCCTTAGGTTAGTTAGGTTTAAGTAGTTCTAAGTTCTAGGGGACTGATGACCATAGATGTTAAGTCCCATAGTGCTCAGAGCCATTTGAACCATTTGACTCTGGTCAATGTGTCTGAGCGCAACCGTTCACGGATGTTCGGGAAGAAGGAGAAAACACGACGGCCCTCGTCAGATGTTTCCGATTCTTTTTTCCATGTCTCAACCTTCCAAAGATTCAATTGGCGTTTTTCTGTAATATGTTCCCTAGTTATCTCATATACCTTGTCCAGTCTTTCCCTTTTGAGCCAGTATGCTGCTCCTCTGTGTCTAATGGTTATGTCAGTAGGATATGTTGCAAGTACAACGCATAGGGCTTTCACGGACGTGGTGCCAAATGCCCTTGAGGTTCTGAGCAATGCACCTCTTTGTCCACGCCTCTCAGTGCTTATTTTTGGTCGTGAATGACAATCGATGTGCCCAGGCACTTTCTGCAAAGCACATTATAGATTCAAAGAGGGCTGTATGATACATTCGCAGTGTCTGCAATGGTAGTCTGTACTGAGTTGAGTGTAGCGTGGCGAATTTGTGCATTAGTCTTGCCGCTTTTTCAGCTGTAAGCCTTATGTTCTCGCAGAATGTCAGTCGCTCGTCAAGGTGTATCCCAAGGTATCTTGTTGCTATTTTCCTCTGTACGCTAGTGTTGTTCAGCCTAATGGTGAGGTTTCTCTGCAAGGCCCCTTTCCTCGTAAAATATACTGTCTCGTTTGCCGCCATTGTGAGCATATTATTGCTGCACCAGTCATTTTAATAAGGAGTTATGTAGCCTTGCTTTAGGGCTGCACTGTCGAGTTTGCAGTTATTACTACTAGCAAGTCGTCAGCATAGGCTACCATACCCTACACCCTGTCATCTTCGTGCAGATTGTTTAGGAGCGGTTCTATGGCAGTATCGCAGAAAACTGGCTATTGAGCCTCGTGGGCATCCTTTTGTTATTTTCTTGATGACCTGCTTGCCATTCCACCACCCTATCTTTGCAGTAGTCGAGTAAGCTATTGTACAAGACTGTTGGTGTCTGCATCTCTCGTAGCCTTGCGAACAAGGAATTCCACCGGAGACTATTGAAGGCACCTGCTGTATCTATTGCTATTGCGTATTTTTATTGTGTGCCCTGTATTATTTACAGCGAGCGGTTAGCTGCATCGTCTATTGAGCTTTTTGGCCGAAACCCATACTGAGGTGGACTAGGACAGAAGAGCGTCCTGTGTGACTGTAGTCGTTTACACAGGAGCCTCTCCCGCACCTTAGCCAAAGTGTTCAAGAGGCCGAGGGACCTGTAAGTCGTTGGGTCTGTTGGTACCCGATCCTCTGATTTTTTTTGACGATTACAACGTTTGCTGTTTTCCACATGACAGGGACCCTACTTTGCGGCAGTGCTTCATTCACTTTTTTCGCCTTTGGCATATTCTCCCCAGATAATGTCGCTAGTTTTGAAATTCATGTGACACACGTGAAAAATATATATGGTAACCATATTCAGGGCAAGTGATCCGCCAAACAGTAGTATACCATAACATAACCTTCTTGGCGTCGTAATTCAGGTGGTGGGATGTTGCTGATGGCGTGCAGCTAGGGGATCTGGGTGGATTTTAATGTGCCCCTAATAATCCTCATTGACTCGTTCAGGTGTACGTCCTGCTTCCTCGTGTTGGCAATGGACGTACACCTGAACGAGTCAATGAGGATTATTAGGGGCACATTAAAATCCACCCAGATCCCCTAGCTGCACGCCATCAGCAACATCTCACCACCTGAATTACGACGCCAAGAAGCAATCGATCGAGAATGGGGGAAACTACACCACCCCGACTACCCACAAGAACTCCCAGTTCATACAGTCTTAAACAACCCTCCCCCAGACCGCTTAAAATCTCGCAATCCGCTGTGGCATAATAGAAGGAAAGATAAGAAATTCGACATCAAAGAAGAGTGGCACAAGAGGTAGAATGCTGCAACAATAGCACATCGAGGTATCCAAGATCCAACTGCCTGCCTATCAGGATTTCATCTGCAGAGAAGGGAGTGGACAAGGCTGAACGGAATAAGAATTGCCCATGCCAGGTGCAACGCTATGATGCACAAGTGGGGACTCCGAGATTTTCCGGCCTGTGATTGTGGGGCCCAAGAACAAACTGTTCAACATATTGTTAGAGACTGTCCTCAGAGGTAGTATCCTGGACCATATAGTGACTTTATTAATGCTACTCCCTCTGCTGTTAGTTGGCATCAATAATTTGTTATTGAACTATGATTAAATGTGCCTTTTTAACTTGCAATTATATCAGTCAAAGTAGTCAGTAATATTAAGTTAGCAACTTTCACAATTTAAAAATGTGTATACAATTTGTGCCAAAAAATAAAACTAAAGTATATGTAAATACTTAACTAGATATACATGTAAAATTAAACTTAATGTACTTGTCACTGTTTGCTGTTGTTGCCACACGGTAAATAAATAAATACCTAAAACGTGCAGAAATAAACCACATTCAAAACAAACGTACACGTTAAACTTAGCTTTGGATGTTTGTTAATTATAAAATCCTGCCTTGGGATTGAACGGACCCATTTCTGTCTCATTGTGATATCTTTAGGAAACTTGAACAACGAACTTTGTTTTCTACTGCATAATTTCTGTTAACTTTCGGTACGCAACACTTCAGAACCATAATGAAGATGAAACTGCACAAATTTGTATTATGTTGAGCTTAACTCACACAGATCAACTTAGCAACACAGGTTATTATTTCTGTGTACTTGAATAACAATCTCTTAACGGTCACACAGCACAACGAGTTATTTATGCCCGACACGTTGTTGATACAGCACAAGACTATCGCCGCTTCTCGCTCACGTCACAGATATGACTTCTCGTGGTTGTACTGCTTTTCCATCTAGGTGGTGTTGAATGAACAACACAGGGGTACGACTGTCTGTTTTTTACTGCCATTTGTTGGCAGAGGTGTTAAACCATTGCAGCCAAAGAGTTTTCTGGGAGCAGAGGGGCAGAGGATACAAATGCATGAATTCAACTCCATCCTGCTTAGTGACACTAGAAGGAGGAAGGGGCTATTTAAGTCGCGTCGGGCAGGAGAGAGTTAAGTCCCATTCACACCGATTCTCAAGTACTGTTCGCAACGGCGTTCACAGCACTGTGTGTAGCAACTGTCCGGCTGCCGATGTTCGCAACATGGTGCCGATACGCTGAAAACTGCTGCCAGTAGATGTTTTGGTAAAGGTGAACGGAAACATTGTTAGTGGCCAGCTACCGAACGTCGCTGCGCTTGCGTGCTCTTTTTATTTATGTTCAGAGGCAATAATCTCGTGTCTGCAAGCCCCGCTGTTGATACTATATGGAGCGCTCAAGGTACAAACAGCGATGCACAAGGGAAGCGCAAAACAGAAAACAGTAGGAGGCTGGGCAATGACGGCGCCTTAAAAATCAGCTCGGGGGCCGACGTGCTTCGGTTTTGAATGACTGAGTTTCCTTGACGACGTAGATGAACGAAAGGGAAAGAGAAAGAAACAATTCACAAAGATATGTACAAGTTTATGTTTACTTTTTTATACTGGTATACAGAATTCAAACTAACCAAAATTATATGTGAAACATATCACGTTACCGCTTTGAGCTGTTAGTAAAATACTTTATTTGTATAACTAGTTTCAATCGTCTGACCATCATCAGGTTCATAAAAGTATTCACAGCATCATGTTAGGCGAAATATAAAATCGTTATCGCCAGGTGATAAAACCATGAGTAATACACTGTTATCATATCGTAATACAAATTACATCCCCAGTCTATAAAAACTATTCTAGAGAGAATTAATTAAAGTACTTTTGCCAACGTGACTGTTAGAAGGCTATTTGTTACAAAACAGTATATATCGATTCAATCCCTGTAAAAATAACATAGTTACTTAAATAAATAGCAGATTATATTCCAGTTCAGATAAGTGTCGTATGTTAAGGTTAACCAGTCATCCATGTAATCGAACGTACCGCTTATGTTTGATTTTTGTCAATAATAAATTTTCTGTTTCGGTGCAACAAATGTTTTTTATAGTTACAAATTTACTGTAAAACACTTATTTCACACGGTATGTTAACTTTCTATTTGTATGACAATATCCGTTGTCTCAAAGATTATTTTAGTTACTCCCTTCAGACTGTCGTGTTGAGAGAAGGCAGATCGTTACGACCATATAAATGTCACCTAACACAGTAGGCGCCTCGGAAAGTGGCTGAATGAACTGGAGCAGGCGCTGCTATTTTCTCATTTTTAAATAGGACTTAGTTATTCAATGGAGCGTGAAATATGACAAGAAACCATAGTTGTGCTTTTTTTTTCCTTAATTTTGACGAATGCCTCACTAGAGATGAGATCCCGGTTTGTAATATTCAAATAAGTATGCAGTTGACCAAAACACTCCTTGGTACACAAAACTCAGTTCTAACACCAATCTGAACATTGCAGTATGTTGAAAAGGATTATCTGATGTATAGTGGTGTGTATTCACATACCAAGGCAAGTTGAACCAAGCCTCATTTGAAGAAATGAAAAACTTAGGGTCCTAATTTGCGATACTGCATCAGTCAGAAATCACCATCAGAACTAAACACGCGCAAGTTGGTCTCGAAGCTTTAACTCTACACAATAACATTTGCAAGGACAGAGATGCAGGTCGCCATCTTTTAATCCCCACTCGCACAGTTAATCGACGTAATTTTCCTGGATTTTATGCAGGATATTTTTTACATAATGATATTTTCTACTGTTCGAACCCGTTTCATATAGTTTTCTGCTTATATCTTGGCTGTTTAGAAGTTTATGTTATATTGTCTTGAAATTCCGAAAACACTTTATAGGCCTGTTTTAATTTGACCATATAAATGACCTAACAAATATCGTCTATGACTCCCAGAGGTTGTTCTCAGATTAGACATCTGTGTACAGGATGACGTCGTTAAAAAGAGTTACGGAGTGCAGAGAGATTTTAAGATGGTCAGCGCTTAGAAGAGTGACAGCTGGCGCTAAAGATAAATAAATATAATGTTATGCGCGTAAATAAACGAAGAGATCCAATATCGTTTGCTTACACGATCTTCTATTAGTTAGTGGAATCAGCCATAAACAACAAGCATCTTGGAGTATTTTTCCAAAGTGATTCAAGGTGAATAATCAGAGCGGTCTGGAATACCGATTCCAGGATGAGATTCATCGTACGAAGCCTAAGGACGTGTAAGTAACCTAGGCAAGAGGTCACTGTAAGACCTCGTTTTGGTAATTCTTGTTATAGTTCGTCAGTGTTGGACCTCTTCCATGTTTCATTATTGAAAGATGGAAAGGAGATTCAAAGAAGATATGTGTGATCACAGATTTGTACATGTGGTGTTCCTCAAGGTTCCTTCTTGGGTCCATTGCTTTTTCTTGTGTACACTAATGACCTGTCATCTGTTAGACTGCCAGATGCTAAGTTTGTTTTGTTTGCAGATGATACAAACATTGCAATAAGTAGCAAGTCAAGTACAGATTTAGAAATAGCTGCTAATCTGATTTTCGCTGACATTAATAAGTGGTTTAAAGCTAATTCACTGTCATTAAACTTTGAGAAGACCCACTATATGCAGTTGAGAACCTGTAAGGGATTTCTTTCCAGTGTGTGTATAACTTATGAAGACATGCAGATTGAAGAGGTTGACAGTGTTAAATTTCTAGCATTACAACTCGATAATAAATTTAGCTGGGAAGGGCATACCACAGAATTGCTTAAGTGCCTAAACAAGTCTGTATTTGCAGTGAGAATGATGCCAGATGTAGGAGATAAAAATATAAAAAACTTGCATACTTTGCTTACTTTCATTCTGTTATGTCATATGGGATCATATTCTGGGGCAACTCATCAAACCTAGCAAAAATTTTTAGGGTGCAAAAGCGTGTGATAGAATCATTTGTGGTGTAAATTCAAGAACATCATGTAGAAACCTGTACAAGGAACTTTGTATTCTAACCACTGCTTCTCAGCATATTTATTCCTTAATGAAAATTGTTGCAAGTAATACATCTCTATTTCCAATCCATAGCTCAATATATAGTATCAATACTAGGAACAAGAACAATCTACATAAAGACCTAAAATAACTTACCTTGGTCCAAAAATGGGTTCAATATTCAGGAACACACATTTTCAATAAATTGCGAGCAACCATTATAAACTTGGTTTCAGATAAAACATGGTTTGAACAGAGTTTGAAAGAGATTTTTAAAGGAAACTCCTTCTGCTCTATAGATGAATATCTTAACAGAGGCTGTTAAGCCAGTTTAAGTAAAAAGTCTTTTCGATTTCAGTTTTGACAGAACTTGGTCACAGCAGTCAAGATTAGGTATTTTGGGTATGATAAATTTATTAATAATGCATAACAGTGTTTCATTCTGACAGCGTGTTGATTCTGTAAATATTAGCTGTTCCAATTTACCACATTGTATTCACTTAATTCGACAATCAGGATAGTAAGTATTTTATTCAAATGTTTTATGTTTTTATGTTATACTTTCTGACATGTTCCACACCCAAGAGAATCATCTAATTTTTTGGGGCTATGGAACGAAAACTAAATCTAATCTAATCTCACGAAGCACGATAATCTCACAAAAATATTCAACAAACTTCGATGAGGGACAATACGGCAAATACCTCGTGCATCGCATACATTCTTACTCCAAAAATTTCTAGACTCCATCTTATAGTCCGAGTAAGCAAACATATGACTCCCTCATACATTCTTGTTTCGTTACGAGTACGGGGCTAAAAACAGTCACTTCAGGCGCACCCAGTGGGGAAAAATTTTTCGCCCCGAGTATCATCCACTAACAGAATATGAAAAATGTAGAACGTTTCTATCATTTATAAACATTCTCTGGTTATATAATTACATATATTGGTGTCTGAATGAGGTGAGAACAACGTTTTAACTATGTTTCATCGATGAAAGTGCAGTTGTCTAAGATTTAGCTAGAGAAAAGTGCCATCCATGATCTCTGAAATCTAAACTGGATATAATCGATATATGCTTAACTGTACGTCGCATGTTCCACATACTCGAGCTATGGTTTACAGCAGATATGACCTTGTTTACGATAGCAATCTTTACGAGTCAGCATTGTGAATGTCAATTTCTGTGTCGCTTCCTCGAGAAACAAATCTTTTATCTTTTTCTGTTTGGTAACAAGAAGTGATGCGGGAAATACCAAAGTGTTGTTTTCCAGTTATTGGCGTCACAGCTGAAGACATAACGACTGCTAATATTTACTGAGAGGCAATATATTTCAGGAGCTGCCATATTTCCTGCCAGAAAAATTCTGAATAGCTGCCGAATTTTCAGCTACATATATCTCCTTCCGCCAAGGTCATACACTTCTTGAAATTGAAAACATAGATTGTTTTGAAATTCATAGTCTTAGCAATAACAACAAAGTTTACATTTCTTTAAACAGTAATTAGATTGAGAAAATGGGGAACCCTACAATACGTGGCACATTCCAAATATGGTCACGATGCATCTCTTACAAAAATCTTTGTAGCTGAGAGAAAATGGAGCAAGCAGGAATCAATACAGCTCATTGCACCATGCCACACTCGGAGAGAATGTGAAAAACCTTTTAATTATTTTATGTCGGCTGTGAGAAAGGAGTCAATCAACCATTCGATGTATAGCGTCGCTCTTTCGCAGTAGGAGGGAGACTTATCAGCAGCACAAGAGCCGTTAGCTGTGGCACAGCGCGGGACAGGCTGCAAATTTAAACGCCAACTCATTAACAACGGGATACGCATAGCAGGTTAGCTTGTAGAGGCTGTCTAATTGGAATGAAAACTACTTAAGTCCATGAAGAGGTTAAGAGACGGAACAAAGTTAAGCAGACGGGTTTAGTGCTGTTTCGCGTCTGCCTTCTCTGGCAGTTAGGTTTCGAGGGGGAGAAGGAAGGCCTGTGACCGTGCAGAAGGGCTAGGCTGCGAGGGCCCACAATGCACCGTCAGCTGCTGATAACGCAACCGAGTCAGCGCGACGTGTTCGACCTGTGCGCCGAGCAATACTGTCTGAAGCCTTCTGTGGCCCATCTTTAGAATTTTGACACTGAATTTCTGGCCTCCAGGTCACGTTGCAGTTGTGGATCAAATGTATGGTGGTAATCGATTCTAATTTTTTTAAATCTTAACGAAACTTTTTAGTATCTAGTACGTTTTGCTCTCTTATCGCGTAGTTCTCAATCGCTAGACCCAACGTCTTTGTAATTTCACTAGCAGGATTTACGGTTTTCGTTGTTACAGGCGCTGTTATATTTTAGAAAGCCATCAAAACAAAGTTTCAAATGGCTCTGAGCACTATGGGACTTTACATCTATGGTCATCAATCACCTAGAACTTAAAACTTCTTAAACCTAACTAACCTAAGGACATCACGCAACACCCAGTCATCACGAGGCAGAGAAAATCCCTGATCCCCCCGGGAATCGAAAGCCAACATAAACATTTTAGGATCAAATGATGACTAACTGAAACCCTCAGCTGCCGACAGGTGTTGTTGATATACCTCGATGTGGACAGCTGGAGACCGGGACTCGAACCCGGGATCTCCTGCTTACATGGCAGACGCTCTAGCCATCTGAGCCACCGAGGACACCGATGAATAGCGCGACTGCAGGGACTTATCCCTTGCACGCTTCCCGTGAGGCTCACATTCCCAACCGTCCATAATTCTACATATGTAATGTACCTTATAGACATTTGCCCATCCACTCATTACTCGCGCAGGCTTTGGCGATTCCCGTAAGAGTTTGGGCAACCTGTGCGCATTCGCACAGACGAAGGTCAATGGCTGGGTAGCCTTTAACTATATATATGAAGACAGTAACTGTTCTCGAAAGAATAGATACTGTTGATGACCGTGCAGCATTTCCCTGGAATAAATGCACTATTCATCTGTGTCCTCGGTGGCTCAGATGCATAGAGCGTCTGCCATGTAAGCAGGAGAGCCCGGGTTCGAGTCCCGGTCGTGGCACACATTTTCAGCTGTCCACATCGGGGTATATCAACAACACCTGTCGGCAGCTGAGGGTTTCAGTTAGTCATAATTTATTCCAGGGAAAAGCTGCACGGTCATCAACAGTATCTATTCTTTCGAGAACAGTTACTGTCTTCATATATATTTTAGGATTACCTGAAAGTGTCAGAGGTAAGAGAACGTTATTGCAGCACAGTAGTGTGTAAGGCAACAAAAGATAAAATGAAGTCTTACACGTTTGTTAATATTGTGAAAGACCAACAAAAATTACTCGTACTTACACGTGGTCAAACTAACAATAATTCAGACACTGAAAATGATTTTGTTCTGTCATTTCAACGTGTCTGGTAGTGATGAGCGAGTATAGTTAAGTACGTCTCCCCAGTTCGTTTGGTGTTTTATTTAAAATTTTTAGAATCTTTATATTTTCCGGACTTGCGTCTGGTGAATCCAGAATTTCTGCATAGAGCCTTCGTCCGTCTGTTCTTTAGTTATTAAGTGCCATCCTCACGAGAATCTAATTGGCATTTCTTTTGTCCTGTGAAATTTGGATCTTATAATCTCCATGTCGTCTCATGGTATATACCGTATCGCTGACGCTATTATCGCAGCCTACATCGATACATTGTTGTACGTACAGCTACTCTTTGCGAGCTGATTGCGTTAAGTTCTCAGTATCATGGAATATTTACGAGAACTCACGTCAATGCCAAAGTAATGGCGTATACCGACACCACTTGTAAATCGAACTTCCACTAATAGCCTGAGATATATGCGCACCATTTGATGACGAAAGTTTCACGTTTATTTATTTTCCGGCTTTTAACCATTAAGATTTAAATAAATAAATTTTGGAACAGACACTGTATTCGGGCATTATAAGTACCTCGGAGAAAACCTTCTATCGGCGTATAACCAGCACGAATTCAGAAAATGTCGTTATTCGTTCTTTACGCAAACGAAGTAATAAGTGCTATCGACAGAGGATCTCACGTTGATTCCATATTTATATATTTCCAGAGGGCTTCTGACACTGTTCCTTACAAGCGACTACTAAACCAACTGCTTGCATATGGAATATCGTTGGAGTTTGTAACCTCCCCACAAAATTTAATAAATAATAATATGGATAGTGATTCTAATTTTAGTGTAACCTCCCCACAAAATTCATTAAATAATAATAATAATATGATTCTAATTTTAGTGTAACCTCAGAACAAAATTGGTTCCCATTTATAACCTCCCTACAGAAATTCATTCACATTTAACCTCCACACAAAATTATTTCCCATTTAATGTACCCACAAAATTCTTTTCTCATTTAATGTAAGCTCGAAACAGAAAAATTCCAAAACCTCGTAATAAAAAATAAATTCAGTAACCTGGTAAATTTTGGACGACAGCAGTGCTGCGTCATGGCTCTGTAAGATCATTCTGAATAAAAAAGCAAAAAATTCTTATCTCAATAAAGTCACCAAATATCTGCTCTTACAATAAATTTTTCCGGCACAGCTCTGTGCAATGCTGGCCGATAGATTTGTCATTTATGAAAAGAAGCAACTGATTTTTCTTTTGCAACAATCGGAATGATCATGGATTGGAGAAATTAATAAATTCTTTAAATTGAAATTAATGCTTGTAAAAAAAATTACTTTATATGACAAAGATTATTATTAGGACATTTTTAAAACATTTACATCGGAGTTCAGATAACATTACTAGATATGCGCGAGGCTGCTTTTTACCTTATACAATAATACTCAGGCTCCGGCATCGCTGCCCCGCGACCGGCCCAGCCAACACGATACATTATACCAGACCAGAGCAGACTCCAGACTAGCGCAGACAAGCAACAACTTACTGCTACAGCTACACAGTTCCTACTCAGTCAACACTGCTCTCTGGTCAGCGATTCTCTTATACCTTGCATATCGCAGGCAGCGCATGAGCAATACATCGAAATTAAATCTGCTCGGACCTCTTACATAAAATTACATCTGCATTACATCTGTTCGGACCTCTTACATAAAATTACATCTGCTCGCACCTCTTACATAACCCTCCATTGGGGGGGGGCTAAAATTTGGCAGCGATGGTGAGTCAATTGGACTTGCCATGAGCAACAAATTTTTCTTAATTAACTAAGTTTACAGTCACAGAGTATATACATATATATAAGTGCAGAACATAAAATGAAATAGAGTGCACATGCACTGAGTACAGACCATACCAAGAAATTACAAAATGTATACGCAATGAGTACAAAACATTTTAACAAATGACATAAAGTGCACATGCACTGTATATATTTTTACCATTTTACAAGAACTAATATACGCAATGAGTACAAAACATATTAACAAGTGACATAAAATGCACACGCATTGTATATATTTTTACCATTTTACAAGAACTAGGATAGGAAAGGGAAGGATTGCATCATGGTTGTAGCACAGTAGGTTGCACGTAGCTGCACTGAAAGTCCATATCTTTCTACAGAAGCACAACACTAAGTGAGACAATCTGAAGTTCTCTTCCCTGAAGTATTAATCAGTTTAGCCAAAACACTGAAATGTTGTATTAATATTCAATGTTATCATTTAGGTAGTACATTAGGTACACCAAACAGTGGGACCATAATAACATCTCCATTGTTCAAGGTGGTGGACAGCATGATGTGTCAACACCACACTCTTGCAGAATCCATGCTCTTTCACCAACGTAGAATTAGTGCAGAAACCAAGTATAGTGCTCCATGATCATGAGGATGGACAGGACAAACGAATATTGCAGTAATTTCTGGTAATTATGTCAGAAGGTGAAGGACATTAAGTCTTATGCTAGTCATCATTGAGAATTACACTAGTCTATCGACCGATTTGAGTAATTGGTGGCACTCATTGCATAGTTACTAAACATTTCTGTGCTATGTATGAAGTATTACAGAATATTATTCATAAGTCATCTGATTACAGTGAACATTGGCACTCATTGGCCAGTTACAAACCATTTTTATGCATTATTCAAAAGTGATCATTCAAAGCAAGAGTTAATTAATGGCATAGCATTTATATAATTCATCTAGTTATAGTAATCATTGGCACTCATTGGCCAGTTACAAACCATCAGAAGTCATCATTCAAAACAGGGGCTAATGAGTGTAGCATCAAGCTACTGGTATTCATATATAATAGCATGTAAGTGAGATAAGACAAATTTAAAATATGAGAAACAGTGGCATTCATTGGCCATTTACTTAACATATAGGAAGTATTGAATAGTACAAAACACTTTCCATAACTCATCTGATTGCAGTAATTATTGGCACTCATTGGCCAGTTACAAAGTATTCATATATTTTTATAAAACATTATTCAGTATTATTCAGAAGTCATCATTCAAAATGAGAGTTAATTATTGGCATAGCATTTATAGAGTATAACAAATGTATTATTTACAGAAATTATTGCCATAGCATTTATAAATTGTTACAAAACATCATTCAGTATTACTCAGAACTCATCATTCAAGTGACATAGGACATATTTAAAATGTAACACACTGTAACTATTACTCAAGGTCTGTGGTTAGAAAACATCATTCAGTATTACTCAGAACTCTCTTAAACTGGTAGCATTATTTGGGACTGGTAATACATTTTTTTTTTTTTTTGCACTAGCAATGCATTATGTTGGGATCGATAATTAATTGCTGGGGCATAAAAATATTTGATTTTGACTTATTGCTGCAAATAAGGATTAATAATGTCATTCATCATGAGTCAGCTGTAGCAAGGTTATGAAACAAGTAGAGTATCTATAATCACATTCATGAATGACACACACAAATGAGTAAAAAAAATGCAAGTACTAGAACAGGTTTAATAACTAACTGCTTACAGCACATTAATTTCATGAATAGCTTCTCCTAGAAAAAATACAAAATGGATTATTGAGCTGAAAGAAGAAATGCATATTATGCTGAAAAGTAGTGAACTTCGAATTAACAGGTAATGAAACGTGTACTCAATATGTATGTACTCTAGCTGTCCTTTCCAAAACATTCAGTCATTATACCATGCGGCATAAGACATACTGTCAAAATGAACTGCAACAAATACTTAAATAACTACATAGCATCTCTTAAGTAATGGTAAATATATAAACTTCATCATTATTCTCATCTGCAAGGAAAAACTTCATTATTCATATACCATAACTTCATTACTATCATCACCTGCAAAGAAAAACTTCATTATTCATATTAGCATATTCTTCATATAACTATTCATCACCATTCATTATCATCTGCAAAAAAGACACTTCATTATTCATATTACCATTTACTTCATACAACTATTCATAGTATAGAGTTTCTTATTTCTAGCATATTTCATCACTAAAACCAAGATGTGTAGTTCTGTCTGACAGCTTGCATCAATCGCCTCGTGTTCTGAAAGAAAAAATTAGTTAAGACTGCTGTCATACGATGTGTATAGTATATTCTTGTTAATGCTTGTTAATTCTGATCCATTTACTCTTCATGACGAGGTATTGCATCTTCTTTCGTTTATTCCGAAGGTGAAATTCCCATTTCATAGTAATCCACTGTGGTTTGTTTAATTTATTTCTTTTACACGTTATTGCTTTCTGAAAATGCTGAATAAGGATTAATATCTTGCATTTAAATCATATACCCATTAAATAAAAACTGGTTTCTAGTGATATAACTAAGCATACAGCATAGCATGACAGAAAACGTATTATGTCAAAAACATAGACAGTGTTCAGATGCAAAAATGTACACACAGTGTCATAATTTAGTAGCAAAAAATGTAAAATAGTCAAGCTGTTGAGATATCATAAGGCAAAATGTCAAAGTCAACTGGTGTTTGTTATATCTTAAAGATTTCATAGTTCATACAGACAAAACAGGAAAACAATCATACATACATGAAAAATGGAAAATGTGCACGGTCTGATATATAACGACAAGAAAAGCGACCTGCTAACCTTACCTTGCCGGGCATTTGCCAAGAAAAAATATGATAATCATCGGTAAGTAGTCACATAAATATAATTGCTTAAGTGGTCATAAAATATGTAAGTTTATCTGGAAAAATGTGCACGGTCTGATGTGTAACGACAAGAAAAGCGACCTGCTAACCTTACCTTGCCAGGCACTTGCCAAGAAAATATATAATAATCATCAGTAAGTGTTCATATAAATATCTACAAATGGCATTACAGTGTGATAAATCATAAAGTATATTCATTCGATAAAGGGTTTAATATTGGAGACATGGTGATTGCCTTTACTTTTTCTGGTTCTCAGAGTTTCGACGTGTACTACATTGGGGTGAGGAATGCTGCGAATTCGATGTGGACCTGCGTATAGAAACTCAAATTTACTGCATCTATTCTTTCCTCTGTTGGATAAATAGTGTGTACGTACTAATATCTTCTGTCCAATGTGAAAGTCACGGCGTGTACAAACCTGTTTTTGCTGTCTTCTCCGGCGCTCTGCGGCACGTTTGATGTTGTTCAGCGCATTGTCAATTATTTCATGGTGTCGTAGTCGACGAGATGTAGGAAAGCATACTAATTCTTTAATTTTGTTAGGTGGTTCAACATTTTTCATTATAACAGTCGGAGATAGCATAGTAGATTCATTTGGTATCGAGTTAATTACATCCTGGAATGACAGTATGTGTGTATCCCAATCAATATGTTTTTTATGGCAGTATATTCTACACAGTTTACCAATTCTTTCATTAGCCATGCACAAGGGTTTGAAGAAGCGTGGTACCTGGATATATAGATCGGAGAAATGTTTCTAGCTCGTAACATACGTGTCCATATAGCAGATCGAAATTGTGGTCCATTGTCGGAAATTACTTTCAATACATGTCCTACATGAAATAGAAAATGTTTTACAAATGCTTTCGAAACAGATTTAGCAGTAGCTTTGCGTAACGGAGTGAAGGTAACAAATTTCGAAGTGAGTTCAACAGCGACAAAGATGTAGCAAAAACCTCTATTAGTTCTGGGAATCGGACCAAAAATGTCTACAGCGGCCATGTGTCTCAATTTAACAGGTACTATGGGATATAATGGAGGAATATGTGAAGTCGTATCTGACTTAGATTTCTGGCAGATTTTACATGACGCTAAAACTCGTCGAATACGTTTCTCCATGTTGGCAAAATAACAGTTCTGTCTCAGTATAAGAAAACATTTTCTGGCTACGTAATGTGCGTAACTTAAATGAGTATACCAAATTAATTTGTTAACAAGTTCGTCAGGAATGCATAGTAACCAGTTGTTGCTGTCAGGGTGAGAGCGGCGAAACAGAATATTATTGCGTACAGTGTAATGGTTTCTAATGGTAACATTATTCCTATCTTGCCAAAGGTGTTTAATTTCTTTCCATACGTTGTCTTTACTCTGCTCTTGTGCTATGTCTCGTAATGACACCGAAATGAAATTTTCAAATGCGATTTGTTGAATATACATGACGCTGAAATTTGCTTTGCGGAAGTTGGTTGCGATGTCTTGCTGATTGTTGCTAAGAGAACGGGATAGTGCGTCTGCTACAATATTTTGTGTACCGAAAATGTGAACAATTGTAAAATTAAATTCCTGTAAATAAAGTTTCCATCTGCTTAATCTGTCGTGTGTAAATTTTGCTGAAAGTAAAAACTGTATCGCTCTATGATCTGTGTAAACGGTCGTATGTCTTCCATAAAGAAAATGCCGAAATCTCGTATATGCCCATACAACACATAATGTTTCAAGTTCTGTGACAGAATAATTGCGTTCAGCAGGTGACAGAATGCGACTCGCAAAGGCGATGTTTTTAATTACTGTAGAACCATCTTCTTCAATTTCCTGAAAAATGTGTACCCCTAAAGCGGTGTTAGAACTGTCGGTGGCAATGGAAAGATTTCTAGTAAGATCTGGATGTGATAAAGTGGTGCATTCAACAAAGCTTGTTTCAGATTGACAAATTCAGAATGTGCTTGGCTATCCCAGGACCAAATAGTGTTTTTACCTGTCAATTGACATAATCTAGGGGTGTCTAAAGCAGAATAATGAATAAATTTACGAAAAAAGTTAATTAATCCCAGAAAGCTGCGTAGTTGTTTCTTCGTCGTAGGAACAGTAATGTCACGTAAAGCTTGAAGTTTTTCCGGGTCAGGCGCAATGCCTTCAGCTGAAATTACATGTCCAAGAAATTTTATAAAAGTTTTGCCAAAGTGCGATTTGCTAAGATTAACTGTGAGTCCTTGTACACGAAAAGTTCGTAACAGTTGTTCAAGAATCAGATTGTGTTCAGACCAGTTAGCTTCTGCAATAAGAATGTCGTCTACATACGTTGTGATTCTGTCTTTTAATTCTGTCGGAAGTATAGTATTCAAATGCGAATGCTGGCCGCGGTGGTCTCGCGGTTAAGGCGCTCAGTCCGGAGCCGCGCGACTGCTACGGTCGCAGGTTCGAATCCTGCCTCGGACATGGATGTGTGTGATGTCCTTAGGTTAGTTAGGTTTAAGTAGTTCTAAGTTCTAGGGGACTGATGACCACAGAAGTTAAGTCCCATAGTGCTCAGAGCCATTTGAACCAAACCGCGAATAAATGCTGCTGAAGAAATAGTTAAACCGAACGGTAATTTACAAAATTGATAACAGTCACCAAAACAGAGAAAAGCCGTGTACTTTCTGCAGTCCGGATGGAGCTGAATTTGCCAAAATCCCGATTTCAAATCTAATGTGGAATAAATAGCAGTACCATGAAATTTCTGTAGAAGTTCTTCTAGTGTCTGTGGGCGATCTGTTTCATTAATAATAATGTCATTGATGTGACACGAATCAAGTACGAGACGAAGTGAACCATCCTGTTTCTTAACAATATGGAGTGGGTTTATGTACGGACTAACTGCCGCTTCAATAATTCCTTGGTCAAGCATAGCTTGCAATTCTTTCTTAACTTGTTCTGTGTGAATATAAGGAATGGGATAATGTTTGGCTGTAAATGTGTCGTGCTGTTTAACTCGAAATTCATACATAAAACCGGACATAGTAGCAGGGACGTTGTCAAAAACTGGAACTTGCTGTAAAAGAATTTTGCGTAGCTCTGTACGTTCGTCGTCTGTATTTGCACTGCTCTGTTTAACTTTATCAGAAATCATCTGTATAACGTCATAGTCGGCTTCGTCTGGAGTATCATAGTTGTGTACGTACGTATCTGTGAACAATGTGGAATGACAGTCTATGTTACGTGTTGCACAAATGACTTCTGTACGATTAATTGTTTGTTCTTCTGCAGATAAAGAGTGCTGAAATTCTAATGCCAGTTGTACATTTTCATCCTTTAACATTAAATAGGAATTTTGAAAGTCAATAATTGCGTCATATTGTACCAGAAAATTCGTACCTAAAATAACGTCTGTTGTCAATAAGGGAACAATCCAAAAATTTGAGTGAAACGTATAACCTGCAATACAAAATGATAAGTGTGTCTGTAATTTTACATCTATTCCTTTACCAGATACTGCACCTTTTACCTTAGTTTTGCCTAATGGTAACGTAGGATAGGTATTCTCTTTGTTACATTCGTTGAAAGTTTCCTCATTTATAACTGACATAGGTGATCCAGAATCTATTACTGCTGAAAATTTGGATGATCCAATCTTCACTTCAATGACAGGGTGGGAAATGGTTTTTTGAATAACTGGTTTTTCCTGCAAAAGAGTGTCTCGGATGTCGTCAAAAGTAATAACATTTTTGTGAAAAAAATTCTCTGTGTCAAAAGTATTGCTTGCGTTGCTGGAAGATGCAACCTGTACTGTATCTAGTCAAATTCTATCTGTCGTGCTATTATTTGCGGGAGGATGCTGTGGCATTTCGACTATTTCTACTGTTCTCTTATTTCGTCCTGACGCATTAGTTTCGGGATGATACCGACTGTCTGGTTCATTCATGATAATTTGTTGTTGCGGATGATTTTGTTGCTGGTAAGACCGACTGTTATTAAACGTACGCTGAAAATTGTGCTCATTACTTTTACGTCTGTCATGATAGTCATTTCTATACGGTGCATTGCGATATGAGTTGAAATGCTGTGTTTTCTGTACGTACTTATTTCCTTGTTGCTGTGCGTTACTATTTGGTGCGGCCGACGCTATGCGTGTAAGCGGCAAAACATTAAAGCTTGGTTGACCTTGCAGACTGCATTGTTGGTTAGGTATGCTAACCGGCTGGTTTTGTTGATGTTGTGGGGAAAAGCCTCTATTGTTGCCAAAATGTGTCTGCGATTGCTGATAATTTTGACGATACTGATGATTAAACTTTTGTTTGTTATTAAAATTACACTGGTATTTCTTGTCATTCCGGAAGTGTCTAATGAAAACTGTCACTTTCGGTAAAACTTGTCATATCAGGTTTTCTTTACTCATTTCTAATCCTAGATAGGTCGATAGTCGAACAGATGTTTTGATAGATATAAAGGATAGTAAAAGAGAAGGCAGCAGTGCAGAAAACTAAAGATGAAATAGCACTACTACGGCTCGGGGCCCTGTGCACGCTACGGCACATATTCATTGAAGTGTAATGAATTCCCTGAGGTCACTTACCCGCTGCAAATAAATTTTAGTTTCTGCGTTACAGGCAATGCCGGTGAAAATTCAAAAGCAAATTGTTGTATCCAATCCAATTCTAGTTTCTGCGTTACAGGCCAAGCTGATGAAAATACAAAAGCAAATTGTCGTATCCAGTCCAAAGGATGTATTTTTGTTCTGTCACTTTTAAATACCTTAAACTTTTTCACGGATAAAAATTGCTTATAATCAAAATTATCGTCTCTACATGACTGAGCAGGTTCAGGATTGTATGATAATCTGTTTTTCTGTGACTGTTCGGATTCTAAGTCGTGTGGTCTCTGTAAATTACTTAAGTTATACTGGCTGTGTGAGTGTGACAAATGTTCGGAACGTGGCGTATGCTGTGACGTGTTAGTGACTGAAACATTTTTCATTTCTGTCACTTCTTGCTGTAAAGTTGACAATTTTCTACGTAATGTATTATTGGACGAACCTATCTCACTGATCGTCTGCTGTAAATTTTGGAATCCAGGTGTTTGATTAAACGAAATTGGTGAAGTATCGTCTGATTTGGTGTCATTATTACTTTCGATAACGTCAATAAGTCTGGCCAATTCATCATATTTTTCAGTCAGTACTTTTACCTGATCATCGTTTTTAGTATCGCAAGCATTAATTTGTTCTTGTATTTTACGTGTGGTTTTGTTTGATTTCTTAACGTCTGCTTTGATGGCATCGGGATCCTGTATTAGTTCTAATTGTTCAAGTCTGTCGGTCACTGTCTGAAAGTCTACTGCGTGTGTGTCTGTTTTTGTTTTAAGATCAGAGATTTCATCATGCAATTCGGTGTTCAGCTGTTTGATTTCGTCTGACACTGTAGCAATATTGTTGTCTACGTATGTTTTTGCTTTCGTAAACAATTTACGCCTATCTTCCTGTCTCTGTGCAGTAATTGTTTCCATGACTTGTTGCTTTACTTTATTCTGTTCCTGTGTAAATTTACGGTAACGCGTTTCACTGTTTTGTAGGTGGTGATTAAAACGTTCATCAATTTGGCTGTTCTGTTGGTCAAATTTCGTATCTACTTTCACGTTCAGTGTGCGTGAAAGTTCTGCTGACATTAATTTAAACTCGTCGCGTAACTGTGTTGCGTTTTCAGAGCATTGTTTAGCGACTGCACTACTTTCGTCTCTAAGTATTTTAGTTGTGGCTGCATGTGTATTACTCAATTCTTGTGCCACAGATCTAATTTCTTCACTACTGTTCTTAGCACAGGCTTTAATTTCCTCACGTAATTGTTCTTTAGTATCATGACATTGCACGGCAACGGGTGCAATCTGTTCACTAAGTTGTTTGTTCGATTCATTAAGGTTGTCGTATTTTTCATTCAATTGTTTAAGATTTTCATGAAGTTGTTTGAAGTTGTTGTCTTGTCTTTCATTAATTTGTTGTTTGGGATTTTCATTAAGTTGTTTGTTCGATTCATTGAGTCGTTTGTAATTGTCGTCTTGTTCTTTCTTCGACTGTTTGGAATTGTTGTCTATTTTATTATTAAGCTGTAGCAATACTGCCATAACTTGATCCCAGCCAAAATTAGCGACTCTATTTTCTATGCTGTGTGTTGGTGTATCTGCATTTGTCACGTTTTCTGTAACCATTTGGTCATTCTGTAATTCTTGAAAAGGTTTGCCAATTGAATGTGCACTGTTGGTCACTACACCGGAATCAAATAAACTTGACGTGTTTTGTGAAAATTGTTCACCTTCGTTAGAAACAATTATTTGTTCACTACGTAAATTTTGCAAATTAGGCGTGTCAAACTGGACAGCGTTCATTGTAACGGAACGTGCCGCGTCATCATTTGTTACATTTACTCCGGACATAATTGCATTTGTTTGCTCATCATTAGCATTAAAATCATTATTAGTGGTCGGTACGCACTGATTGTCTGTGAATGGAGGATAATCGCTATTACACTGAGTGTTGCAGGTATTATCGGTCAAATTAATCGAGTCAACTTTTTCACTCATTACACATCGCGATGTACTGTTAACAGTTGTTCGCGGCATTTTTTTACAAATCAAAGGTAAGCACAAAAAGAAAACAAAGACAAAGCAAAAATGGAGCAAATACAGTTACAACAAAGAGCAATAAATTGCCGATGATCTGTGAAAGAAAGAGTGACAAATTAGTAAATGCGTTGCGCCAGATGCAAACTACATTTAAGTAAATAAGAGCAGATATATGACTACTTCTCAGAAATTCACAAAGAAATACAATCCTGGCCGGTTGTCGCCAAGTGTAACCTCCCCACATAAATTTAATAAATGATAATTATAATATGGATAGTGATTCTAATTTTAGTGTAACCTCCACACAAAATTCATTAAGTAATAATAATAATATGATTCTAATTTTACTGTAACCTCAGAACAAAATTGGTTCCCATTTATAACCTCCCTACAGAAATTCATTCACATTTAACCTCCACACAAAATTTGTTTCCCATTTAATGTACCCACAAAACTCTTTTCTCATTTAATGTAAGCTCGAAACAGAAAATTTCCTAAACCTCGTGATAAAAAATAAATTCAGTAACCTGGTAAATTTTGGACGACAGCAGTGCTGCGTCATGGTCCTGTAAGATCATTCTGAATAAAAAAGCAAAAAATTCTTATCTCAATAAAGTCGCCAAATATCTGCTCTTACAATAAATTTTTCCAGCACAGCTCTGTGCAATGCTGGCCGATAGATTTGTCATTTATGAAAAGAAGCAACTGATTTTTCTTTTGCAACAATCGGAATGATCATGGATTGGAGAAATTAGTAAATTCTTTAAATTGAAATGAATGCTTGTAAAAAAATTACTTTATATGACAAAGATTATTATTAGGACATTTTTAAAACATTTACATCGGAGTTCAGATAACATTACTAGATATGCGCGAGGCTGCTTTTTACCTTATACAATAATACTCAGGCTCCGGCATCGCTGCACCGCGACCGGCCCAGCCAACACGATACACTGTACCAGACCAGAGCAGACTCCAGACTAGCGCAGACAAGCAACAACTTACTGCTACAGCTACACAGTTCCTACTCAGTCAACACTGCTCTCTGGTCAGCGATTCTCTTATACCTTGCATATCGCAGGCAGCGCATGAGCAATACATCGAAATTAAATGTGCTCGGACCTCTTACATAAAATTACATCTGCATTACATCTGCTCGGACCTCTTACATAAAATTACATCTGCTCGGACCTCTTACAAGTTGTGCGACTGAATTCGTGAATTTCGAGTCAGAAAGGCACAGTTTGTTGTTGTTGACGGAAAGTCATCGCGTGAAACAAAAGCGGCCTTTATGTTTCATAAGGCAGCCTTATAGGCCCTCTGCCGTTCCTAATCCATACGAAAGATCTAAGAGACAATCTGAGGAAACTTCTTAGATCTTTTGCAGTTGATGCTGTCGTTTACCGTATAATGAAGTCATAAAAAATGAAAAGGGAATTGCAAAATGATTTTGACAACGTATTTGCGTGGTGCGGAAAGTGGCAATTGGCTAACAAATAGAAAATACGAGATCCTACACATGAGTACTACACTCGTGTCCAAAATTAAACCAAAAAACGGCAGTGCTACTGGATTCCGTTTATTTTACCACAAAACAGTATAAACAGGTGACAGTAAAGTAGAAAGAATGTAAAGAATACAGAACGCAAACAACTGCAACATGCGTAGCGGTAGGCAAAAATATTCTTAGTTTTTTCCAACTTAACGGATTTGCACACACATTCCGTCACCTGTGCTCAGTATAGGGTGTGACCACCTCTGGGAGCGACGGGGCTGACAACGACGGGGTATGCTATAAACGATTTCATCAGTCTGAAGTTGAGGCAATAACCCCCATTCTCCCTGCAGAGCTGATCGCAAGTCTTGGAGGGCGGTTCGTGGATGCTGACGATGCAGCCCAGCTCCCTAGTGCGTCCCAGACATTAACAATGGGATTCAAATCGGCAGAGCGGGCATGCCGTGCCATGCCATGTGTGCAATATCTTCCACTTCCAAGGAAACATCAACCACCCGTGCTGTATGAGGTCCAGTGTTATCGTCCATCAATACGGAGTCTGGACCTACAGCACCTCACAACAACCGCACAATAGGCCCCAAGATCTCATCACGATGTCTGACAGCAGTTGAAGTTTGCCAATTCACCCGTACAATTTCATGAAGAAGTGTACGAGTGGTCAACATAATCCCCGCCCACACCCTCCTTGAAATCGGTCTCTTTGGGTTCGTACATGTGAAAAGAACATTGACCCGCTGTTAGGCCGTTCAGGTGGCATGTTGACGACTCCACTCTAGACTTTCTCTTCTGTGAAGACACGTCAGACGCACACATGCAGCAGGTCTCCAGCAATAAAGGCCACACATCCAATGGATGCTGCGAGGTCAGATGCCAGTTCCCGTGCAAATATCGGTCCTCTCTTCCTGATGTTACACGTGGTTGGCCGTGTCCTTTTTTCGGGATACAGCTTCGGTCTCTATAAACTGTCGCCACAACCGAGGAACAACAGAACGATTCACATGAAGCCATCAGGCTACATCAGTTTGCCATTCGTCCTGTGGCCGTCCACCGCAGAGAGTCTGGTAGGCGTCTTCTTTGTGCCATACTGCACCGTCTGTGACTGTGTACACAGCGATTGTGGATGTGGGGCTACCTGGCAAACAGTACCCCATCTGATAGTTGCCCTGACGTCACTGTTGGCATGGTTGACCGAAATTCCATCTTCTGTGAAGATCACAATCGTACGGACATCTGTTGATAGTGTGCATGATTATATCGTGAATTAAACACAGGACGGGGAACCGGCCGGAGTGGCTGAGCGGTTCTAGGCCCTACAGTCGGGAACCGTGCGACCGCTACGGTCGCTGGTTCGAATCCTGCCTCGGGCATGGATGTGTGATATGTCCTTAGGTTAGTAAGGTTTACGTAGTTCTAAGTTCTAGGGGACTGATGACCTCAGAAGTTAAGTCCCATAGCACTCGGAGCCATTTTTTGAACAGGACGGGGAAACAGCGGTTTGTTGCTCTAATTTTGGACATCAGTGTACAAAAATACCATTAAATATCGGTTACACGAGACACAACACAAATTTAAAGGCTGTATATTCAACTGAATAACTGGGTATTACATTTATAATCAACTTAAATTGGAGCCATCACATATAAAATGTTGAAGGGAAAGCAAATCAAAAAATTCTTTTTACTGACAGAACACTTAGAAGAAACAACAAATCTACTAAAGAGACTGCGTATGCGTACACTACGCTTGTCCGTCCTCTTATTGACTGTAGGTGTGTGATATGGGATCCTTACCAGACGGGATTGACGGGGGATGTCGAAAAAATTCAAAGAAGGGTAGCCCGTGTTGTCTTATCGCGAAATAGGCGAAAGAGTATCACGAATATGATAAGCGAGTTTGTGTGGCAATCATTAAAACAACGGCGTTTTTCGTTGCGGCGAGATCTTTTCAGGAAATTTCAATCGTCAACGTTCTCCTCTGAATGCGAAAATATTTTATTAACGCCACCGTACAGTCTTAGACATAAAAACTGACCGCCGGCCGGCCGCCACAGAGACTAAGTCCGAGTCGTTCACTTAAGGTGGCCAATAAAACTGACCGCCCCTGTCAACTCTTAAGTCCGGCCATCTGCACAATCTGGCAACACTGTAAGATGCGGAAGTGTTAGGAGGAGGTGTTGTCTACTTCCTAGCTGCTCTGGCTGGAGTGAGCCCGTGGTCTTGCGGTAATCGTCGTGTATTCCAAAATTAGAGTGGCATGTTCGCGTCCAACTGGTTTTTTTTTTTTTTTTCTTTACCACATTTCGGTCTAAAATTATGAGTCTGATTGAACATCGAAGACAATACGCTTAACATTCTACCCACCCACAATAATAAGTATTCCAGAAACAATTCCGCAGGACAGTTCGTGGCTGCGTCGCTATCATAACAGCTTACGCTCGGGCGTTTCCTCGCGCTGCAGCGGCTACCGGCCACCGGCCAGACGCCACCCGCCGCCTGAAATCCGGCGCCGCCCATGTGAAGGCGGCGCCACGCTGTCATTATATGTATCAATGCCATTTTCGAATTTGAAGGTCTAGTTATCATCTTGCAGTTAAGCATTGGATTTTGCATACTTGATAATCATGAACTACAGTTAAGCATTGTAAAATTGAGTCGCAAGTGGAAAAAGGTGTAACATCTGCAACACAACATTTACTTTGGTATAACAGAGGGGTGAATGTAGAGGAGGCAGCTAGAAAGATTTGAACTGTGTTTGGAGCGAGTGCTTTTGGGAAAAATACGCCAGAAAAAGATATTCTTGTTTCAACAAAGATCGTTCTGGCATGAATGATTTTCCACATTAAGGAAGTCTCGACTGCTGATATATGTGACAGATTACCATTTTTCCATCATGCGACATTTGCATTCAACAGGTAAGATTCAGAAGTCTTGTGTAGGGGTACTGCATGCTCTAATTCGAAACAACAAAAATCAACGGAGTGACTATTATTGAACGTCATCAGGACGCTCATTGAGCATTCGTATGCAGTACTGTTACTGGTGACGTGTTATGATGCCTTTATCGATAACTTCCTAAGAAGAAATGAAAGGCTGAGCCCCACCAAAAGACGTAGACTAGAGCAAAGAGTAGTGTGAACATAATATTTTACATCTGATAGCTCCAAAAATGGGTTTGGGCTACGAATTCTGCCCCAAGGGGTGTGTGCAACACAGCTGGAATTTGTTGTCAACAGCTGAGACACCTTTCGGTCGCAGTGTAAGAAAATCGAGCAACAAAACTACATCACCTTTGCTACTGCATGATAACTCACTCTGTTGATTTGAGAAACAAAACTATCCAGGAGATTGATAGGAAAGTCGTCTCTCAGGCACTTGTATTGATAGGGAACTCCTCTCTCAAGCACTTGTCCCTCTCGTCATATATTTGTAAAATTTTACCTTTTCCGCTCTTGATCGATCAACCGTCAAGGCAATTCATTTCTAGACGAAAATACTCTTAAAACTACACTGGTTTAATGACATCGTTAGAACCAGTGGGTTTCTACAGGCGTAGAATTTGCAAACAACTTTCGCATTGTCAAATTGTTTTAGATATCGTGAAAGAAAATTGAGCTGCTGATTAATTTCTCTTTGATGATTACTGTTACGAATAGTAAACTAATGGAAAATGCAATTAAAATATTCACTGTACTAATACAAATTAAATTCAGCTTACTACAGAAACATCACGACGGCACTCTATCTTAACAAAGCATTAAGTGTCTGTAAGACGATTGAGCCTATTTTAACACGAATTAGTAGCATATTACCGACTTTTGACCTCGAAAAGATCTGTATTTACTTCATTTCCTGTATCATTCGCAAGTATTATGAAAATGTGGCATTTCATAGATAAAATTATGTATTCACAACAACAAAAAATATGTCGGCAGAAAACAAAAGTGGCATTATGAAATTGGCAGTACCGTAAGGTTTTCGCTCTGACACTAAGGGTTACTGTAAGAAGCAAGACGAATTTGGCTCGAGCGTTATCTTACGATTCCCTTATTGAGTTTGTATCTGCCTGCTTGTAGCTCAGCTACGAAAGAATTAAAAATCTGGCTTTCAGCGAGTCTCGAAAGGCGAACGAAAGCAGCTTGCACCTGGTAGCCAATCATGTTACCGGGGAACTGGTTTTTTCCTAACGTGGGAAGACATCCTTATGTGGTTGAATTGTTGGCAAAAGTCAGTCAGACGTGTGCCGTTGGTCTAAGCGTTTCGGTATGTTTTTCTACAGGTTTTGTCTGTTCCAAATAGAGAGTTGAAGTCTCCCATTAGTAATTTTGCTCATAGTATTTTCGAGTGTGTTCCAGAATTTTTAGACATTTTTGGTGTTTTTCTTATTTTCGATGTTGGTGGGAGCATGTGCATTGATGAGTGTATATTTTTTACTGGGGCTCTGAATGAGCGTAGTCATAAGTCGATTGTTGATGGGTGTGATTTCTTTGACAGAGTTGATGATAGATCTGTGTTCGAGAAAAGCAATGCCGAAGGTTGGTACGCCTTTCGCTACCTTTTGTTGTATTTTGCTCTTGAAGATGCAATGGTTTTCGTAATGCAAGGTATCACTGTCAGTTAGTCGTGGTTCTTGAAGACCAAGGATGAGAATTTTTTGTTGGTCGATTTCTTTTGTGAGATTATTTAGTTTTCGTGCTTGGATCAATGTATCGATGTTTAGTTATAAAAAAAAAGTTCTTATGTGTGTGAAATCTTATGGGACTTAACTGCTAACTCCCTAAGCTTGCACACTACTTAACCTAAATTATCCTAAGAACAAACATACACAGACCCATGCCCGAGGGAGGACACGAACCTCCGCCGGGACCAGCCGAACAGTCCATGATTGGTGCGCCTAAGACCGGTCGGCTAATCCCGCGCGGCGTGTAGTTTACAAATGCACGTTTTCTGCTTGTAGGGAAATTTACAGGAGATCTTCAATATTCTCTGCCGTGCTAACCTGGACTCCCCAGAATCCGAAATTCCAACTGCCGCCTGTCGACAGCCGGGTTGTGTACCACCTGGGGTAAAGTTGACTTTGCTTGCACAGTTCACGTTTGCTTGCGTTTCATTGGTTTGGCTGGGTGATTCCAGGACCGGACAGGACCAGAGGGTGTTGAAGCCTTTGGAAGCAAATATTTTCAGCCGAGCTCATTGAGCTAACAGACGGTGACCAGAGTAGCGGTAGTTTTCTCTCAGACGTGTCTGGATTTTGAGTTCAACGGATTGAGTAGTCGCTCAGGATTGTGTTATCAGCAAATCCGATATGGTGCATCTTCCCACCACAGAAATTGATGTGCATTGTTCGATTCAGTATTTCCATCATATAAATATGGGTTATGATTACGTTACATTGCTGCTAGTAGACAGATTTCTTACTTTTTCTTAGGCAGTTGCTACCTGTTACTCCATCATAGGAATTTATGTACGCAGCATTGTTGCAATACAGACGTTCAAACTATCCGATTTCTGTAATTTCATTTCGATACCAGACCGTTCTAATCGGATTCAGCAAGTCAGGCTTAATGTGGATATACGAATGCGACTCTCATCTTTTGATAGACTGGGTAAACCACATTCTTAACCGGACGGTTGAATCGAGATCACTTATTTATGACAGGGCCTGAATTCTTAAACACCGTGGAAAATAATAATACAATGTGCTTATTACTAATATGTTATTTAAATATAATTATATGAACGAACGAGATAGTTTATTTACAGGAGCAGAGCCGCATCCATAATAGCAGAGCAGTGCGAGATTGGTTTCAGGGCCAAGAGAGGATAAAGCTGTTGCCGTTTGTTCCACGATCACCGATCAACCAGATAGAGAATATGTGAGCAGAGGTAACAAGGTCATTGCCATGTGGACCTACAAATGCAAGCGACCTTTGGACGAATATAGAAAACGTATGGTGGGAAGTAAACCATCACGCTACACTGTCGACGACTTAATGAAATCAATGCCCCTACGCCTTCGAGAAATCTTGCGTAATGATCGTGGGTGGGTTGGTTACTAAAAGTATACTCGTCCACAAAACCCATGTGGACAATTATCTGACAGTCGGTCAAGCTTTGCTTATTCGCAGCTCTTTAGATACAGGTCCATTTACTTTCAGTCTCCTCCTTACAATTCTTGCAATGCAAGGTAATTGAAAAATCTCATCCACTCGACGCCAACTCAGGAATTGACTGGTGCATGTGTTGTTCAACACACAGTAGTTGTCACCCTCACTGGAATCAATGACTGTTTGTGTGTGTGTATGTGTGTGTGTGTGTGTGTGTGTGTGTGTGTGTGTGTGTGTGTGTTTTCGTGTTCACGCACAATCTGAATCAATACTATTAACATTAGAGAGACAACCAACAATAAATATTGCATCAAATATGACTGTAAAGTGTTTTAATGCGATGGGAAGTTACAAACTGAATTTTTACCCAACCACGCCTAACGGTGTGCGGGACCGTAGCCCAGCTTCATGGAGACGGTTGCGAATGGTCCTCGCCGTCACCCCAGGAGCAACAATGTCCCAAATTTGCTGGGAAGTCGTCCCCTACGGCACTGCGTAGGATCCTACGGTCTTGGCCTTGCATCCGTGCGTCGCTGCGGTCCGGTCCCAGGTCGACGGGCACGTGCACCTTCCGCCGACCACTGGCGACAACATCGATGTACTGTGGAGATCTCACGCCCCACGTGTTGAGCAATTAGGCGGTACGTCCACCCGGCCTCCCGCATGCCCACTATACGCCCTCGCTCAAAGTCCGTCAACTGCACATACGGTTCACGTCCACGCTGTCGCGGCATGCTACCAGTGTTAAAGACTGCGATGGAGCTCCGTATGCCACGGCAAACTGGCTGACACTGACGGCAGCGGTGCACAAATGCTGCGCAGCTAGCGCCATTCGACGGCCAACACCGCGGTTCCTGGTGTGTCCGCTGTGCCGTGCGTGTGATCATTGCTTGTACAGCCCTCTCGCAGTGTCCGGAGCAAGTATGGTGGGTCTGACACACCGGTGTCAATGTGTTCTTTTTTCCATTTCCAGGAGTGTTTATGATGGAAATACTGAATCGAACAATGCACATCAATTTCTGTGGTGGGAAGATGCACCATATCGGATTTGCTGATAACACAATCCTTAGCGGCTACTCAATCCGTTGAACTCAAAATCCAGACACGTCTGAGAGAAAACTACCGTTACTCTGGTCACCGTCTGTTAGCTCAATGAGCTCGGCTGAAAATATTTGCTTCCAAAGGCTTCAACACCCTCTGGTCCTGTCCGGTCCTGGAATCACCCAGCCAAACCAATGAAACACAAGCAAACGTGAACTGTGCAAGCAAAGTCAACTTTACCCCAGGTGGTACACAACCCGGCTGTCGACAGGCGGCAGTTGGAATTTGGGATTCTGGGGAGTCCAGGTTAGCACGGCAGAGAATATTGAAGATCTCTTGTAAATTTCCCTACAAGCAGAAAACATGCATTTGTAAACTACACGCCGCGCGGGATTAGCCGACCGGTCTTAGGCGCAGCAATCATGGACTGTTCGGCTGGTCCCGGCGGAGGTTCGTGTCCTCCCTCCTGCATGGGTGTGTGTATGTTTGTCCTTAGGATAATTTAGGTTAAGTAGTGTGTAAGCTTAGGGACTGATGACCTTAGCAGTTAAGTCCCATAAGATTTCACACACATAGGAACTTTTTTTTTTATAACTAAACATCGGTACATTGATCCAAGCACGTAAACTAAATAATCTCACAAAAGAAATCGACCAACAAAAAATTCTCATCCTTGGTCTTCAAGAACCACGACTAACTGACAGTAAAACCTTGCATTACGAAAACCATTGCATCTTCAAGAGCGAAATACAACAAAAGGTAGCGAAAGGCGTACCAATCTTCGGCATTGCTTTTCTCGAACACAGATCTATCATCAACTCTGTCAAAGAAATCACACCCATCAACAATCGACTTATGACTACGCTCATTCAGAGCCCCAGTAAAAAATATACACTCATCAATGCACATGCTACAACCAACATTGAAAATAAGAAAAACACCAAAAATGTCTAAAAATTCTGGAACACACTCGAAAATACTACGAGCAAAATTACTAATGGGAGACTTCAACTCTCTATTTGGAACAGACAAAACCTGTAGAAAAGCATACCGAAACGCCTAGACCAACGGCACACGTCTGACTGACTTTTGCCAACAATTCAACCACAAAAGGATGTCTTCCCACTTTAGGAAAAAACCTGTTCCCAGGTAACATGGTTGGTTACCAGGTGCAAGCTGCTTTCGTTCGCCTTTCGAAACTCGCTGAAAGCCAGAATTCGTAGCCCAAAACACACTTTTGGAGCTATCAGATGTAAAATATTATGTTCACACTACTCTTTGCTCTAGTCTACGTCTTTTGGTGGGGCTCAGCCTTTCATTTCTTTTTAGGAAGTTATCGATAAAGGCATCATAACACGTCACCAGTAACAGTACTGCATAGGAATGCTCAATGATCGTCCTGATGACGTTCAATAACAGTCACTCCGTTGATTTTTGTTGTTTCGAATTAGAGCATGCAGTACCCCTACACAAGACTTCTGAATCTTGCCTGTTCAATGCAAATGTCGCATGATGGAAAAATGGTAATCTGTCACATATATCAGCAGTCGAGACTTCCTTAATGTGGAAAATCATTCATGCCAGAACGATGTTTGTTGAAACAAGAATATCTTTTTCTGGCGTATTTTTCCCAAAAGCACTCGCTCCAAACACAGTTCAAATCTTTCTAGCTGCCTCCTCTACATTCACCCCTCTGTTATACCAAAGTAAATGTTGTGTTGCAGATGTTACACCTTTTTCCACTTGCGACTCAATTTTACAATGCTTAACTGTAGTTCATGATTTTCAAGTATGCAAAATCCAATGCTTAACTGCATGATGATAACTAGAACTTCAAATTCGAAAATGGCAATGATACATATAATGACAGCGTGGCGCCGCCTTCACATGGGCGGCGCCGGATTTCAGGTGGCGGGTGGCGTCTGGCCGGTGGCCGGTAGCCGCTGCAGCGCGAGGAAACGCCCGAGCGTAAGCTGTTATGATCGCGACGCAGCCACGAACTGTCCTGCGGAATTGTTTCTGGAATACTTATTATTGTGGGTGGGTAGAATGTTAAGCGAATTGTCTTCGATGTTCAATCAGACTCATAATTTTAGACCGAAATGTGGTAAAGAAAAAAAAAAGCCAGTTGGACGCGAACATGCAACTCTAAGTTTAGAATACACGACGATTACCGCAAGACCACGGGCTCCCTCCAGCCAGAGCTGCTAGGAAGTAGACAACACCTCCTCCTAACACTTCCGCATCTTACAGTGTTGCCAGATTGTGCAGATGGCCGGACTTAGGAGTTGGCAGGGGCGGTCAGTTTTATTGGCCACCTTAAGTGAACGACTCGGACTTAGTCTCTGTGACGGCCGGCCGACGGTCAGTTTTTATGTCTAAGACTGTACATAGGGAGAAATGATCATCGTAATAAAATACGAGAAATCAGGGCTTGTACAGAAAGGTTTAATCGTTCATTCTTCCCACACGCTGTTAGATAGTGGAACGATAAAGAAGTAGCTTGAAGGTGGTTCTGTGAACATTTTACCAAGCACTTAAGTGTGATATGCAGAGTAGTCAGGTAGATTTTGAAGCAGCATCGGACATGACAAATTACAGTTCATAGAAATGTACTCACAAATCATTTATTTAAGACAGAGGAAGGAAGTATTGTCTCATTGTGCAGCTAGGAAATTTGGTACTTTTGACATGGAAATTACTCTTTCTTGCGGTACAAGCAGTTCTAATGTAATTTGTGTTGCTCTAGGGATGTCAGTATAATGATCCTTTAAAGATGACTCAGTTTGTTAACAGCACATTTTCATCTGTGACATAATTTCTAAATTCCGCAGTCTCTGTTTATTGCAGTTCTTACTAAGAAAGAACCGCGTTTCATTCTCTCTGCATTTTTGAGACTGAGTTTTTGACCCAGAGATTAACGATTTACGATAAATTTGTGATTGCTGTTGCACTTTAAGCAGAACGATAAAGGAGTTACGTTATAGCTTCAGGTCTTCTTCCCTTCCGCCGGTTTACTCACGTGTGCTTCATGCGTATCTGTGCATAACTAATTTTGGAAATGTGGAACGTTGGAAAGCACGAAAATATTTCATTCTCGTTTCTGAAGGAATACACGGAGGCATTTCATCGCGGACCAGCGCATAGTTAAACGGGCGATTTTCAAAAGGAAATACTTTTATTTTATGATATTTCTACTGCTATGGTTCCGCTGCTGGTATTAGGAAAGCCTCACGCATCGTTTATGAAGGGATGGAATATTGGCGTTTAACGTTCCGTCGACAAAAAAACAAAATTGTTCGACACGAAGTACAAACTCAGTTTAAACTACAAATACTTCTAGAACTATATCTATATATTAGCCTTTTTCCCGCAATTTGTCCACATACGCATTCGACACATGTATTGAACACACCTCCTCTGCCCCATCTCTATGCCAACGTTCTAAATGGGGTACTAGCAATAAAAAGCAGCCCGGGTGGGTGACTAGTGGGATATGGATATCATGTAGAACAAAGCGGAACTTATATCAAAATCTTAGAAGTAGTCATAATCAAGCTATAGCCATCAGCGTTTGCAAAAGTTATTGAAAAGGCTGTGTATGTAAGAATAATTGATCATTTTATATTACACGATTTACTATCAAATGTAAAGTTCGGATTTAGAAGTCGTTTAACAACTGAAAATGCTATATTCTCTTTTCTCTGTATGGTACTGGGTAGGTTAAACAAAACGTTTCGAACGCTAGGCATATTTTTTGATTTAAATAAATTGTTTGATTGTGTTGGTCACAAAATATTGCTGCAGAAGTTGGACCATTATGGAATACAGGGAGTAGCTCACAATTGGTTCACCTCTTACTTTAGCAACAGACAGCAAAAGGTCATTATTCACAGTGTTGAGAATGGCTGTGATGTGGGGTCTGAGTGGGGTACAGTCGAGTGGGGATTGGCCCAGGGATCAGTGTTCGGTTCAACTTTGTTCCTTATTCATTTATATGATATGCCCTCTAGTATTATGGGTAACTCTAAAATATTTCTGTTAGCTGATGACACTTGGTAGTAAAGGATGTTGTGTGCAACATTGGCTCGGTTTCAAACAGTGCAGTTCATGACATTAGTTCATGGATTGTAGAGAATAAACTAACGCTAAATTACAGTAAGACTCAGTTTTTACAGTTTCTAACACACAATTCAACAAAAGCTGACGTTTTAATTTCACAGAATGGGCATATGATTAATGAAACTGAACAGTTCAAATTTCTAGGTGTTCAGATATATAGTAAACTGTCGTGGAAGCCCACGTTCAGGATCTTGTTCAAAGACGTAATGCTGCCATTTTCACTATTCGAATGGTATCTGAAGTGAGTGATCGTTCAATACGAAAATTAGTCTACTTTGCCTATTTTCATTCGCTTATGTCGTATATTATATTTTGGGGTAACTCTTCCCATTCTAAAAGGATGTTATTGGCTCAGAAAAGGGCGATTCGGGCAATAAGTGGTTTAAGTTCACGAACCTCTTGTCGATCCCTGTTCACAAGTTTGGGTATCTTGACATTTGCCTCTCATTATACATATTCCTTACTGTCATTTCTTGTTAACAATATTAGCTTATTCCCAAGAATAATCAGCTTTCACGCAGTTAATACTGGGCAGAAATCAAAACTGCATTTGGATCGGACTTCCTTAACTCTTGTACAGAAAGGTATGCAGTATATTCATTTTCAGTAAGCTACCAGTAGAATTCAAAAATCTTAGTAGTAATCCACGCGCTTTCAAATCAAACCTGAAGAGTTTCCTCATGGGCCACTCCTTCTACTCTGTTGAGGAGTTCCTTGAAAAATTAAGCTGATTCTTGTTGTATTGTTGATTGCGTTTACTTAAACTTAAGGCTTGACTTTTTTCAGGTTCATAAACCTTTTATTTTTATCTGTTTTTACTTTTATGTTGTAATTTCATGTACTGACACGTTCCATGATCTTGGAGATTTGCTCCTCAATTTGGTCCTATGGAACTTGATGTGTAAATAAAATAAAATAAATCTCTTCCTCCCTCTGACTGTCCGCCTTATCCTCCCCCCCCCCCCCACCCTATCTGTCTATCTCCTCATCTCCTGCTCCTCTTCTCTTTGTCCATTTCCCTCACCCCCTCTCTCTGACCATATCTTCTTCCTCCCTCCCTCTGACCATATCTTCCTCCCCCTTCTCTTTACACCTCCATCTCCTGCTCTTCCTATTCCACCTGCCCACTACCCCTCAACACCTGCCATCTGCCTTATGAATCTTCCCCATCTTCTCTCTCTGACTATTACCTCCTGCCCCTCTACTCCTCACTCTGTCCATCCCCCTCCCCCCCCCCCCCCCATACTTCTGAACCTGTCCAGAGCCATACTCATTGGCACATGTAGCACCTGCAATATGGGTCAATAAAGCAGGCCGATACTATTCTCACAATAGGCTTCTCATGTAGGACAGGATATATGTTGGGTGGGAAAACCATTTCTTGCCCCTGACATGGGGGCTGCCCTGCAAAGCAGTTTGATTTGGCAGGCCAATAATGTTCATACACAAAACGCCTGTTGTACAGGGCAGTCTATGCCAGGGCCTGGGAAAACACGTTTTAGCCCATATCGCCAGTCCTATTGGAGCTAGGAGGTTATATACCACACAGTGATGATACTTGTGAGGCTGGCTGTTTTTGTGCCAAATGTGGTTGGAATAGATCCAGGGGTCTGGGAGGAGATCCTAGACACACACACACATGACACACACACGCGCACACACACACACACACACACACACACACACACACACACACACTGCTTTACAGAAGTAACAGATGAGCTCTACAGTCCATGTCAAAGAGTAACTCATACAAATATTAGCAATTTTCCATTGTATGTAATTTATTTGTTGAGTGAGAGAGAAATGACTGTCTATATCTCCTTGTAGAGCCTTATTTCTCTTAGCTTACTCCCATGATCACTATGGTCAAATAGCAGTTTTGTGAGAACAATGTCACCTTTTTCCTTGGATTCACATTTAAATTCCTTGATTATCTCTGTTACACTTTCATATGGGATGTACTGACCTGTTATGATCGTAGCTCCACGTCTTTCAATTCATTTGATGTCTCCTGTCATGTCTGTTTGATAAACTCCAGAAGCTGGAACAGTACTTGCAAATGGTTGACTAGCATCTTGTACAGAATTGTGACAAGGACTGTAAAGTATATGGGATGTGGCCTTTTAAAAGGAAATAATCTGGCATCTGCAATAAGTGGTTTAGGGAAGTCACAGAAGACATGAATTTGTTTGGCCAAAATGTAGTTTGTGTTCAGTGCATCAAATAGCTAGTTAGGTACATGTTCCATAAATCATGTGAACGATTGTTTTATAGAAATGATGCTGAATGAGTCAGTTTACAGTGTATGTATATGCGGTTAGCGCTAACATTAATGAACACATTATAATTTTATTTCTATTCATGCAACTACACTTAAAAACAAGGGTTTTTTAAATTGTTTACTGGCTATCAATTTTTAAGTAGAAATTCTTCAATGAAATAGAAGAAGTTGTCAGGTGAAATGATTGTAAACTAGATATAAAAATTCCTTCGCTACCTGCACCACCTTGTTCATTCGTCACTCATATAATGGATAGGATTAGCGTAACGATTGTGTCACAGACAACCGAATTTCGATGAACTTTGATATTCTGAGGTGGCAACGGCCTTACCGCAGTGGATACACCGGTTCCCGTGAGATCACCGAAGTTAAGCGCTGTCGGTCGTGGCTGGCGCCTGGATGGGTTACCATCTAGGCGTCCACGCGCTGTTGCCATTTTTCGGGGTGCACTCAGCCTTGTGATGCCAATTGAGGAGCTACTCGACTGAATAGTAGCGGCTCCGGTCAAAGAAAACCATCATAACAACCGGGAGAGCGGTGTGCTGACCACACCCCCCTCCTTTCCACATCCTAATCTGAGGATGACACGGCGGTCGGATGGTCCCGTTGGGCCACTTGTGGCCTGAAGACGGAGTGCTTTTTGATATTCTGAGCATCTATTCGTTCTTGAACCAGTAGAAAATTGTTTTAATTCTCTCTGCCACACCCCTTGTAACCAATAGTGCACCTTACTAGTGTAGAAATACCTTTCTTGGAATATTTGCAGTATTTCTTGCTGTAAATTTGGAAATCATGTTGGGTGGGACGGAGTGCATTAGTCTTCATTTTGTTTTGTTTTTGTTTTGCGGTGGACATAATTATAACTATCGGTGAGGCATTGCATTAGTTAACGGGCGGCTAAGGGGTTGGACAAAAATATAGAAACACCGTGAGAAATACATGCTTGACACAAATGCAGATGATAGCCAAATCCGCAGGTTGCGCTGTTGTATTCGATCGAGAACGCCAAACTGTGCAATGTTCTCAGTATGTTGCATGTGCCAATCGTAGTCCGAAGTGTTGTGTAGCTGTGAGTATCGGAGGTAATTGAATTCGAACGCGGGCAAATTGTAGGTGCTCAGGTGGTGGGTGCTTCCGTGACCAAGGGAGTGTGTTTGGTGTTTCAAGAGGATAGTTATACCAAATGCAGGTATTATCGACGATTTATTTCAAATACAGGGAAAGCGGAAAAAACGTCGTCCACTAAGTCAAAACGCGGGCGAAAGTGTGTGTTGAATGATCGCGTCGGACGGTCACTGAACAGGATTGTGACGAAAAATAGAAAGGACGACAGATGCGAAAGTCACTGCAGAACTGAATGACGCTCCCGAGAACCCTGCCGAAAGTCCCATAAACTGGGGATTGCAGTGCGAGATGGAATTCTAAAACCATTCATCAGTGATGCAAATGACCAACACGGGAAAACGTGGTGCTGAATCCATCAAACCTGGACTTTGGGGCAATGGCAGGACGTCATCTGATTGGATGAGTCTTGTTGCACGCTGTTTCCAACTTCTGGCTGAGTTTAAATCCCAAGAGTAGACCAAAGGGGGTTCAGTGATGATTTTGACAGCCATATCGTGGTATTCTTTGGACCCAACAGTTTCTCTGCAAGCCCGCGAAGGATTATGTGACCATTTTGGCTGATCAGGTCCATCCCATGGTCCAAGTTTGTTTCGAAATTGTGATTCAGTGTTCCAAGACGACAGGGAGCCTGTTCAGGCAGCTCGCAACGCCCAGGACTGGTTTTGGGAGCACGTGGATGAATTTTCGCATTTTCTCTTGTCACTACAGTCATCATATCTCAGTATTATTGAGCCTTTGTGATCTACTTCGGAGAGAGGGGTACGTGGTCGCTGTTTACCTCCATCATCGTTGCTTGAACTTGCCACCATTTTGCAGGAAGAATGGTATAAGATTCCCTCGAAAATCATTACAGGACCTGTATTTACCCATTCTAAGGCGACTGGAATCCGTTTTGAACGCCATGTTAAACACGGTAATGTGCTCTGTTTTTGGCATTCCCATACTTTTGCCTACCCCTTGTAACTACATGTGTAATTGGTTCTACTCCTTCGGCACTTGCTTTCTATTTTTTAACGACATGTGGAAGACCGGACTTGGCATTACCTTGCACATAGGATAAGTTTCAGGAATGCCTACCATTACTGTCTTCACGTAGTGATAGTTCGTGGAGCAGCGATGGAGGCTAGTTTTCTGTCAGAAAGATGCCACTTGTTTCGCACTCACAGTGAACTCTTTGGGTACATCTCTCCTAGTTATCTAATTACTGGTGTTAACCATCCATTAGAACACCATTCCCAGTCATGCTAGAATTAATTCAGTGATCGATTTATTTATTGATGCTGGTTAGAACACTGTCAAAGTCTGAGGGGAAAACTAACAAAAACCCCAACAATCACTTTATCTTACCGAACAACGTGATTCTTATTTTCAGAAGGGTTCTTTATTCAGTACGAGGTTCAGACATACTTCTAGTACTACTAATTCGTCACCGTGATTCTAACCGGCCTACCTCAGAGTCGAGCAACACAGCACTGACGTGTGTTAGCGACCTCGGCTATGGAGGGGGGTTATATTAATGAACATTTTTAGTTTACGAGTAGAACTACGAAGTTTTTATTTTGTAAAGAAATATCTCATTTGATGTTTGTTCTGTGCGCCGGTGAAGTTTCTAACAGTTCTGGCAGATGGCAGAGCCGTAGTACAGCGTCAACATGGCGTCAAAATACGACTCTCGTTAAAAGCAGCGTGTTGTTATTGAATTCTTGTGTGCAGAAAAAGAAACCGTGGTGAACATCCATAAACGTTTGTGCGCAGTGTATGGCGATGCTGCAGCTGATAGGAGTTCAATTGGGTTATGGGTAATGAAAGTTACAGCCTCAGGAACTTTCACAGCCACTGCTCCAGACAGGGTGAAACGTTCGGATGCCACTATTCGTGGCGTCCCAACTCGACAATTGGCTCTACAGTTGTCGATCAGCATTGGAAGCGCGTCTGCAGTGATCGAGACTCTCGGATATTCAAAGAGGTGCTCAGGTGGGTTCCACCCTACAAAATGGTTCAAATGTCTCTGAGCACTATGAGACAACTTCTAAGGTCATCAGTCCCCTAGAACTTAGAACTACTTAAACATAACTAATCTAAGGACATCACACACACCCATGCCCGAGGCAGGGTTCGAACCTGCGACCGTAGCGGTCACGCGGTTCCAGACTGTAGCGCCTAGAACCGCTAGGCCACCCCGGCCGGCGTTCCACCCTACAGTCCAGATCTGGCACCCTCAGACTTCCATCTCTTTGGGCCGCTTAAAGATTCTCTATGGGGAACACACTTTGAAGATTACGAGAGTGTCAGTCACTCAGTGAAAACAAGGATACGCCTACAGGGCAAGAGCTTTTACCAGCAGGAAATACATGCTCTTTCACAACATTGGCGTACGCACATAGAACGTGACGGAGACTACGTAGAACAACAGTACATGGACAAGACATGTTGATGTATATTGTCACCAAATTCTTACTCTTAACAGTAAATTTGTTGTCCTACAAGGTTCAAATGGTTCAAATGGCTCTGAGCACTATGGGACTCAACTGCTGAGGTCATTAGTCCCCTAGAACTTAGAACTAGTTAAACCTAACTAACCTAAGGACATCACACACATCCATGCCCGAGGCAGGATTCGAACCTGCGACCGTAGCGGTCTCGCGGTTCCAGACTGCAGCGCCAGAACCGCGCGGCCACTTCGGCCGGCTGTGTCCTACAAGGGTATATCTTTTACATACGCACGCGTATAATCCTTGAGTACTTTTTACAACTACGTTGAACTTCAGAGTTTTTATTTATCGTCCACAAAAGTTCACAGTTCCGTGTACTGGACACACGACAAACATCCAGACGAGAGTCAAAGTCGTAACGTACTTTTGAGAGCATGTCTGGAAGTATTGCATACTCTGCTGTTGCTATGCGGCGTAGCACTTCACCCATAACTGTTGGAGGGGGAGCCACATAAGGAAAGTCTTTCACGAATTCCCACAAAAAAGTTGCATATAGTGACATTACGCGACCGCGGACACGAGTGGGGGAATGCGAGATCCGTTAAGCCTTGTACGACTGATGCAACGCCGAGACAGCTCGCTGTTAAGAAACGCTCTTAAATGCGGCTGCCAGTCCGATTGTGCTCTGTCCTACTGAAAAATGAAACGAGCAGTACCTTGAAACTACAGGAACCATCGTCGAGTGCTTTCAGCTGTACGAGGTGCATGACCGCACTCTCGACTCAAATCACGCTATTCAGTTGCAAATGAATCGCACCTGTTGAAACGGAGAACGCAGAGAGCTCTTTGTTGACGTTGTGCCGCCATCCGACTCTACGCACATTGGCTAATGAGCGAGCACGAGGAAGACATCACATAAACCGGTAACTTCCTGCTGGAACCAAGGTAATTTCGATGCATAAGCTAAAATTTACCTCAAGTTTCTTTTTTCGCTGATGTAGACGATATCGTCGTGTGAAAGAGGATGAATGTTTCAGAAGCATCCGGTACTGTACAGTTCTTAACGCGACCCGTAATCTCCGCGGGAAACACGTTCACGATCCTAATTAGAAACAAAAATTTCAGCATTGTGTGGCCAAGCGATAGAGTGGGGTCGGATTAATATAACTCAATACTCATTTCAAGGCTATTTATCGACGTTGTCAATAAAACACAGCGAATAATTAATATTTCCAAATACTGTTAAGTCAGCGTGGCGCGGCACACGATTCGTACGGCAGCCTTACTCAGTCGCTACTGGAAACACTAATTAGTATCGCCCTTTGTTGTCACAGCCATTGAATATCCTTAAACGGAATATTGCGTCGGAATAATTTAAGACCCCGCTATCTATAGGGAGCTTATAAATACACTCTAAACAGCACTTTGCTTGTGCTCAGAACTAAATAGTCGTTTTTGTTATAACTGAGAGTCTTATGTAACACATCCATGAGGAGTCATTGTCGGTAATGACTGCTCCTACATATCAAAAACATAAAATTGACAATAACTACCGCTCGCTCCGAACCTAAAGAGACAACCCTTTTTTGTCCTGGTGTTTTAGTAGTTCAAGCATGTTGCACAGTTCCTGCGCTTTCAAACTTTGTGGTTGTTTTATTTGCCTAACGTTTTTGCCTATCTTCTGTTTTGTTAGCTCTGTTTTCGTGTATTTGGTTGAAATGGCTCTGAGCACTATGGTACTTCATCTATGGTCATCAGTCCCCTAGAACTTAGAACTACTTAAACCTAACTAACCTAAGGACATCACACAACACCCAGTCATCACGAGGCAGAGAAAATCCCTGACCCCGCCGGGAATCGAACCCGGGAACCCGGGCGTGGGAAGCGAGATCGCTCCCGCACGACCACGAGCTGCGGACCTTCGTGTATTTGTACCACTGTTTTGCTACGTGAGCAATTTACTCTCGAAGCAGGTCGGGCCACCTTGTGGACCCGGGTGTATGTCAGGTGTTCAAAGTTCAATAATTATCTATTGTCTGACTTTTGTGACTTTCCGTAGAACTGCCGAGTACAATACCAGGGGAAAACACCTGACTACCCTTAGGAGGGATATTTTCCCTTGTTCTGCAATCATTTATTCTGTGGTGTCACCGCCAGACACCACACTTGCTAGGTGGTAGCCTTTAAATCGGCCGCGGTCCATTAGTATGCGCCGGACCCGCGTGTCGCCACTGTCAGTAATTGCAGACCGAGCGCCACCGCACGGCAGGTCTAGAGAGACGTCCTGGCACTCGCCCCAGTTGTACAGCCGACTTTGCTAGCGAAGTTACACTGACCGATACGCTCTCATTTGCCGAGACGATAGTTAGCATAGCCTTCAGCTACATTTGCTACGACCTAGCAAGGCGCCTTATTCAATTGATATTTATTATGTGAAGCATGTATCATCAAGAGCGATGTTCTACAATTGTGGATTAAAGTTAAGTATTATATCAACTACGTACTTTATTTGCAATTCTCAAGATATTGTCCTGTTCCAGACCTCACGCCAGTCAGCGTGTAATTAAACGCGTGCATTTCGGCCTCCTCTAGAAAAACAGTGTTGGCTCTTCTGCCGACACTACATATTCATAGACTTGTAGACTAAGAGATAGCTAACAGGAGGGACATTTGTTTAGGTATTTGTAGCTGCTAATCTTTTACTTTAGGAGGAAGCTGTGGGCCAACCAAGGCTACGAGGATAACGTCACGGGTGACCTCATTGCGCTTAATTTGATCCCAACAGAAAATGACGGCTAACACGTCCCTTATTAATCTGCATTTAGTGACCTACGCGTGTCTGTGAATCTTCTAATAACACCAGCACTGAACAGTCAGCGTTTACTTAACTAAAGCAAATCAGAGTAATTAAAATGCCAGATGGATCGCTTTTAGTGCAGAATTACAGTGCAACAACAAGACCTTAGTTAGTATGTTGAGGTTTCGTTGTAAAGATAATAGATTATGTATAGAAATACAGCACTGTTGTGTTTGGATGTGTAGATTGCTGTCAGCAGCAACACACCATTCTGCAATGAACACACGGCGTAAGTGATTGGAACTGTCAAAACCTGCTGAAATAAAATCAGGAGTAAGACAGGGAGATGGTGTACCACCTCTACTTTTCAGCAGCATATTAGAGGAGCTAGTGAGAGAATGGAGGAAAACCATCAATACTAAGGATGTTCACCTAGGAACAAACACAAATAAAATCACCATAGATTGTTTACCTTTTTCAGGTGACATGGCATTAATTACAGACTCACTGGATAGTGCCGAAGAAAAACTCACGGATTTACAGAAACAGGCAGACAAAATGGGACAAAAAATATCATTTGAAAAAACACATTTCATCAAAAATATCAGTGATGCCACCTTCCTCCCTCCCCTCCAGCCCTGACACACACACCCAAATCTTCAAATTCATAAGAACGAAATATGCAAAGCAACCTGTTTTAAATACCTAGAAGAATGGACAACAAATAGTACAAGATAGCCGTAGAAAATAGAGTGGTAAAGTATAAAGGGCATTCCATATGACAAAAACAAAACAAAAAAGAAATTTTCGTGGAACACGAAACTAAGACACAACTAAACTGCCCGAAGCACTCTACGCAGCAGAAATGCTTAAACTAAAGAAATCTGGGGATATTGAAAAACTGGAAATACTGAAAGAAGAATTCTAAAGAACACACTGAGACCTAGAAGTAACAGCAATGCTGTAAACAAATGAAGACCAAACAGAGACTCTATCCGAAAATGGAAAAGTTAACTGATGTAATGAGGAAAAGAAGATTACACTTTTATGGACATGTATACCAAATGGCCATGGGTCACACAAGAAAAGATTTCCAAGATGGAGGAGAGAAGAAAATTGAAAAACAAGAACACTGAAGATGCAAGAAAGATATACCGAAGGTTAAATAATGAACTCCGAAGAGAAACAGAGCAGCCTAGGAAAAAATGGCTTAAAGAGGAATGTGATGAAACTGAAGAACTGGACAGGAAGGGAAGATACGACTTACTATACAACAGAGTAAAGACTATGGCATGGGAACAAAACAGAGCAGGAAGTGCTACTATGGAAATTTTGAGTAAAGACGAAGAGGTAGTGTACAAAGATCGTGACGATGTCCTCTAGAGATGGGAAGAATATCTAAAAGAGCTGTATGACACAAATAACAAACCAGAAACTCTGGAACTTGAATCACACAACAGTGTAAGTAATGACGATAAAGGACCAACCATCATAATGGAAGAAGTAAAGTCTGCCATAGCTGCAATGAAAAGTGGCAAAGCGGTAGGTACAGATACAATACCGGGAGAAATACTAAAATGCTTGATCCAAGATGGAATAAGAGAAATATTGAGGTTACGTAATAAAATATATGACAGTGGTGAATGGCCTGAGGACTTTCTGACAACAGTAATAATTCCATTACCGAAAAAAAAGGAACCAAGAAATGCAGCGAGCACAGAACAATCAGCCTCATTTCACATGCAGCCAAAGTGATGTTAAGAATAATTACTAAAAGACTTGAAAAAATAATGGAGGAGAATCTTGGCCAGGAGCAGTTTGGCTTTAGACGGAATACGGGCACCAGAGATGCAATAGGGCTCCTACGAATCTTGGGAGAAAGGTTTATTGAAAAAGGAAGTGACCTATATGTGTGCTTCATCGATCTAGAAAAGGCAAATGACAATGTGGTTTGGGACAATCTGGCGACTATAATGAGGGAAAAGAGAGTGGACTGGAAAACCAGAAGACTTATAAACTCATTATATTTTAATCAAAAAGTTTCAGTTAAAGTGAGAGAAGAAAGTACAAATTGGATCAGACTAGGAAAAGGAGTAAGACAAGGATGCTGTCTATCACCTACTCTTTTCAACCTCTACTTGGAAAATATGATTGACCAATGCTCATTAGATGACAAAGGAGTAGAAGTTGGAGGAAGAAGAGCAGGGTGTTTGAGGTTTGCTGATGACATGGTCCTTTTAGCCACAGGGAAAAAAAAATTACAGGATTTGGTGGACACCATTGAAACTAACGGAAAAAAATATGGAATGAAAATTAACACAAATGAAACAAAAGTATTGGCACTAGGAAGAACTAAGGAAATAAAAATTATGCTGAATGGAAAAATACTAGAACAGGTCCAAAATTTTAAGTATCTTGGAAGCAGGATAGACACAGACTGGAAATGCACCACAGAAATTAAAACAAGGATAGCAATGGCAAAAGAGGCGTTTCATAAGAAAAGGAGAATTTTTTGCAACGGTCTGGACAGAGAACTCAGAAAGAGACTCATAAAATGTCTTGTATGGAGTGTTGTTCTATATGGCGCTAAAACATGGACTATGAGGAAAAAAGACAGAGAGAGGCTGGAGGCTTTTGAGATCTGGACATGGCGGAGGATGGAAAGAATAAGTTGGATGGACATAGTAAAAAATGAAGAGGTACTGAAAAGAGTGGGAGAGAAAAGGCAGTTACTAGATGTAATAAAGAGAAGAGAAAGAAATTGGATTGGGCATATATTAAGAAAGAATGACGGACTGATAAAAACAGTTTTAGAAGGTTATGTAGCAGGGAAAAGGAAGCGAGGAAGGAAGAGATTCCAGATACTGGATGACATGATGGACGGTACAACATACAGCATCCTTAAGAAGGAAGCAATGGATCGCAGAAAATGGAGAGGCAAAGGACCTGTTAATATAGCAGATAACTGATGATGATGATACCAAATGGTTTAACAGATTAACCAGGCAGATCTCGAACTTACTAAACTGCTACTAATACAAACTCACATGGTTCACTGAAATTGACAAAGATATGAAAAACACTGGAATTGGAATGAACATAATAGATAACAGAAACTTTTTAGAGAAGCAACACAAAAGGCATGATTTCATGAAAGAGAGATGTCTGCAAACGAAAGAAAGTGGATCCAGGAAGAAAAGGAAGAATCGTAGCCACCAAAACAGTAATTCGAATAAGTAAATTGGTTATGTACAGTGCATAGTGGAGGTTGGTGGCCGCTCCATATCCAAGGGAAAGATACTGTCTGTCTAAACCCGCTTGTCGTATTCTTATGTCCTGTACATGTGATGTACACTGGAAACAGCAAAATCGTTGGAAGGCAACCTCGTATTTTTTTATTCATCGAATAAGATGCCACAAAAATAATGTCGCCTTTTGTGCAACGATAGCCGTTTGATTTTGCTGAACATCTCTGGTACACCGTCCTATGGGGTGCAGGTCCTAGACAATTTGCAATGTTATCACAATCCAACAGTGCGACCACGTCGTCCCAGTAACTCCGGCGGGACTCCTACCCGCCACGGCTACCGAGCGACAGGCCAGACAACAGGCAGGGGTGCATATTCATTGTCCGCGTCCCCCACCTTTCACAGGAAGCCGGCGTCGCAGGCAACAACCAGAAAATTAAGGGAGGTTATACCTCCACGAGATGACGTCCCCCGCCGAAAAAAAGCTTTCATATTTAACAATTTCAAATACAAACGTTTAAGTTAAGCATTACCGTGACTGCTATTGATATCGAAAGAAGTACACAAGTTCACTGGTACCAGTCACTGTTTATTTATATCGAGAACGCGTTTCAAAGTTTAAACCTCCATCGTCAGGTGGCTTTGTTAATATGACATGTGTGTATTGTGTTACGTATTTGGGGTAACCTGTGGCTCTATCTAGTGGAGAAACAAAACATTATTTCAAATGGCTCTGAGCACTATGCGACTTAACTTCTGAGGTCATCAGTCGCCTAGAACTTAGAACTAATTAAACCTAACTAACCTAAGTACATCACACACATCCATGCCCGAGGCAGGATTCGAATCTGCGACCGCAGCGGTCGCTCGGTTCCAGACTGCACATTATTTCAGAACATGGCTCTGTGGAAGTCATTGACTAAAAACTAACTGTAAATGTCAAAACATCTAAAATACAATACCTCCAATGGTCACAGGCGGCTCCTCTCTCTCTCTCTCTCTCTCTCTCTCTCTCTCTCTCTCTCTCTCTCTCTTCGTAGTTACCATGTATTTAACACGAATTAATTTAGTTATTTGCATGTTTTCTTTGATATTTTCCAAATGAATAACTGGCTTGCCTAACAAACCAACAGTTTGTACCCTATGTCTACTTAATATTATACAGGGTGGTCCATTGATCGTGACCGGGCCAAATATCTCACGAAATAAGCGTCAAACGAAAAAACTACAAAGAACGAAACTGGTCTAGCTTGAAGAGGGAAACCAGATGGCGCTATTGTTGGCCCGCTAGATGGCGCTGCCATGGGTCAAACGGATATCAACTGCGTTTTTTTTTTTTTTTAAATTGGAACCCCCTTTTTTTATTACACATTCGTGTAGTACCTAAACTGCGTTTTTTAAAAATTGGAACCCCCATTTTTTATTACATATTCGTGTAGTACGTAAAGAAATATGAATGTTTTAGTTTGACCACTTTTTTCGCTTTGTGATAGATGGCGCTGTAATAGTCACAAACATATGGCTCACAATTTTAGACGAACAGTTGGTAACAGGTTGGTTTTTTACATTAAAACACAGAACGTAGGTACGTTTGAACATTTTATTTAAGTTGTTCCAATGTGATACATGTACCTTTGTGAACTTATCATTTCTGAGAACGCATACTGTTACAGTGTGGTTACCTGTAAATACCACATTAATGCAATAAATGCTCAAAATGATGTCCGTCAACCTCAGTGCATTTGGCAATACGTGTAACGACATTCCTCTCAACAGCGAGTAGTTCGCCTTGCGTAATGTTCGCACATGCATTGACAATGCGCTGACGCATGGTGTCAGGCGTTGTCGGTGGATCACGATACCAAATAGCCTTCAACTTTCCCCACAGAAAGAAATCCGGGGACGTCAGATCCGGTGAACGTGCGGGCCATTATATGGTGCTTCGACGACCAATCAAACTGTCATGAAATATGCTATTCAATACCGCTTCAACCGCACGCGAGCTATGTGCCGGACATCCATCATGTTGGAAGTACAAAAAAAAAAAAAAAAAAAAAGGTTCAAATGGCTCTGAGCACTATGGGACTTAACATCTATGGTCATCAGTCCCCTAGAACTTAGAACTACTTAAACCTAACTAACCTAAGGACATCACACACATCAATGCCCGAGGCAGGATTCGAACCTGCGACCGTAGCAGTCGTTGGAAGTACATCGCAATTCTATCATGTAGTGAAATATCTTGTAGTACCATCGGTAGAACATAACGTAGGAAATCAGTATACATTGCACCATTTAGATTGCCATCGATAAAATGGGGGCCAGTTATCCTTCCTCCCATAATGCCGCACCACACATTAACCAGCCAAGGTCGCTGATGTTCCACTTGTCGCAGCCATCGTGGATTTTCCGTTGCCCAATGGTGCATATTATGCCGGTTTTCGTTACCGATGTTGGTGAATGACGCTTCGTCGCTAAATAGAACGCGTGCAAAAAATCTGTCATCGTCCCGTAATTTCTCTTGTGCCCAGTGGCAGAACTGTACACGACGTTCAAAGTCGTCGCCATGCAATTCCTGGTGCATAGAAATATGGTACGGGTGCAATCGATGTTGATGTAGCATTCTCCACACCGATGTTTTTGAGATTCCGGATTCTCGCGCAATTTGTCTGCTACTGATGTGCGGATTAGCCGCGACAGCAGCTAAAATACCTACTTGGGCATCATCATTTGTTGCAGGTCGTGGTTGACGTTTCACATGTGGCTGAACACTTCATGTTTCCTTAAATAACGTAACTATTCGGCGAACGGTCCGGACACTTGGATGATGTCGTCCAGGATACTGAGCAGCATACATAGCACACGCCCGTTAGGCATTTTGATCACAATAGCCATACATCAACCCGATATCGACCTTTTCCGCAAAAGGTAAACGGTCCATTTTAACGCGGGTAACGTATCACGAAGCAAATACCGTCCGAACTGGGGGAATATTACGTGATACCACATACTTATACGTTCGTGACTATTACTGTGCCATCTATCACAAAGCGAAAAAAGTGGTCCAACTAACACATTCATATTTCTTTACGTACTACACGAATATGTAATAAAAATGGGGGGGGGGGGGTTCCTATTTAAAAAAAAAAAAACGGTGTTGATATCCGTTTGACCTATGGCAGCGCCATCTAGCGGGCCAACCATAGCGCCATCTGGTTTCCCCCTTCAAGTTACACGAGTTTCGTTCTTTGTAGTTTTTTCGTTTGATGCTTATTTCGTGAGATATTTGGCCCGGTAACTATCAATGGACCACCCTGTATACATGTGTTTATATTATTAACAGAATATGTATCTGCATATCTTTAATTCGGTATCAATGTATTACTTCAGCATTTACTTATACTCCGCTTAAAGTTACTTGATAGTTGACGTCTGTCACTTGCCGCAATAGTATTTCCACATCCGCTACCGGCTACGGATCGATTATAGGCGACACACAAGCAAAGGCGTGTCACTTCACGAAAGCTCTTAATGTGTAATGCGGAACACTGTTGGAAGCAGCCGTCGCGAGGTATTTCAGAAATGGGAAATGCTCTGTCGACAGCTGATGTTAAATGTCCAATGACCGAACTATAGCAGACGACGCGTTTTGTAGCCCTGAATGTAAACTCGTGTGCTAACCTAACCACAACCTCGTGATGTACAATTTACCTCAGGAAACGGCGATCAACAATCTGCGGCAGAACTAAAATCGCCATTACTTTGCTCACGGCTTTTACGGCTAACCTCTACGACCAAACTCAAGGCAGAAAAAAAGCAAAGAATAACTTTCCGCTGTCATTGGTTACCTGAAACTGACCTCACAAAGGCTACACGAGCTGCCGCGTTACCAACCGATGGAGCAATCCTCGTTGGCACTTGGTTGCAGATCATAACAAAACAAGCAGATTCCAAACGAAAAGAGAATGATACGAAACAAAATAAAATAAAAAAGTCAATACGATGATGAAAATGACGCAGCTAAGTATCAGAAACACACAAAAAATATTTAAACCAAGTAAATGCATAATAAAACTCTCTTGATTAGATTTCTAAAAAAATTTCGCTGGATTGGATGAAATTCGAACAACCTTTCACAAGTCAGCATCATGCTGCGCTACGCTATGCTTTTACACTGCAGAGTGTTACATTTATGGCTGTCATGACCCAGTCGCAACGATGAACACTATTCCGTCCGGCGACACCACAGTGGTGTCATGCGCGAAATAGCGGTCAATTGCCGGCTACACCGCAGTGGTGTCGTGTGCATAGTATCGCGCAGTGGCCGGCGACAGCACTTCAGTATCTTTTGCATTTGTTGGTGTTACACACGTCAACAAGTTGTTTGTTTTTATAAGTAAGAAAGAGACAATAGGATTATTTACGATGAATGTGCGGACGTCTTGTCTGACGTTCCGGACGACTTGGCCTATTAGGAAGAAGACACTGGATATAAAAAAAAAATGAAAGTGAAGCAGAATCGTCTGAATACAGTGAAATACATCCAAGAAGAATTCGGTGAACGCTACGGTTGCCAACTGATTCGACTGAATCAGACGAAGAAGACAGTGCACAGTGGTCAGACTTTGATTTACCGAGGACCAATAATAAATTTGAAGGATCCCTGGGTCCAAACATATTTGCCAAAGATACACAGAGCGTCGAGGATCTCGTAGAATTATATATTGGGAACGATCTATTTGAATATATTAGCAACGAAGCCAACAACTTGATTCAAATGGCTCTGAGCACTATGGGACTTAACTTCTGAGGTCATCAGTCCCCTAGAACTTAGAACTACTTAAACCTAACTAACCTAAGGACATCACATACATCCATGCCCGAGGCAGGTTTCGAACCTGCGACCGTAGTGGTCGCGCGGTTCCAGACTGTAGCGCCTAGCCAACAAATACTACAGACAGAATTATAATAGAAAGAAACTGGATTAAGAATATGCCAAATTTGTCGACGTTACGGGACCCGAACTTATAAAATAGTTTAGGCTTGCTATCCTTATCGGAATTGTAAAAAAAGCAAGGATCGATTATTATTGGTCGACGAATCCGTTAATAGACACATCGATATTTCGCAAAGCGATGTCCCGCAACCGATTCAGACAAATATACATTTTTCCGGCAGCAACAATAAAGTGGATAATGCCGACCGGCGTGTCAAAGTGCAATTCGTAATTGATTATTTTTCCAAAAAGTTTGAAGAAACGTCTAATCTAAGTCAAAACATCTCAGTTGATGAAGGAATGATACCGTGGCTTGGACGGTTAAATTTTAAAGGTTACAATCCGTCGAAAATTACGAAGTACGGCATACTCACTCGGATGCTGTGTGATTCGAGTACGGGATACATTTCTCATTCAAGATATATTCCGGCGCTGGACAGCCTTTAGCAAAAACAGTGATGGAACTATTGACACCTCCTGATGGAAAGTGGCATCACCTCTTCATTGATAATTGTTATAACAGTGTACAACTTGCAGAGAAGTTACTTCAAAAGAAAATTCGAGTTTGTGGAACGATACGGCAAAATAGAGGATTACCGGAAAATTAAAGCGCGCAAAAGTCAATGTGTTTGAAGCTTGTCATCAACGGAAAGGTTACAAGCGGCCGGCGACAAGCCAAGAAATCCAAATTAGCGCTGCCGGCGCCAAGCGAATAAATTTGTACGAGATGTGAGGATGGCAAAGTGTTAATTGCAGCCATCAAAACTTCGGCTTAATGCAATGTCGTGCGAATCTCGATTAATGTGAGCTGATCTCTGTGATTATAATAACTGTATATGTGACGCTCAATAGCGTCTTGTGCGGAAGTTTCCAACAGTGTTTGGTTAGTACTGAGTATGAAGCGAGTGTATTTCGTTTTCATCGTGTGTGTGTGTGTGTGTGTGTGTGTGTGTGTGTGTGTGTGTGTGTGACCCAGTATTCGGGATCCAAATACATCAAGAAAGGAAGCCGGACAAGGAATTGGAAGTGAACTGACTAAATGTTGTTACAGTTTGTCAACGGCGAACGGGTCGGGCGTGACGTTGAATGCTCTGATTGGGGGAAACCAGCTCCAACGCGTGAAGCGTCAACCACCAAGTAATTTTAATTGGTCTATAGTTACGACACGTAACAGATGTAAGATCAACAAATCCACAGCTCTAGCATATCCAAAACATTGCCGTCTTTCTTGTCCTCCTTCCATCCACTATCTCTGAAACCCAACCAAAATTGTTACTTGTGTATAATTTTGCCACTGTTGGCGACATAATTACTGAACTTAATGTTTTCAACGTGTCACCTGATTACATAAACGAGTACGAAATCCAAGCTATGTAACCTTGTCAGAAAAAGAGTTGTATACTACATAAAATATTAGCTCTGACATGTGTTCATCTGCTCAACCAAAGGTTTCCACAGTTCTTTAAGACTTACTCTGAAATAATGGTTTTGTTTTGCTGTACGTAGTTTGTAGTTTGAAGTAGTGTTTCTGTTTTTGCTATATGTTCTTTGTACTTTGATGTGGTGTTTCTGGTTTTGCTATACGTTCTTTGCATATAGCAGTTTCCAGACACCATCTTCGTTTCCTAAGTGTGACGGTTTATATGTTATGTATTACGACAGAGAAAGGAGCCTGTGACCACTGGAGGTATTCTGTTTTAGTTGTTTTAATTTCAAATTTTCGTTTAGTTTCTAGTCATAGACCTCCACAGATCAATGTTCTGAAATAGTGTTCTGTTTCTCCATTAGGCAGTGCCACCCGAGTCGTAAAACAAGACACACACGCGTATTAAAACACACAAATACGTCAGAAGATGAAGGTTTAAACTTTTGAAAAGCGTTGTGGAGTTCTAGGCGCTACAGTCTGGAACCGCGCGACCGCTACGGTCGCAGGTTCGAATCCTGCCTCGGGCATGGATGTGTGTGATGTCCTTAGGTTAGTTAGGTTTAAGTAGTTCTAAGTGCCAGGGGACTGATGATGATGACCTCAGAAGATAAGTCCCATAGTGCTCAGAGCCATTTTTTTGCGTTGTGGATATAAATAAACAGTGATTGGTAACTGTAAAATTGTTGTTTGGTTCGGTGTAACTGGTTTATTGAGACAGACAGAGAGAGAGAGAGAGAGAGAGAGAGAGAGAGAGAGAGAGAGAGAGAGAGACATGAACAGACGTTAGTTTTCAGCATATATTCGCTAGCTTGGCTACAAGTATGTAAATAAACCAAACGGGAAAAAACATTAAGTGAACACACGGTAGGTACGACTTTAAATCACAGTTTTCAGTAAAATATCTACAACTAGTGACAGAGGACTTCAGCAATTAGTGCAAAGAACATGAAAACTGTGAAGAAAAAAGTTGCAACTGAAACTGTGCTTATGTTTCATAGGTGAAGTTTGCGACCTCCAGCATATGAGCAGATGAGAGGAAACTCGAATAACTGTAATCACTTATTTACACAAAAAATAAGACACAAACTGTTTTGTAATCTACAAATATCGCATATGAAACAAAACTGTATCATTCTAGCTTCCACTGAAAATGCCTTAAGGTGAATTGCGAAACGCGCGTGGAACAAATAAAATACGCTGCAGAAAGATAATGCGGTTTTTATTTACAAAACGAATTTACGGTGTATTTCGACACTTTAAACTGCAAGCAAAATTGAAAATAAAAATTCAATTGTCTTTACTTTATTAAGATATTGGCATGTTCTATGCAGGTTTGTGGTGAAAATGAGTTTCAGTGTCCTAGTTCTGCTGGAGTTTAATGTTTAATTTCTTTTATCTTAGAAAACATTTAAATCAAGTAAAATTTTGTTGATTCTATACAAAGTATAACTCTGTTATTACTAAGTTTACATTTCCAGAGTGAAAAACTTTATTGCTTAGTAATAGCTGCTATTTGTTTTAAAATTTCATTGTTTATTACCGTCTTCAGCTGTGCATGAATTTTGCATGGTGGTTTTTAAAACCAGTATTTATGTCACTATGAAAATTCTGTGGTGTTTCTACACAGCAAATTTTCTTACTTAAATCTTCTACGCTATCTTCATAATTGAAACCAAAACACCCATACTCAACAGCGGATTTATTTTGTTGGATAACCGGGTTTGACCCTGACCCTTCGCTAGGTCATGCCCTGATCTCTTATTTGCTAAAAAGGAAAGGAAAGGTGACACTATAACACCGAAATTCTCACGAAGCTATATATGAATACATACAGTGGTAGTATGCGGAATAAAAATTAAGCAACATGAAACAAGTCATACCGAACTGCAGCGAAGCGCAGGCCGTCAGTTGGCAAAGATTATGTAAAACTACTTAAGTTATCGAAACTGAACTACAAACAAAGTTAGGTGCATAATGTCATGGGGCTAACAACATAATTCAGAGCACTCATATAAAGTAAGTCACCTTCATAACAAGTTGACTTTTTTTAAAAAAAAATGTTCAAATGTGTGTGAAATCTTATGGGAGTTAACTGCTAAGGTCATCAGTCCCCAAGCTTACACTCTACTTAACCTAAATTGTCCTAAGGACAAATACACACACCCATGCCCGAGGGAGGACTCGAATCTCCGCCGGGAACAGCCGTACAGTCCATGACTGCAGCGCCTTAGACCGTGACTTTTGCAAGCCTAAGCAAAATGTTAAAGATTAAAACTACATAAACTTAGCAGATTGAAATAGTGCATTGTAATTACAGTACAAAAGTTTACAGAAGACTAAATGAAGGTCAAGTGAAGCACCTGTAGCAAGTTGAATGTCAGCCATGGCAGTGGTGTTTGTTTACCCACATTGCAGCCATCTGGTCGCGCAGACCACACAAGTTCTCGTTTACGAAACGAGAGAGACATCAGGCGTTCTAGATTTAGTGTAGAACGGCATCATATGTATTGAAATAGGCGTTTTGTAAAAACTCATTCAAAATTTTATCTCGATCTTTTTTTTTTCGCGCAATATGTTTCAAGCGCCTCCAGCACACGTGCATGCCGCGCCCTTCGTGTCTTTGTGGAGGATCTCTATGTTTTGTCCATGTAAGAGATTTTATGACCGTGTGTTGACACGTGTGTGCCCAGTGCGGTTTTATTTTGTGGTCAAACCACCGCTCTGGTTGTGCACAGCAGTCATCGTCTCTTACCGGCAGATGACACAGGAACCCGTCATTGGATCATATTCACATACTCAAAAAATATTCTTCTGATATATGAGTTTATGTTTAAGGATGTATAAATAGTGGTAAATTGTCATAATAAAGTACAGGAGGGACACGAACTCGTTTGTTAATCAGTGATAAGGACTATCTAATAATGGAAAACAGATTTCTATTTACATAGGTATAGTTAAACATTCAAAAGTAAAAATAGGCAATTTTGGATGTGTTTATATGTTATACTGAATATGACACTTTGAACATAGAATGTAATGGTTAATACTAAGCACACCCCACCCCCTCCCCCAGTCCTCTTCATAATCTCTTGCATTTATCCTTGGCGTGAATTTCACCAGAGATTCTGTTCCTTAATTTTATCTACTGGTGCCAGTGTTTCTTCCGTGACTGTATTGCTTTCGTAAAATAAAGAACAACAGCGTTCAGTCTCAATCGTGATTTTACTCCATTGCATTTGCAATGAAGTAAAATCACCATTGTGGCTAGAGTAGGTTGTTCTACATTTTACGAGAGATTCTGTTGTTTATACTGTCATTTTACGCCATTCCTCTAGTAGAGCGTTCTTTAGATCATTTCCACTAGATATCTGATGATTCTCAATATTTTTGCTGAGTACATTCCACAAGTCCGCCGCTCGTGATCTCGCGGTAGCGTTCTCGCTTCCCGAGCACGGGGTCCTGGGTTCGATTCCCTACGCGGGGTCAGGGATTTTCGCCTGCCCCGAGATGACTGGGTCTTGCTGTGTCGTTTTCATCATCATCATTCATCCCCATTACGGTCGGAAGAAGGCAACGGCAAACTACCCCCATTAGGACCTTGCCTATAATGGCGATGCGGGTCTCCCGCACCGTTCCCCTTCGCTCCCTTCGCTCTGTCAAGAAGCATGGGATTTCATCATCACATTCCACAAATTCTTTGTTGGATTACTGTCTGGGGACTGTGGTGGTGTTGGCATCCATCGGGGAGTGTTATACAACAGCCACACCCACGCCTATATACCTGCATGTTTTGGATGGTTATCTTGCGTGAAATTAGAATCCCTAGAAAGACCCATATTGTTCACACTTTTGCATATATGTGTTTTTGGGGTGCTTATGTAAAATTTATGATCCGTATTTCCATCAGTAAAACGTAAATCCCCCAAACCATTTGCACTCATGCAGCCCCAGACAGGTACTTAACCTCTTCCATGTTTAACTGAGGCTGTTACATTTCTCTCTGCAAGTTCACAATTCTTTTTTCTCCACACTGTTACTCGCCCATTTGACGTAGACAGCACAAATTGACTCACATCAATAACTACAACCTTCTACGAGAAATCAAATACGTTGGGTTTATGTTCTCTTGCAGATGCAACTCGCTTCCTTCTGTTGATTTTACTGATGTACGGTTTTCTACGGGCTGTTCGCCCTTCATACCTAGGTTCATAAAGCATATTTCTTACAGATTTTGCAGTATCATTTTTAACTGCAGAAGCAAGTTTTGGCGCGCTTTGTTTTGGACTTTTCTTGACTTCTCTACATAGCTGTCGTTTTGTTTCTAAATATAGTAACTGGTGTAAGGAAATAGTTATTGCTCGTTTCATAGGTATATGTTTATCACTGCGATTGTTATAGTCTATGTGTTAGGGTCAAGCGAACATTTTCTGGAGTCACTGTATATCCATTTGTTCGCCTGCTGTATAAAACGTGTGGGCCTCTACCTTCAGCTATACAATACACTACCTCATTATGCGATCTGAAGTTTTCCCGGCGTATTTCCAATTTGAACAGTTTTCGGGTATCCGACCGGGTAGCGTCGTAATTTCTCCACAATATTTCGGCAGGCGTACACGCTGCCATCTTCAGGTGTATCGTTTGATGTCATTTTTCTTTTATGTAATTTTAAGTTAACTTCACTGTCGAGCACTTGTAAAATTGCAGTTTTCTGCTTTAGTGTTTTGTACGCTGGGATTTACACTAGTATGTTTAAGTAGATTTTACAACTCTGATGATCTTCTCGGTATTTCATCCCGAAGACAGGAGAACAGATTCGTGGGGCTACGATCCATTCCTTTAGTTAAATTACATCCCATCACTGTCGTCAACTGCAAAGTTCCTCCCAGTGGTTTGGTATTCTGCAATAATACAGGGCCAGCCACATTGCAGTTTCGATAAGACATGATATTTACACAGAGTACATGACTACTCAAGATTTTTAGTACTAACCAACATTTCAATTACTTAACGTTCTTAGGTGGAACCTAAACGTTGAGATATTTGCACCTATCCCGACAGTACCACCACGTCGTGTGATCGACTCTTCTGTGTCATGTCGACCATAGCTACCACACGACAAATCGCATACAAATGTGCGATTTCAGTCTTCTTAAAATCCGGCACATATGACCAGATAGAGGAAGCTGTCATCGAACTCATTGAAAGCTCTGCAGGTTGCTTTCCCCACGTAGCCACATAAAGAACAACTAGAAAAAATTTCTGTGCCCCTATTTTGGGTCCGCGCCGCAGATTTTTCGTGAAAACGTCAGGATAAAGTCATAACAAGTGGTACGTATAAGTATGTAATTTAATTTTCAGTCCTTTAAGTACAATGAGTGCACAGAGTAGTATAACAGCTATAGAATAAATAAATCTCAAGTCTGGATGTCGCCGGCCGCTGTGTACCCAACGAGCAAGCTATGTAACCGCTTTGCGCCGTATTTTTATTTCTTCTCGATGATGCTGTGACCCTTGCATTCGTTCGGCACTGTACTTTTTTGTATTTTTGATCTCTTTTGGACAAGAGCTTTCCTCTGGCTCGCCTTTTCTATAATTCCGAGCATATTTACGAATCATATGAGACATTTTATATTATTTTGTAATTTTCAATTAAATACCGATTTTCACGTATATCCCGGCGAATACTTGTGTTGTCTCACTGTGTGATCAGTAGTGCTCCGCAAGCTCATCGCAGTGACTCCCGAATTAATGTCCTAGCGAAATGCATTTCCACGCTACACCAATTTATAATTTTACACAAAGCTAATTCGTAACAATCCTGCGCATGCACCTACGCTGGTACAATGACGTTACAGCCAAAGCTTACAGGGTGTCTGGGGAGGAAACGCCAATATTTTAAACAGTGATAGTATAAGTAATTCTGAACAAAAAATATTCTACAAACATAGGTCCGCAAATGCTTCGTTAGCGAGGTATGGGTATTCAAAGGAGCTTTAACTCTGCAAAATTGATGTGCACAATATGAACGTACATGCAATACAACTGGACCCCGAGCGGTCTAAGGCGCTGCAGTCATGGACTGTGCGGCTGGTCCCGGAGGAGGTTCGAGTCCTCCCTCCGGCATGGGTGTGTTTAGGTTAACTAGTGTGTAAGCTTAGGGACTGATGACCTTAGCAGTTAAGTCCCATAAGATTTCACACACATTTGAACATTTTTGAATAACTGGACCATAACGTGATTTTCTTGCAAACAATGCACTGGTTGAAACTTCCTGGCAGATTAAAACTGTGTGCCGGACCGAGACTCGAACTCGAGACCTTTGCTTTTCGCGGGCAAGTGCTCTACCGACTGAGCTACCCAAGCACGACTCATGCACCGTCCTCACAGCTTTTTTAATTCTGCCAGTACCTCGTCTCCTACCTTCCAAACTTCACAGAAGCTCTCCTGCGAACCTTGCAGAACTAGCACTCCTGGAAGAAAGGATATTACGGAGACATGGCTTAGCCACAGCCTGGGGCTGTTCATTCTAGAATGCACTGGTTGGTACATGCTATGTTTACGCTATGCAACTTACCACATATTATGGTCATGTGACGTACGTAATACGTAGTACAATCACCCGTTGTTTGCGCAGGTGTGCCGTGTAAGCCGCATTGTGTAGTGTACCGGCGACGGATCGGTTAGCTGTGTAGTGTATGGTGTTAACTGTGTTCGTACAAGCGTTGCTAACAATGCCATACGGCTGCAATAATGAGGAATACGCAGATATGGTGTATGTTTATGCCTTCTGCGACGATAGTGGTACCGCTGCAAGAGAAATCCACAGGCGCTTTCTGACTCGACGATTACCTGATCGTAGGGTGTTTACCAAAGTGTTTATCACTTTGCGTGCAACAGGCTCTCTTCCAGTAGACGTTTTTGGTCCGAGCGTGCACGTCAACAAACTTTGCAAGAACAGGAAGAAATTATCGCAAGTGTTGAGCGAAGTCCCAGTACGAGCATACGATGAACGTCCCTGCGTATGAATGTCCCACAGACATGTGTATGGGTGACATTACATGCTGAAAACCTGTATCCATTTCACATTCAGCGTGCCCAAAATCTTCACGTTGGCGACAATCCCCAACGAGTTCAATTCTGTCAGTGGGTAACTGAGAATAGTCATTTGCTTCCATGCATACTATTCACTGACGAAGCCCGATTTTCACGCTATGGAATAAACAACACACGCAATAATCATCGATGTTCACGGGAAAATACACACGCTCCAGTGGACAGCAATTTCCAAGTTCATTTTACCATAAATGTTTGGTGCGGCATGATAGGTAACCTTTTGATAGATCCATTTATTATCAATCAGCAGCGATTGACGGGAGAGAGGTACCTGCATTTTTTGGAAAATTCATTTGTGTAACTATTGGAAGACGTTCCTTTAGCCAGGTGAACTGGAATGTACGTTCAACATGACGGTGCCCCTCCACATGTTACCTTACGTGTGAGGGACCATCTCAACCGCACCTAGCCTAATCGCTGGACTGGCTGTGCTATCAGCTTTACCTGATATCTTTAGACTTCTGTTTATGAGGTCAGGTGAAATCAGAGGTGCAGAAAGTGAAGGTAAATACACGAGATGAACTGTTTCGTCGCATCATGGACGCTGCTGAATTGATTAGGAACCAACCACAGGCAATTGAACAAGCAACACAACATGTTATCGCTACAGCGCAAAAGTGCATTGACGTTCATGGTGGGATATTCGAAGCTGTTCTGTGAACTGTTCAACACCTTTACGATAAGTTGGTTGGTTGGTTGGTTTGGGGAAGGAGACCAGACAGCGTGGTCATCGGTCTCATCGGATTAGGGAAGGATGGGGAAGGAAGTCGGCCGTGCCCTTTCAGAGGAACTATCCCGGCATTTGCCTGGAGTGATTTAGGGAAATCACCGAAACCTAAATCAGGATGGCCGGACGCGGGATTGAACCGTCGTCCTCCCGAATGCGAGTCCAGTTTTACGATAAGTGTTGAAGCCGTTTGTAAAAGACGTGGTACGTCTTTTTCAGCTGAATACATGTAACATGCATGTTGTAATGCATTATGTACTAAATGATAAGTAAATAAACATTATGTAAAAATGTGTAACGTAACTGTACTTCTCAGTAACATTTTTTTCAAGAAAATCACGTTACGGTCCAGTTGTATTGTGTGCACGCTCACGTTGTGCACATCAATTTCGCAGAATTAAAGTTCCTTTCAATACCCATACCTCCCTAACGAAACATTTGCGAACCTATGTTCATATAACGTTTTTTGTTCAGGATTACACTATCATTGTGTAAAATATTGACCTTTCCTCCCCGAACACCCTGCATACAGCAGGACAAACACGTACAGACATGAGCCGGCCGTTGTGGTCGAACAGTTCTGGCCGCTTCAGTCCGGAACCGCGCTGCTGCTATGGTCGCAGGTTCGAATCCTGCCTTGGGCATGGATGTGTGTGATGTCCTTAGGTTAGTTAGGTTTAAGTAGTTCTGCGTCTACGGGACTGATGACCTCAGATGTTAAGTCCCATAGTGCTTAGAGCCATTTGAACCATTTGAACGTACAGACATGATACATCCGTTGTGGGCTCAACCATTGATTAAGCGTTATCAGTCTCTTAGCTATCAGCAATTCATATATGACGGTATTTTGTCACACAAGAAAGTGTGACCGACGAGCGAATAGTCGTTTTCACTCAATATAACGCGATCGTATCTCCGCGAGATAGAATCTCATAGTCAGTAAAATTTCTCGGATTTCTGCTGAACTAGTCTGATAAATCAGTTATGTATATCTGTATCTACATCTATACTCCGCAAACCACCTTACGGTGTGTGGCGAAGGGTTCTTTGTGTACCACTGTCACTTAAGATTTTTAGAGGCTTCGGGCTTATCCGTTGGGATCTTAGTTTCAGTCGAACATATTTCGTCTATTACGAGAGCCTGCTGAAAAGTAATGCCTCCGATTTTTTATGTGAGAGCTCTCAAAGCTTTTTCAATAAAACAAACGTTATTAACATTGCACATCTACATTCATCATGTCCACATATTTGTAACCCTCTGCCGCTAGAGGGCTCCGAATTGTTGCGTATAACATGGCGGTGTGTGGCATATGCTGGTGAGTGAGAAACCCTCAGAAAACTGAAAGCACCAATTCGAACTGTTCGTCCAGTCATGGAGCACCCTCTTCTTCAGCATAACAAAGCCAGACGACACGAGCCCTGTGACATCTGCATCAACACGACGTCTTGAGCTCACTGTCATCGATCATCCGTCATACAGGCCCGACTTGGCCCTATCCGATTTTCATCTGTTTGTGAAACTTAAAGAAACCCTTCGAGGACTCCACTCTGATAGTGTTGAAGTGGTCCAAGCGGAGGTTAGGCGGCGATCCAGTCAACGAAGTCAGACATTCTATGGTAATGGTATCAACAAACTGGTCTCTTGGTGCGAGAAATGTGTTCGTCACTGGTGTGACTATTTTGAGAAATAAATACGTAGACATGAAGAATGAAGATCTAGAATGTTAATAAAGTTTGTTTTATTTAAAAAGCTTAAAGAGTTTTCACATAAAGAATTCGGAGGCATTTCTTTCCAGCACGCCCTCGTATATAGTACTGTGATCTATGAGTAAAACATTTTTCACACATTCACATATTTCTGAAAATACTCTGTGTGTATATAGGAAGTCGTAACCTACCCGTTTGCCTTAGTCTACTGTTTGCGATATACTGTGAGTGGAAAAAAGATGTACACCTAAATCCATACTGTGCAAACCACTGTGAAATACATTGCACCAGTTATTAACGCTTCTCCCGTTCAATTCACATGTGGAGCGCGGGAAGAATGATTGCCTGAACGCCTCCGTGCGCGCTAATTATCTATAATCTTGTCCTCGTGGTGCTTACAGGAGCGATGCTTCGGTGTGTGTAGATTCTTAGATTCAGCTCTTAAAGCTCGTTCTTGAAACCTTGTAAGAAGGATTTCCCTGGAAAGTTTGCGTCCATCCTCAAGCGTCTGCCAACTCAGTTTCTTCAGCATCTCCGTAACAGTATGCCATGGGTGAAACAATCATGCGACCATTTGTGTAGCCCTTCTTTGTATACGTTCAGTACCCCCTGTCTTCAGCAGACTGGTCGCACATTTATTTTCGGATGCAGGTTTTTCTAAATTTAGCCGGCCGGAGTGGCCGTGCGGTTCTAGGCACTACAGTCTGGAGCCGGGCGACCGCTACGGTCGCAGGTTCGAATCCTGCCTCGGGCATTGTTAGTTAGGTTTAATTAGTTCTAAGTTCTAGGCGACTGATGACCTCAGAAGTTAAGTCGCATAGTGCTCAGAGCCATTTGAACCATTTTCTAAATTTACCCGCGAGAACTACCTGGCCGCTGTTCCACGGATTCCCATTCAAGTTCCCCGAGCACCTCCGTTTCAGTTTTATATGACCGATGCCGACAAGGTACGTTCATAATACTGATTTTAGGATTTAATCTCGTTTCATATCGCTTCCTTTCCGAGTTTGTGTAAGAGTTAAACGGTAGTACATCACTAAGAGCGTGGTGAGTAATTACTACACTACTGGCCATTTAAATTGCTACACCAAGAAGATGAGGTGATACAGACGCGAAATTTAACCGACAGGAAGAAGATGCTGTGATATGCAAATGATTAGCTTTTCAGAGCATTCACACGAGGTTGGCGTCGGTGGCGACACCTACAATGTGCTGACATGAGGAAAGTTTCCAACCGATTTCTCATACACAAAACATCATTTGTCCGGCGTTGCCTGGTGAAACGTTGTTGTGATGCCTCGTGTTAAGGAGGAGAAATTCGTACCATCACGTTTCCGACTTTGATGAAGGTCGGATTGTAGCCTGTCACGATTGCAGTTTATCGTATCGCGACATTGGTGCTCGCGTTGGTCGAGATACAATGACTGTTAGCAGAATATGGAATCAGTTGGTTCAGGAGGGTAACACGGAATGCCGTGCTGGATCCCACCGGCCTCGTATCAGTAGCAGTCGAGATGACAGGCATCTTATCCACACGGTTGTAACGCATCGTGCAGCCACGTCTCTATCCCTGAGTCGACAGATGGGGACGTTTGCAGGACAACAACCATCTGCACGAACAGTTCGACGACGCTTGCAGCAGCATGGACTATAAGCTCGGAGACCATGGCTGCGGTTACCCTTGACGCTGCATCACAGACAGGAGCGCCTGCGATGGTGTACTCAACGACGAACCTGGGTGCACGAATGGCAAAACGTAATTTTTTCGGATGAATCCAGGTTCTGTTTATAGCATCATGATGGTCGCATCCGTGTTTGGCGACATCGCGGTGAACGCACATTGGAAAGGTGTATTCGTCATACCATACCCGGCGTGACGGTATGAGGTGCCATTGGTTACACGTCTCGGTCACCTCTTGTTCGCATTGACGGCACTTTGAACAATGGACGTTACATTTCAGATGTGTTACGATCTGTGGCTCTACCCTTCATTCGATCCCTGCGAAACCCTACATTCCAGCAGGATAATGCACGACCGCATGTTGCAGGTCCTGTACGGGCCATTCTGGATACAGAAAATGTTCGACTGCTGCCCTGGCCAGCACATTCTCCAGATCTCTCACCAATTGAAAACGTCTGGTCAATGGTGGCCGAGCAAGTGGCTCGTCACAATACGCCAGTCACTACTCTTGATGAACTGTGGTATCGTGTTGAAGCTGCATGGGCAGCTGTACCTGTACACGCCATCCAAGCTGTGTTTGACTCAATTTCCAGGCGTATGAAGGCCGTTATTACGGCCAGAGGTGGTTGTTCTGGGTACTGATATCTCAGGATCTATGCACCCAAATTGCGTGAAAATGTTATCACATGTCAGTTCTAGTATAATATATTTGTCCAATGAATACCCGTTTATGATCTGCATTTCTTCTTGGTGCAGCAATTTTAATGGCCAGGAGTGTACATTCTTGAAATCAAATTTTATTATTTCGTTGTCTGGTCTCTTGTCTTCCGTTTTGACAGCAGGCTGATCCACGAGATAGTGCACGAAAGCTTTCGATACCTTCACAGGCTTTACATCAATCATTACTTCTTGAGATTATCTGAGAAATATTTCGTGAAGTTTTAACTGTTGAAATCTTGTAGGCGTCGCGCATACCGTTTCTTCCAGATGCAAGAAACGCTGTCACGTTTTCTCTGTCGGTTTAAATCTCTTATTTTCTGATGCTTGCCCGGTTTCTTTCATATCACTTCACCCAGGCGCGTGTATAAATCGCCGATCCCCGAAATGAGTATCCTTGGCGATCTGCGAGTCACAAGTCAGAATGCCGTATTGTACAACCGTCACTGAAAGATCTTGTCGGCGACGACTTTACTGGCGCCCCCAAAAGTTACTGCTCTGTTTTATTCTTCTTTTTATGAGACAGGCGCAGGCGCCATGCCGCGCCGATAGACGTGGGGCACGGCTCCAGAACAAACTGGCAGCTTTACGGACTGCCGATGCTACACTTCCTGCAGTTCCACGAAAGCCCTCTCGCGCACAACCTTAGTTGCGCATTCAGTGCATTCCTGGAACACATGCTGGTCATTTATGCACTGGAATGTAGGTCAGTCGTTCTCTTCTCCCAAAATTGTGGTTAAGTTCGTTTCTTTGTGCTTGGTGCGACATCGTAAACCTTTCGTAATAGTCCAACGTATTCTACCAACTGTATTGGTCTCCAGCAAACAGGCATATTTCGCTGAGTACAAGAAATACGAATGCACCGCACTTCGATGTAATCAGCGGCTTTGCAAGAGGTCATCAAATAGTACATACCGGGTGATCAAAAAGTCAGTACAAATTTGAAAAGTTAATAAACCACGGAGTAATGTAGATAGAGAGGTAAAAATTGACACACGTGCATGGAATGACATGGGGCTTTATTAGAACCAAAACAAAACAAAGTTCACAAAATGACACGTGAAAGATCTCTTGCGCGAGTCGTTTAGTGATGATCGTGTGCTCAGCCGCCACTTTCGTCATGCTTGGCCTCCCAGGTCCCCAGACTTCAGTCCGTGCGATTATTGGCTTTGGGGTTACCTGAAGTCGTGATCGACCGACATCTCTAGGGATGCTGTAAGACAACATCCGACGCCAATGCCTCACCATAACTCCGGACATGCTTTACAGTGCTGTTCACAACATTATTCCTCGACTACGGCTATTGTTGAGGAATGATGGTGTATATATTGAGCATCTCCTGTAAAGAACATTATCTTTCCTTTGTCTTACTTTGTTATGCTAATTGTTGCTATTCTGATCAGATGAAGCGCCATCTGTCTGACATTTTTTGAACTTTTGTATTTTTTTGGTTCTAATAAAACCCCATGTCATTCCAAGCACGTGTGTCAATTTGTACCTCTCTATCTACATTATTCCGTGATTTATTTAGTTTTCAAATTTATACTGACTTTTTGATCACCCGGTATTTTACAACTCAAAATATTACATCAGCGGACAAACTCTGCGGTGGAACTGACAATTTAATTGTTTACGTGTTACACACGGCACGAAAATTTATCGGTGAAGAAGCGAGATTGCGTTATATTTGTTAATGAATCGTGTAATGTTGTAAGAGTGCTGTACTGTGCTAACTTAGGTCGTGCAAATGCATTTAAGGAATTTGCATTTTAGTTTCATCCTGCATTTGCAGGAAAACAACTTAAAATGGTATTTATCCCGTCAAACCAAAAAGTTTCCTGACTGGATTAATAAAAAATAGAGAAAAGTTCTGGTGGCGATTTAATGCTTCAGGTGTTCTACATAGTCTTCCCTCACTTAAGCACAACGCACAGAACGTTCATACGATCATTTGAAACTGCTACAAAAGTCCTTTGGAACTTTGTTCAACTCACGCCTCACGTTGGCCTGAATGTCGGTAGTATCGTCAAAGCGTTGACCCTTCACGCGAGTTGGCCGGCCGCGGTGGTCTAGCGGTTCTAGGCGCTCAGTCCGGAGCCGTACGGCTGCTACGGTCGCAGGTTCGAATCCTGCCTCGGGCATGGATGTGTGTGATGTCCTTAGGTTAGTTAGGTTTAAGTAGTTCTAAGTTCTAGGGGACTGATGACCACAGATGTTAAGTCCCATAGTGCTCAGAGCCATTTGAACCATTTTTCACGGGAATTTCTGGACGTTCTCGTTTTGTGATAGGTTTGTATTGATATCACCACGTCTCATGAACGGTGGTGATTTTTTTCCAGATTATAATATTTAGGATTTGCATTTGTATGAAGTCGCGGCAGATGCCCTTGCATCGTTGTTTTTCCTAGTGAACCAAGCTGTGGGGGACAATCTTAGCACAGTCTTTTCCTTCTTCAAAACAGTCTGGAGATTGCCTTGAACACGTCATTTAGAGATGCTGCTCCACTGGGATTTGTGAAACAACTTGACACATTACAGTCGCATGTCACTACGTAACACTGCTCACAACTAACTGTTCGAGCCGGCCGGTGTGGCTGTGCGGTTCTAGGCGCTTCAGTCTGGAACCGCGAGACCGCTACGGTCGCAGGTTCGAATCCTGCCTAGGGCATGGATGTGTGTGATGTCCTTAGGTTAGTTAGGTTTAATTAGTTCTAAGTTCTAGGCGACTGATGACCTCAGAAGTGAAGTCGCATAGTGCTCAGAGCCATTTGAACCATTTGATTGTTCGAATGCACCTTGTTGTTACCGTAACTACCGCGCTGACTTCATTTATGCGTCAGCAACAAAATCAGCCTTAGAACTTTTTGAATGTACTATGTTTAGCGTACAAACAAAGACATGATGTAATTAATAAAATTTTCTCGGGCTTCCACCCGCGACAGGTGGTTAAAATCCCACGAGCTTTCGACCGACCTCTCCTCAGTCATTGTCAAGTGGTAAAACTGACTGCTGTGTCGCCGTGGCCGCGTCGTTATATGGCGTCACTGCTGGCTGTGACGTCACTAGTGCCATCTTCCTCGCCACTTATGGTAATGTTTTCATCCCGCGTCCGTCGCGCCCGTTTTAACCTCGCGATGTCCGGGTCCCAGGCAGTGCTGAGCTGCAAAACCGCCGTCCTTCTTGATGGTATTTTCAGAGGTTTTTATTTCAATAGCTTCTTTTATGACGTTATCCCAAAATCCCTTCGTCCTCATAACGACAGATGTTTCGTCAAATAGAATTCGGTGTCCATTTTCTAAGGCTTGTTCTGCCACGACTGACTTTTCTGGATAGCGTAGGCGTAAGCACTTCTCGTGTTCCGTCCGGCGTTACTCCACAGTGCGTGCTGTTTGGCCGACGTAGTAACAGCCAAACTGACCTGGTATCTTGTACACTCCAGGCGTTCTATGCCCTAGATCGTCCTTCACAGGCCTCATGAGTTGTCGAATTTTTGCTGGGGGCCTGAACACAGATGAAATGTTATATCTCTCCAGGAGCCGGCTAATCTTTCCCGATACTGTAGAACAGAAAGGCAAAAACACAAGTTTCTTGCTTTCTTCTTCGGTGGTGTTCTCTTCTCTGTTGGTGTGTTTCTTGCGCATCACACCGGATATAGCCTGATGTATTCTCCCGTTGTAACAATTGGGTCATCTACACTGTCCAATCACATTAATGTGACCACCTGTCAAAAGCCTGAATAACCAATTTTTGCAGCGCGGACCATTGCGAGGGGTGCAGGAAGAGAGTCGTTGAGCTCCTGGAAGCTACCGACGGGGAAGTGGAGCCATGCCGACTCCAGTGCAGTGGGAAGCTGCGCTAGGTTTCTCAGTTGAGGATCCATGACACGTACAGACCGATCGAGATTTCCCACAGATTCTCGACTGGATTTAAATGCGGGGAGTTCGGTGGCCAGGGCAGTACAGCAAACTCATCCTGGTGCTCTTCGGACTATGCACTTACACTGCGAGCTGTGTAACACTGTACATTGTCCTGCTGGTAGATGCCATCGTGCTGTGGAAAAACAAATTGCACTTGGGGGTGGATGTGGTCCCCAAGGATAGATGCATACTTGTGCTGATGTATTATGCCTTCCAGACTGTCGATATCACTCACGGAATGCCACGGAAACATTTTCCAGACCATAACGGTCTCGCCTCCGGTCTGGATCCTTCAGACGAGTATTGCAAGCTGTTCGCTTTCCAACGTCTCACCACTCCAGTTGCAGTATGGGCGTGCAAATTCAAGTCTTCGTCGCCGATGAATCAGCCTGGGCGCGTGAACCATGCGCCTGTTGGGGAAGCCTATACGCGGCAACGTTCGCTGAACGGTAAATGAGGAGACGTTGTTCGTAGCCCCTTGGTTCTTGGTGGGCGGTCAGTTGCTCAACAGTTGCACATCTATTCGTCCGTACACATCTCCGCAGCCGTCGTTTACCCCTGTCATCTACGGCCCGTGGTGCACCACACTTGCCTTGGCGCCTGTTTTGGATAGCGCCATTTTACCATGCACGGTATACTTTAACCACGGCGGCAACTCAGGCGTGTCGATAATACTTCCACCCCTGGCCCGAAAGCCTGTGATCATGCCGTTTCGGACGTCAGATAAATCGTTCCTTTTCCGCATTACGACGACGACTGCTCTGTTTTCCTAGCCCTGTCAATACGCTGTTAGTGCTGCCACCTGCCATCTGGGAGTGGTTACTGCACGCTGACGGCGAACAAAGGCGCTGTTCACATTAATGTGGCTGGACCGTGTATACCGCGAAGAATTCGCTCATACAGCCTTGAGCATGTTCTGAATCAGAAGATCTGTCGTATACTCCCACACCAACAACTGCATATCTGGAGGTATTCCAGAAGACATGTTCGCCTAGGTATCAACACCGCCGTTGTAGTCATAGGCACGCCACATACTCCGTGTGACGTACACACAGTAAGCTCGTTGTAACAAGAAATTTCAGCAGATTCCCACTTTTGTAGGATGATTGTGCTGAGGTAGAGGTATCCGGTTCGATTTTGGGTGGCGGAACAAATTTTTATCAAGTGTGCGTTGTCGGCAAGAGGGCAATAGGTGGAGGCATACAGTTTGCTCCTGGTCATAAGACTACACATCAGTGCCCTGTGATAAAACCCAAACTGTTACCCAGCGATTCTTGGCGAGGGTGAATATGATAGTTGGTGATGTACGTATGGGGAAGTCAAGCTCTTCGGTCCCATTGGCGCTCTTAGAGAGGAGTAGAAAATACGCTGGCACTGTGATTCACACTAACTCGTCTCCCTCACCGCTATCAACAATACCACAACACACAAAAACATCCGTCAGTCGCAAATACTATGTCTTTTCACTTCAGTCGACACTCTACACTTGTAGAGTTAGTACCACCTGCACTGCGAATGGGTACTACTATTGAAGGTCGACGGTCCTAAAGCACAAGAACAGTGTTGTCTACTTACCAGGGCCGGTTTAACGCCCAAGCGACACAAGCCATCGCTTTGTGAGGCAAGTTGAGAGGGGCGCCCATATACTAGATTTTTGTACTGTGCGTATCACAGTTAGTAGCGAAAACTATAAAAAATAAGCAGATGAATCCTTGAATTTATTGAAGTGCAAGAACGTGTATCTGGCGCTCCATGAAAGTTCATACATACTATTGCTCGCGCAATACATCTCAAGTGAATTAGTTTTCGACCGATCGCGTACGACGATAACCTCTGTCTCTTTCGTCTGTAAGATGTTTAATCACTAAGAAAAGCAGATTTTGCAGCTCAGTAACAAAATTTTCATTGCTCCCATCAACATTGTAATGGTGATTCAAATTATACAAAATTTCACGCAAAAATCTCTTACGACACTCCTTGCCAGTTAAGATGGCTCGTGCACTGTATCTGAAACTGTCTTCCGTACTCTCTTACACACGAATTCTTTTGCTTTGTTGGTATATGAAGCCAAAGTTACTCGTCCTGCGACGGAACATAAACAAAATGACTATATCAGGCTGATGACTGCATCTCTTTTGCCTCAGATACCATTATACACTCCTGGAAATGGAAAAAAGAACACATTGACACCGGTGTGTCAGACCCACCATACTTGCTCCGGACACTGCGAGAGGGCTGTACAAGCAATGATCACACGCACGGCACAGCGGACACACCAGGAACCGCGGTGCTGGCCGTCGAATGGCGCTAGCTGCGCAGCATTTGTGCACCGCCGCCGTCAGTGTCAGCCAGTTTGCCGTGGCATACGGAGCTCCATCGCAGTCTTTAACACTGGTAGCATGCCGCGACAGCGTGGACGTGAACCGTATGTGCAGTTGACGGACTTTGAGCGAGGGCGTATAGTGGGCATGCGGGAGGCCGGGTGGACGTACCGCCGAATTGCTCAACACGTGGGGCGTGAGGTCTCCACAGTACATCGATGTTGTCGCCAGTGGTCGGCGGAAGGTGCACGTGCCCGTCGACCTGGGACCGGACCGCAGCGACGCATGGATGCACGCCAAGACCGTAGGATCCTACGCAGTGCCGTAGGGGACCTCACCGCCACTTCCCAGCAAATTAGGGACACTGTTGCTCCTGGGGTATCGGCGAGGACCATTCGCAACCGTCTCCATGAAGCTGGGCTACGGTCCCGCACACCGTTAGGCCGTCTTCCGCTCACGCCCCAACATCGTGCAGCCCGCCTCCAGTGGTGTCGCGACAGGCGTGAATGGAGGGACGAATGGAGACGTGTCGTCTTCAGCGATGAGAGTCGCTTCTGCCTTGGTGCCAATGATGGTCGTATGCGTGTTTGGCGCCGTGCAGGTGAGCGCCACAATCAGGACTGCATACGACCGAGGCACACAGGGCCAACACCTGGCATCATGGTGTGGGGAGCTATCTCCTACACTGGCCGTATACCACTGGTGATCGTCGAGGGGACACTGAATAGTGCACGGTACATCCAAACCGTCATCGAACCCATCGTTCTACCATTCCTAGACCGGCAAGGGAACTTGCTGTTCCAACAGGACAATGCACGTCCGCATGTATCGCGTGCCACCCAACGTGCTCTAGAAGGTGTAAGTCAACTACCCTGGCCAGCAAGATCTCCGGATCTGTCCCCCATTGAGCATGTTTGGGACTGGATGAAGCGTCGTCTCACGCGGTCTGCACGTCCAGCACGAACGCTGGTCCAACTGAGGCGCCAGGTGGAAATGGCATGGCAAGCCGTTCCACAGGACTACATCCAGCATCTCTACGATCGTCTCCATGGGAGAATAGCAGCCTGCATTGCTGCGAAAGGTGGATATACACTGTACTAGTGCCGACATTGTGCATGCTCTGTTGCCTGTGTCTATGTGCCTGTGGTTCTGTCAGTGTGATCATGTGATGTATCTGACCCCAGGAATGTGTCAATAAAGTTTCCCCTTCCTGGGACAATGAATTCACGGTGTTCTTATTTCAATTTCCAGGAGTGTATTTCGTTCGTGAAATTGCGTGAGTCCCCGTGGCGAATGGTCTCTGGGTTGCGGAAAGAGGTCACTGATGGACATTTGACTTCACTGCAATACAGTAAATGACTGACTCGTATTCGGGAGGACGGCGGTTCAAATCTCTGCCTGGCCATACAGATTTAGGTTTTCCATGATTTCCCAAAATCGCTTAAGGCTACGTTTGGAAGGGCATTCCCCAATCCGACATTGCGCTCCCTCCCTAATGACCTTGTTGTAGACGGGAACTGAAACACTAATCTACCTTCTTTTCAATCAAAGTTAACTACATGAAGTTCTTGTGGAGATTGTGTTTGGTCCCAGTATTATATTGAAGCTTTGCTCCATTCTTTGACGGAAGAGCACTGTTGGTAGCAAGAAAAGGCGTTATTTAGTGTACAGGATGATTCAAAAGTCATGCCGCATAGGACGAAGTCTACAATGGTGGTTCAATAGTCTTGGCCCATACGACAAACTCGTATTTAGGGATATGAAGGGAACAATCATTCGAAGAAAAAACACCTAGTAAACATGGGCTCTGAATTCCATACCTTAAGATCTATGAGCACTTTTTCATTTTCGCTACTGTGAAATAAATATCTTCAATTGAACGAGTGCCTACATCTCTTAACGCAGATGTCTGCAAATAGGGGCCTGCGGGCCGCGTTTTTCCCGCTAATGGATTTTATGCGACCCACCAAGACAGTCAGAACTTTTATGTAACAGTTTGTACCTTTTCTGAAATGCAAAGTTAACTAATACATGAAAATAATTATAAAAGTTGCGGTCCTTCGCTAACCACAGCTTCCACAATGTGGCCTCCGAGCCAAAAATATTGCCCACCCCTGTCTTAAGGTATTCATTTTAGAGCCCATGTTTATGAGACAATTTTTTCGTGTTTTGGCCCATACTACCACCTCCAAAAATATTGAAAGCAAAGAGCTTGCAGTAGGAGAGATTCGTTTCATCGTATCAAAGATGAATAAGTGCTCATAGCTCTTAAGGTACGCATTTTAGAGCTCATGTTTATTAGACTGTTTTGCTTCGAATGATCGTTCCTGTAATATTCCTGAATTAGACTTTGTCCTATGGGCCAATACTATTTACTCATGAATGTAGACTTTTTCCTATGGGCCATGACTTTTTAATTAACTTACTGTGACTCAATCGTCAAAATACCTTCTTTTTAAGAGGAGTCTGTATGATCATCTAGAACCAACACCAGATATAATTCTTATAACATGCTCATGTATTCCGAAAATGTTATTACTGTAAGCCGAGTTTCCCCATAAAAAAATTTCATAACTCATCAGTGATTAGAAAAATGCAGAATAAACTTGTTTCCTGATATTTATATCACCCATAGCACTAATCATGCGTATTTTTTCCATTAACGTTTTTGATCTATCTGTAGCAATATCAACGCAACTCTTCCTTCCTCTTCTGTTTCATTTTTATTCAAAAGGCAACTTTTGTAATTTGTGGATTTCCATTAGTTTTCAGTGAGAGAACTGGTACTACGTTTTATTCCTGTAATTGTGTCAACTGTAAATCATCTGATAATGGAAGTAGTGCATCTTTTATGTATATCAGAAACAACAGATGACCCAAAGTAGAATCCTTCAGTTCATTAAGTCTGATTGGTTCAGCTTCTAAGTGTGTACTGCTGTGTGGTCATTATGGAAGCAATATATTCCGATTTCGGTCATGTGGACGAGACAAAATCCCTGTACGTCCATGTGTACTATTGCATGAGGACATCGTGATTTACACAAATAAAAGCCTTGTCCAAGAAACAACATATTACCAATGATAATAATTTATGATTTATTGATATTAGCATTTCATATACCAAGATAAATATAACCTGTTAAGTTGAAATCCTTTTTTGAAATCCAGACTGTTTGCTACTCAGTATGTTTCTCTACTAAACGTGCATAAATCCTGCTCTGCAGTATCTTCTTGAAAATTTTTGAAAACCTGCTAATAACGATATGGGTCGGCAGTTCTTTACTAATGATTTCTTACCTTTAGTTTGAAGCGGCTTGATAACAGAAAATACCCCTATAAATCTGTCTAAAAAGATACCACTGTGAATAGAGTAATTACATAATGTACGTATTGTACACTGAAGCGCCAAAGAAACTGGTATAGACATGCGTATTCAAATAAAGAGATATGTTGTGGTCTTCAGTCCAGAGACTGGTTTGATACAGCTCTCCATGCCACTCTCCTGTGCGAGCTTCTTCATCTCCGAGTAACTACTGCAGCCTACATCCTTCTGAATCTGCTTAGTGTATTCATCTCTTGGCCTCCCTCTACGATTTTTACCCTCCACGCTTCCTTCCAATACTAAATTGATGATCCCTTGGTGCCCCAGAACATGTCCTACCAACCGATCCATTCTTTAATCAGATTCTCATTTGTTACGTGATCTACCCATCTAATCTTCAGCATTCATCTGTAGCACCATATTTCGAAAGCTTCTATTCTCTTCTTGTCTAAACGATTTCTCGTCCATCTTTCCCTTCCATACATGGCTACACTCCATACAAATACTTTAAGAAAAGACTTCCTGACACTTAAATCTATACTTGATGTTCACAAATTTCTCTTCTTCAGAAACGCTTTCCATGCCAGAGCCAGTTTACATTTTATATCATCTCTACTTCAACCAGCATAAGTCATTTTGCTCCCCACATAGCAAAACTCATCTGCTACTTTAAGTGTCTCATTTCTTAATCTAATTCCCTCAGTATCACCTGATTTAAGTCGACTACATTCCATTAGCCTCGTTTTGCTTTTGTTGATGTTCATCTTATATCCTCCTTTCAAGACACTGTCTGTTCCGTTCAACTGCTCTGCCTCTGACAAAACTACAATGTCATGGGCAGAACTTAAGGTTTTTATTTCTTCTCCCTGGATTTTAATTCCTACTCCGAATTTTTCTTTTGTTTCCTTTACTACTTGCTCAATATACAGATTTAATAACATCGGGGATAGGCTACAACTATGTCTCACTCCCTTTTCAATCAATGCATCCGTTTCGTGCACCTTGGCACTTATAATTGCCATCTGGTTTCTGTACAAATTGTAAACAGCCTTTCGCTAAAATAAGTCGTAGGGTCAGTATCACCTCACTTGTTCCAACATTTCTACGGAATCCAAACTTATTTTTCTCGAGGTCGGCTTCTATCAGTTTTTTTATTCGTCTGTAAAGAATTCGTGTTAGTATTTTGCAGCCGTGATTTGTTACACTGATAGTTTGGTGATTTTCATACCTGTCGACACCTGCTCTCTGTGGGATTAGTATTATTATATTCTTCTTGAAGTCTGAGGATATTTCACCTGTTTCATACATCTTGTTCACCAGATGGTAGAGTTTATCATAGCTGGCTCTCCCAAGGCTATCAGTAGTTCTAATGGAATGTTTCTTCTTTTGACTTAGGTCTTTCAGTTCTCTGTCAAATTCTTCACGCAATATCATATTTCCCATTTCATCTTCATTTACGTCCTTCTCCATTTCCATAATATTGTCCTCAAATATATCGCACCCTCTATATACTCCTTCCACCTTTCTGCCTTCCTTTCTTTACTTAAGACTGGTTTTCCATTTGCGCTCTTGATATTTATACGGGTGGTTCTAGTGCGACATGCCTCTACATCCTTACAGTTGTCCTCTAGCCATCCTTGCTTAGCCATTTTGCACTAACTGTCGATCTCATTTTTGAGACGTTTGTATTCCTTTTCTCTCGCTTCATTCACTGCATTTTTATATTTTCTCCTTTCATCGATTAAATTCTAGTGTTACCCAAGGCTTTCTACTAGCCCTCGTCTTTTTACTTACTCGATCCTCTGCTGCCTTCACCATTTCATCTCTCACAGCTACCCATTCGTCTTCTACTGTGTTTCTTTCCCCTGTATTTGTCATTTGTTCCCTAGTGCTCCCTTGAAACTCTCTACAACATCTGGTTCTTTCAGTTTATCCAGATCCCATCTCCTTAAATTCCTACCTTTAGCAGCTTTTTCAATTTAGTCTACAGTTGATAATCAAAAATTGTGGTCAGAGTCCACATCTGCCCCTCTACATGTCTCATAATTTAAAATGTGGTTCCTAAATCTCTGTCTTACCATTATGTAATCTATCTGAAACCTTCCTGTGTCTCCAGGCCTCTTCCATGTATACAACCTTCTTTCATGATTCTTAAACCAAGTGTTAGCTGATTAACGTATGCTCTGCGACAAAATTCTACCAGGCGGCTTCTACTTTCATTCCTTGTCCCCAGTCCATATTCACCTACTACTTTTCCTTCTCTCCATTTCCCTACTGTCAAATTCCTGTAGCCCATGATTATTAAATTTTCGTCTCCCTTAACTATCTGAATAATTTCTCTTATCGCGCCATAAATTTCTTCAATCTCTTCATCTGCGGAGCTAGTTAGCATATAAGCCTGTACTACTGTGCTAGGCGTTGGTTTCGTGTCTGTCTTGGCTACACTAATGTGTTCACCATGCTGTTCGTAGTAGCTTATCCGCGCTCCTATTTGTTTTCATTATTAAGCGTACTCCTGCATTACCCTTATTTGATTCTGTATTTATAACCCTGTATTCACCTGACCAGAAGTCTTGTTCCTCCTGCCACCGAACTTGACTAATTCCCACTGTATCTAACCTTAACCTATCCATTACCTTTTTTAAATTTTGTCCCATAGTGCTCAGAGCCATTTGAACCAGCCATTTTAAATTTTATCATCTTCCTGCCCGATTAAGGGATCTGATATTCCACGCTCCGATCCGTGAACTGCCTGTTTTGTTTCTCCTGATAATGACGTCCTCCTGAGTAGTCCCTGCCCAGGGAGACAAATGGAGGACTATTTTACCTACGGAATATTTTACCCAAGATGACACCACCATCATTTAACCATACAGTAAAGCTGCATGCCCTCGGGAAGAATTACGACTGTAGTTTCCTCATGCTCTCAGCCGTTCGCAGTTCCAGCACAGCAAGGCTGTTTTGGTTAATGTTACAAGGCCAGATCAGTCAATCATCCAGACTGCAATACTGAAAAGGCTGCTGACCCTCTTCAGTAACCACATGTTTGTCTGTCCTCTCAGCAGATACCCCTCCGTTGACGTTGCACCTACGGCTCGGTTATCTGTATCGCAGAGACACGCAAGCCTCCCCACCAACGCCAAGGTCCATGGTTTACGGGAGGACAGAGATATGTAAACAGGCGAAAATTGCTGCAGACTTCAATTCTGGGTCATCATCAAGTGTCAGCGTGCGAACCATTCAACGAAACATCATCGATATGGGCTTCCGGAGCTGAAGGCCCACTCGTACACCCTTGGTGAGTGCACGACACAAAGCCTTACGCCGGCCAAGCGGTTCTCGGCGCTACAGTCTGGAACCCCGCGAGCGCTACGGTCGCAGGTTCGAAATCTGCCTCGGGCATGGATGTGTGTGATGTCCTTAGGTTATTTAAGTTTAAGTAGTTCTAAGTTCTAGGGGACTGATGACCTTAGAAGTTAAGTCGCATAGTGCTCAGAGCCATTTGAACCATTTGAACAAAAGCCTTATGCCTCCCTGCGCCCGCAAACGCCGGCATTCGACTGTTGATGACTGGAAACACGTTTCCCGGTCGGACGAGTCTCGTTTCCAACTGTATCGAGAGGATGGACTTGTACATGTCTATGGAGACAACCTCATGAATCCATGCATCCTGCATGTCAGCAGGGGACTGGATCAAGCTGGTAGAGGCTCTGTAATGGTGTGGGGCGTGAGCAGTTGGAATGATATGGGACCCCTTATACGTCTAGATACGGCCCTGACAGGTGATACTTACGTACGCAACCTGTCTGATCACCTGCGTCCATTCATGTCCATTGTGCATTCCGACGGATTTGGGCAATTTATTTATTTATTGCCAAATTATAGACCTGTTACCTGATGTTTAAAACGGGTCGTACATCTTACAATTTTCGTTTTTCATCTTTTTACAGTTTTCTTTTCTTTTGTTTTATCTACAAGATTTACATATAATGATACTTTTCAAAATAACAATAATTTAAGGTTGAAATAGAAATAAAATGCTGTTGTTTTTTAAGAAGAATATAAAAAGAAGATAGCATAGAGGAGAGATTTGTTAGTACCATCACCGAATGTGACTGACAGTGAATATGTACTGCATTTGGCGATTTCTTGGCTGGATCGCCAGCACCTTATGCTTATTTACTGTCACATCTCAGCTTCCTCCTCCTGTTCCTCCTCATTGTCACTATTTTCGCTGGCACTGTGAGTATCGCTGTCCACCCTCTGGAGATTGTTGTTACGCTGCACATAGGTATGTCTGTAATGTCGTGTCCGCATGTACTCTTCGTGTGTTGTTTATGAAATACCGTTTGTCAGTGCGTTTAATTGTGCCCATTGTTCTTCGTCTCTTATTGCTGTGTATATATCTATGTCTGTATCTGTGTAGTCTAAGTGTAGTGTATGTCTATCTTTCGCATATTGCCCGCAGAAAAAGACAGTGTGTTCTTGGGCAATGGCAGCAGGACAATGCGGAACCCCACACGTTCAGAATTGTTACATTGTGGCTCCAGGAACGCTCTTCTGAGTTTAAACACTTCCGCTGGCCACCATATTCCCCAGACATGAGCATTATTGAGCATATCTGGGATGTCCTGTGACGTGCTGTTCAGAAGAGATCGCCACGCTTTCGTACTCTTACGGATTTATGGACAGCCCTGCAGGATTCATGGTGTCAGTCCCTTCAGCACCACTGCAGGCGTTAGTCGACTCCATGCCACGTCGTGTTGCGGCACTTCTTCGTGCTCGTGGGGACCCTACGATATTACGCAGGTGTACCAGTTTCTTTGGCTCTTCAGTGTATTACAAAGTTCAGTTGAACAACATTTGGTGATTTTACAACTGATTTCATTCTAAGTTCCTGAACATTTAACTTTTTGTAATGCAGCTAAAAGCGAAAATGGTGTCATTTACACACTTAAGTATTTATGTTTAAGACAGTTCATTACACTGGAAAGTTATTTTAGAGGTTTAGGGTATTGAATTTTATCAAATTTGCTTTCGAACGATTTTCTTAGAAACTGTAGCCTGTCCGCCAAAGAGGTGTTCGGACTTAAATTATCTGCTGCTGACAGAAAAGTATTGCTAGCAGAGCTTCTGTGGGTATCTTTGAGTAGTTCGTTATGTGTGTTTAAAGAAATTTCCTCATTTTTGTTGTTTGCATTTTCCATCTCATTATTTTAGTCTGTTTCAAATACACTCCTGGAAATTGAAATAAGAACACCGTGAATTCATTGTCCCAGGAACGGGAAACTTTATTGACACATTCCTGGGGTCAGATACATCACATGATCACACTGACAGAACCACAGGCACATAGACACAGGCAACAGAGCATGCACAATGTCGGCACTAGTACAGTGTATATCCACCTTTCGCAGCAATGCAGGCTGCTATTCTCCCATGGAGACGATCGTAGAGATGCTGGATGTAGTCTTGTGGAACGGCTTGCCATGCCATTTCCACCTGGCGCCTCATTTGGACCAGCGTTCGTGCTGGACGTGCAGACCGCGTGAGACGACGCTTCATCCAGTCCCAAACATGCTCAATGGGGGACAGATCCGGAGATCTTGCTGGCCAGGGTAGTTGACTTACACCTTCTAGAGCACGTTGGGTGGCACGGGATACATGCGGACGTGCATTGTCCTGTTGGAACAGCAAGTTCCCTTGCCGGTCTAGGAATGGTAGAACGATGGGTTCGATAACGGTTTGGATGTACCGTGCACTATTCAGTGTCCCCTCGACGATCACCAGTGGTGTACGGCCAGTGTAGGAGATCGCTCCCCACACCATGATGCCGGGTGTTGGCCCTGTGTGCCTCGGTCGTATGCAGTCCTGATTGTGGCGCTCACCTGCACGGCGCCAAACACGCATACGACCATCACTGGCACCAAGGCAGAAGCGACTCTCATCGCTAAAGACGACACGTCTCCATTCGTCCCTCCATTCACGCCTGTCGCGACACCACTGGAGGCGGGCTGCACGATGTTGGGGCGTGAGCGGAAGACGGCCTAACGGTGTGCGGGACCGTAGCCCAGCTTCATGGAGACGGTTGCGAATGGACCTCGCCGATACCCCAGGAGCAACAGTGTCCCTAATTTGCTGGGAAGTGGCGGTGCGGTCCCCTACGGCACTGCGTAGGATCCTACGGTCTTGGCGTGCATCCGTGCGTCGCTGCGGTCCGGTCCCAGGTCGACGGGCACGTGCACCTTCCGCCGACCACTGGCGACAACATCGATGTACTGTGGAGACCTCACGCCCCACGTGTTGAGCAATTCGGCGGTACGTCCACCCGGCCTCCCGCATGCCCACTATACGCCCTCGCTCAAAGTCCGTCAACTGCACATACGGTTCACGTCCACGCTGTCGCGGCATGCTAGCAGTGTTAAAGACTGCGATGGAGCTCCGTATGCCACGGCAAACTGGCTGACACTGACGGCGGCGGTGCGCAAATGCTGCGCAGCTAGCGCCATTCGACGGCCAACACCGCGGTTCCTGGTGTGTCCGCTGTGCCGTGCGTGTGATCATTGCTTGTACAGCCCTCTCGCAGTGTCCGGAGCAAGTATGGTGGGTCTGACACACCGGTGTCAATGTGTTCTTTTTTCCATTTCCAGGAGTGTAGTTCTAATCTTGTTGCCGCAGGGGCTTAGTTTGTTTCTTGAAAACGTGTATAGTACATGCCGATGCTGTGATGATTTTACCTAGAATTTTACGATACAATTTGTAATGTGATTTTACTCAGTCGTTTTCTGTGTCCCTTTGATTGTATGTACATTCTTCTCTTAGTTATGCATGGTATTCTGATTACATTGGTAACCCAAGGCTTAGGCACGTTTACTCTACTTACACAGGCTAAGGGGTTTCATATTAGTGTACGACTATATTATAGAATACATATTTATTATTAACACCGGTTGTATTACGTAAAACTGTCCAATCTGTGTTTCACAATTACTTCTAGAATTCCTGAATTTGTTTTTCATTTACTGCCGTTGTAGTTTTGCATTTCATTTTGTTCATGTCATGTACCCTGAGAGACCGTTAACAATATATTATCCGCTCTGTGACTTGGCAGTCTTCTTGTATCTATAAAAAGTTGGCAACAGCAGTGCTGCTGGTTTCAGTAACTCTTGTTGCAAATTGTGTGAGGGAGCTTGGATTATGTGAAATAGCAAGGAACTTTATACAGCTCTAGAAAGTGGATGTTCCAGAAAATTAAATTAAAATCTCCGCTTTATATTATCCTAGTCTGTGTTTAGTTTAATAATGCATCAGATTGTTTCATGATAATTAAAATTAACAGCTGGAATCTTGTATATTTTACCAGTTACTATTAAAATTCGACAAATTCCAACTTCTATAGCACAAGTTCAAAATTGTAATCACTGCAGTATCTAAGAGAATTAATATTTTTACATTTACATGCCTTCATAATGCAGGTGGCAACTCCTCCTTTTCCTGAAACTGACCTGCAGTGGGTGGATGAGAATTTACATCAGACCGTATTCAGCATTCCAATACAGATAGTCAAATGATATTGGTAGTACATACTATATCTACATTATAGTCATTTCACAAATCAGAAGTTCATGCGTTTTATATTTAGTCCTTTAATATGAATAATGGAATGCAGTCGATTTAAATCAGGTGATGCTGAGGGAATTAGATTAGGAAATGAGATACGAAAAGTAGTAGATGTGTTTTACTGTTTGGGGAGCAAAACAACTGATGACGGTCATGGTAGAGAGGATATAAAATGTAGACTGGCCATGGCAAGGAACGCATTTCTGAAGGAGACAAACTTGTTAACATCGAGTATAGATTTAAGTGTCAGGTAGTCTTTACTTAAAGCGTTTGTATAGAGTGTAGCCATGTATGGAAGTGAAAGATGGAGGACAAATAGTTTAGATAAGAAGAGGATAGAAGCTTTCGAAATGTGGTGCTACACAAGAATGCTGAAGATTAAATGGATAGATCACGTAACTAATGAGGAGGTACTGAACAGAATTGGGGAGAAGAAGAATTTGTGGCACAACTTGACTGGAAGAAGGGATCGTTTGGTAGGACACTTTCTGGGGCATCAAGGAATCACCATTTAAGTATTGGAGGGAAGCGTGGAGGCTAAAAATCGTTGAGGGACACCAAGAGATGAATACACTAAGCAGATTAAGAAGAATGTAGGTTGCAGTAGGTACTCGGAGATGAAGAAGCTTGCACAGGATGGAGTAGCATGAAGAGCTGCATCAGACCAGTCTCTGGACTGAAGACCACGACAACAACAACAATATTATGGTGCAATAAGTGTAATTTAACCTATTTGAGGCTCAAAATTTTCGTGTATATCTGCTTTTTTTTAAGTGATGCTGTGAAATCTGAAAATTACCGTGAAAAAATTGTTACCTCACACCAATGAGTACAGGAATACACCCGTGAGTGGCAGTGTCCGCCCTTAAAAAGTCTCTTATCAACCCAGTTAATTTCCTCTTCATATAGGTCGTGCGTCGTAAAACTTCTCCTGGTTCAAATGGCTCTGAGCACTATGGGACTTAACATCTACGGTCATCAGTCCCCTAGAACTTAGAACTACTTAAACCTAACTAGCCTAAGGACAGCACACAACACCCAGTCATCACGAGTCAGAGAAAATCCCTGACCCCGCCGGGAATCGAACCCGGGAACCCGGGCGCGGGAAGCGAGAACGCTACCGCACGACCACGAGCTGTGGACAACTTCTCCTGTCAATAGTATCAACAACAAATGGTTCAAATGGCTCTGAGCACTATGCGACTTAACTTCTGAGGTCATCAGTTGCCTAGAACTTAGAACTAATTAAACCTAACTAACCTAAGGACATCATACACATCCATGCCCGTGGCAGGATTCGAACCTGCGACCGTAGCGGTCGCTCGGTTCCAGACTGCAGCGCCTAGCATCAACACGAACCAAATCCACGTACGATGCTATAACTGGCACAAGCTCTTGATCTAGCGCGATGTTGACCCCGCTCACAGATCTGTTCAACTGGATCTGATAACAGTGCTTCAAAACAGAAACATACTCGACATTTACACTTACCATTCACTCTCAGTACAATAACCTTGATCCCGGCCAATATTGTTTCTCTATTGCAACTTGATCATATTCTCCAGACTTCTTGCACAAAGACCCTTTATTACTGGTTAAGTCATGTCCTTGACTTGAAGATTGTGACCTGGCACTAGTGTCCTAATTCTTCCTGCAACATCTGGACCTCGCCTCCTTCAAAATTTCTCCCTAACAGAAAGACTTTCTCCTTTTTGCTTTTTTCACTGAAACCAATGGTTAGTGTGTTTTTGCTACACCTGTATGCAGTAGAAACACTTTGTTATCAACCAGAGGTAGCAAAGATATATATACACAGGGTGAGGCATTTAAAAGTGTTTGCTGGAATATTTGGCGAATTACACATCGGATTAAAAAAAGTGGTAATAAAAGCAGCTCGAAGATGGACATCCATTAACATTGTCAGGAGGGGGGGGGGGGGGGAGGTTACTTTGAAATCTTAAATAGAAACCCCTAATCTTTATTGCAGATTTGGATTCTCCGTGAACAAATATGTAACTTTTGTATGAAACATTTCTTTCGTTTCATGATAGATGGCGCTGTAATCGGCACACATGGATGTGGGGTGACAATTGTTGCAACGGTAATAACAAAAATACACATCCGAGGGGCTTCAAGCTGCAAGCTGGACCAAGAAGCGTACTAGATGGCCCAGTTGATGAAACGTTTCTTGTGGAAGGCAAAGAGCAGTGTTCGAATCCTGATCCGAAGTAAATCAGATAGGAAATATAGGCTAAATTAATGAATGCGTCCTTTAAGTTTTTGTTTAGTTTTTGGAAGTTATTTGAGTAAAGTGAGGGGTATAGGATTATCGTATTTAATTCTGTCTGGACCATTCCATCCTCACATTTTCTAGCAGACATATGCAAATGTCTTCTCTCCTCCATTGTTTAGCACACGAAATTATTAAGTACTCATACAACAAATTCTTATTCACGAAATTGTTGGCTTCTAGACGTAACAATTTATATTTGTCTTTTTCAACCTTCTCCTTCATTCAGACTGAAGTACGCGTATGCATGTAAGAGTTTTTTGATTGATCTCTTTCGCAAATAGGCTAATTATTTCCGCAATCCTTTCAGTGAATCAGACTCTGGTGCTCGCTTTTAATAAAAACTTCGTTCATTGCTGTTCATATCGCTTCTAACACATAATCCGCACTCCGTCCCCCATGGCGAGCACTCAATCGACCAGTGGCATCCAGCAGGGTTACAATGTTACTGTAATGAAGTTTTGCTCGTATCCGTGCACATTCCTGGAGTTACTTTTCGGTCCCCCACTCGTATGGCTGCTAATTGCTGGCTGCCTAGTACATTCCCCTACCGAAATGAATTTTGGGAAGCGGAATTTTCACTTTTGCACCCTTTGTCTCGAATTTCAAGCGATCGAAGAGCGAAATAATGTAATTTTTGTATCCGCTAGATGTAATGTGCTGGGTAAAAATTCCTGACGTTCTCCGAAAGGTATTTCGCTAACACTGGACTGTGAATTTCTACGAATTTTGATACGTATTTATATCCTCACACGTGCAGTACTAACACATACTTCCGTTCACTGCTCTAAGATCTCATTTTAAGTAGAGTGCGAAATATCTGTTGACATAGAACCATTGTGGTGGTGCTGTTAAACAATCGTGGCCCTCCATCGTCGTCTACCAACTCATGTGCTATTATTTGTTTATTTATTGGACATGCTCCATTAGAATGCAACATTACGTACTTGAAAGCTGACATAAAATGTTGTGTATGGAATTTGAGATCAAAAAGGATTACACAAATCATGTGATTACACCGGGTGCGTTACTTTCCAAATAAAAACTCTTTGCGTAGTGGACGGTTATCAGTACGCCACCTGAGCGTACACAGATCATTCGAGTATCCCTCGAGAGCTAAATATTTGAATTTCAGTTTGAAATTAAAATATTAGCGAATAATGGTCTCGTCTAATAAACGTAAAAAAATCTGGTGTTAGCAATAACTCTATGTACTTAGAAAAATATTGATATCTCTCACCTCATTGTCTTGCAGATATGTGTGAAAATTAGTTACTTGGTTACATGTTCCATAGATCGTTTGAAATGTCTAACAAGTCAGTTTACAGGATATGTATACATAACTAGTGATAACATTAATGAACACATCATTTTTAGTCCTACTCATGAAATGATATAGTTTGTGCTTTGCTATATCTTATTAACTCTACCCTCGCAGATTAACTAACACGCAAATTGCTCATGCTAATTATAAGTGGATACAGCCAAAAAATTTGCTTTGCCTAATATAGTAAATACTTAATTCTCTTAATCCGTACACGAGAGCTTAAAGCAATTCCTCACTATTTTCCACTTGCCAAGTGTAGACTGTCTCAGAACGTCCATAGATTAAACATGACTCTTGTAAACGGCAAAATTATGTGATTATTAACCAGTATTCACCACTGATGGTTAGGTACTCTCAAATGATTTCGTAGTCCAATTCATTTTCAACCTCCCTTGATGTAATATATTTTGTTGCTGCACACACTACGCGACCGTCTGTGGAACTAACCTTTCAGTTCTACATTACTCACTTCATGAACGTGTTCTCTGTTTTTTACGTTTCTTTACAGATCTCTCTCTCTATATCTCTTACTCTGTTAATAAGTTTATAGTATTACTTCTGTGTTTGTAATCCAATTTAGCAGCGATATCACTCTCTGACATGCAATTAACTTCTACTCCCATTTTTTATTTTGCCTAGAATATACTAACAATTCTCCTGTACCCTCTGTACATATCCTAGTGCCAGGGGTTAACAATGCACGCTATTATCCTCTGAGTATCCCGACTGGTCTCCACCCAAATGAAGGAAGCATCTGCTGTCGTGTGTGTCACGCTAGAGGTGTCTTCTCCACGTTAAAAGATTCCGATCCGCTCTCCAGAGCACGTTTGAGTCTAAAGTGCGTATTACACTGTCAAAGTTCTTCCATAAATGTTTTATAAAAATTAGGGGCGCGCTCTAAGTGCCCAACTACACCGTCAAAGAATCTATAAAAAGCCTTTTTAAAATAAATTTGACCAAGATCTTTTACAGTGTAATACGGTCCTGTCTTTGCTGCATCTGTCAGTATCCAAACGAACACGAACGTCGCCACTCTGTGGCGAGCGACATTTCGGGCGTCAAAATCGGCTGCTTGCTTCATCCTTTGTACTGTTGGCCCTCGACAATCTGTCTCTGTTGAGAGATAATGTACAGCGGATTCCACGACTCACACACATCGAGCTTGAGCTTCCTTCCCACTGCGCTGTTCCATTTAACTCATGATGACGCCTTCAAGGAATCGTCATTGAGCACAAATCGATCTTCTTTCCCCTCCCCCCGCCCTCTACAACGTTTGTTCTTCAAGAAGTCCCCAGCATTAGATTCCATTGTACTAGGGAAAAAAGATCAAATGTTTCGTGAAACGATCGCCGAAAACAAGAAGTGAAACAGATTAGAGAAACATTTAACACTCCTTTGAATGATGCAAAAAATCATGTATAGTAAATGAGACTGCACGGTCTACATAATTCAGCATACAGATATACTACAGTACTCTTAAAAGTTCTAATATTGTAAGTTTAATATTGAACTTTAAATTCTCACCGGCACCCCATTTACTGTCGACGATTTGGAGAATCATTCAAAGAGTCGTCAGATGTTTTCTCTAATCTGCTTCATTTATTACTAACAATCACTTCACAAAATATTTGAAAATTTTTTCAAAATATTTTTATTTCATTTTTTTTTTTTTAAATTTACAAATAAATATCACATGGACGTAAGGTTTTATAAACAAAATAGCTAGGCCTTGAAGAGGTGAACTATTTTTCATTTACATTGCTAGCCACAGCTGTTCGTGTAACATTTCAATTTTCCCTCAAATCACTAAGCTTTTCTTAATTACACTGATTAATTTCTAGCAATTAAATCATTCTTTGTAAAACTAGACATCACGCTCGTTACTTTTTTTTTTCTTTATTGTGATTTTAATACCCGTATAAAAACAGGTAGGCTGGCAGCAGCACAATACGCCGCTCTTCAGCCCAAGATATTACAATGGTAAAACAGAGAAGACACATGAGTTGGAACAAAATGGCGGGAAAAATACAGTAGACACATGAACATAAAAAACATGAAGCCGGTCACACTCGATGACAATCCACACTACAAACTGTTGACACGACGCACTAACACTGAAGATGTCGATGGCACAGGTGAACGATGGAGTGTGACGGTGAACACTGAACACTAAACACGACGGCACACGCGAGACACTAATGGCGATGATGTCCGGCGCGCGAGTGTCCACGTAGCGTGTGCGAGTCTGGGGACCTGTCGAGAGGGGAAGAAGGGCGAGGGGGGGAGAGGGGAGAACAAAGATGCCAATGGCTGAGGAGATGGGAGGAGGAGTAGAGGGACAGGAGAGGGGAAGCCTGGGGGAGGAGTGGGGAGAACTCGTTACTTTGATGGTACTGCCCTTTTGATTTCCCACTCTTCTTCTTGCTATTAATATTCGGACAAAAATCCATTGTCGTCTTTACACTTGTTTACACCTCACTCAGACATTTGACCAAAAAGAGGAAAGCAATTACTTTTCTTTGTATGTGACAGATCATTCCGAAGGGGATGTTACCGAACAACTGTATGTTATATGCACACCTGAAGCAAAAAGATCAAACTACATTACTTTTACATGCTGAGTTTTTGCCGAAGTTGCCAACTTATTCCTGTATTACGCTGTGAATATTACGAGGGCAGTTTAAAAAGTTCGCGGAATCACCACCAGATGTCAGCGCTAGCTCAACGAGGTACCGGCTTAATAATGGATAATCCTTTAAGAGTAAACACGTAACCGGTGTTTCAATTTACACTTTTCCCGCTACATCTGTCTTATTTAATAGGCGTGTTTGCGGAAAAAATAACTAATCCCGCCTAGCGGGATTGCTAGCTTATTGGTTTCTCGTGGTTGGAATTTTTTAGTGTAATTTTAAGCACGTCATAAAATTCTGCCCGCATCTAACACAGTCCTAATAAATAAAGAGAAGAATAAAACATACTACTGAATGTAAATAATTACTATACAGTCATTGCCATCTGGCTTTCTGGTGTCACAATGCATTGGCAAAGACAACACAGCGAACTTTCCCAGTCCACGGATTAAGACAGCCTGGCCGCGCGGAGTGGCAACGCGGTTTGAGGCATCATGTCACGGACTGCGCGGCCTCTCCCGCCGGAAGTTCGTGTCCTCCCTCAGGCGTGGGTGTGTGTGTTATTATTAGCATTAATTAGTTTAAGTTACTTTAAATAGTGTGTAAGTCAAGGGGCCGATGACCTAAGAAGTTTGGTCCCTTAGGAATTGACACACACACACAACAGCCTGTCTTGTCTGAACAGAGTATTCCCCGCCGAGCCTCTCTACAGTATTCTCTCCAGTAGTATTCTGTCTCCAGCAAAGAGTTTCTCACTCGTTTGCGATAATCATTTATGTTTCACGCTTTGCTAATTTACTTGGTTTTACTAGCGATATGTATATACGCAAGCAGAAAGTACTCATGCGTCAATTTAAAACGCCTCCCCAGTACTAGCCAAGATTTCACAAAGAGTTATTTAGCGTCGAAGTTGGCCAATCACGCCGCCGTGCGAGCAGATTCAAACTGCGCGCCAGAGACGAGGTCGCCATACGTGTTCTTTGGTTGGTTTCCTAAACCCCAACAAGAGAGCGATACAAAAATTGGACTTACGACGGTAGTAAGGATTGAACCCGAGTCAAAGGCTGAGCGGCCTCGTGTGGTATCATCTACGCTGTAAGAACAACTGACAATAATTGTATCTGGCGGGCGCAACTGCCTGATTGCCTAACTTCAATGCTACATAACTCGGTAACGGCGCAACGTATCGAATTTTTTATTAACAGTTATTGCTCTACCATGTAGCACCCTTACAAGCTTTTCAGGCTGATACATCATAATAAACACCTACCTACCCCGTCTGCTTAGCTAAGTGCTTACCTACCATGTAGCCGGCCCGGGTTCGATTCCCGGCTGGGTTGGAGATTTTTCTCCGCTCGTGTAGTGAGTGTTGTTTTGTCCACCTCATCATTTCACCCTCATTACCGTCACGCGAGTCGCCCAATGTGGCGTCGACTGTAATAAGACTCGCATTCTGCGGTCTAACATCCCCGGATGGGGCCTCCCGACTGTCAATGGCCATACGATCATTTCATTTTTACCATCTACCTAATAGCCGGTATGTCCACCTTTGACACGGATAACGGCGGCGACGCGTCGTGACATGGAAACAATGAGGCCTTGGTAGGTCGCTGGAGGGAGTTGGAACCACATCTGAAGAAGCATGTCATCTAATTTCCGTAAATTCCAGGGAAGTGGAGGGGGGTGGGGGAGAGATGAGCTCTGACCTTCAATCGCATCCCAGATGTGTTCGGTTGGCCTCAGATCTGGCGAGTTGGGGGCTAGCACATCAATTGGAATTCACCACTGTGTTCCTCAAACCACTCCATCACACACCTGGCCTCGTGACAGGGCGCATTGAAAAATGGCACTGCCACCAGGAAATATGATCGTCATGAAGGGATGTACGTGGTCTGCAACTAGTGTAAGACACTCGTTAGCCGTCATGGTGCCTTGCACGAGCTCCACTGGACCATGGATGCTCACGCGAATGTTCCCCAGAGGGTAATGGAGCCGCCACCAGCTTGTCTCCGTCCCACAGTACAGGTGTCTAGGAGCTGTTCCCCTTGAGCACGATGGATTCGCGTCCTCCCATCGGCATGATGAAGGAGGTATCGGGATTCATCAGACCATGCAACGCTCTGCCACTGCGCCAACGTCCAGTGCCGATGGTCACGAGCCCATTTCAGTCGTAGTTGCCGATGTCGTGGTATTAACATTGGCACATGTATGGGTCGTCGGCTGCTGAGGCCCATCGTAATGAGCGCACAGTGTGTTCAGACACACTTGTACAGTGCCCAGCATTAATGTCTGACATTAGTTCCACCACCGTTCGCCGCCTGTTCTATTTTACCAGTCTTCCCACGCCATGAAGTGCATTAAATGCATTGAATAACCGAACATCACCCATTGGGATATTTTGTGATCTCTCAAAGGCTTTTGGTTGTGTGAATCATGAAATTCTTCTAGATAAGCTTAAGTGAACAAATGGTTTAATTCATACTTAACTGGAAGAACGCAGAAGGTTGAAATTAACTGTACAGATGGTCTGCAAAAACCAGCAGAGTCCTCTAACAGGGGAGATATCAAGAATGGTGTCCCACAGGGTCCAGTCTTCGGTCCCTTATTGTTCTTAATATATATTAACGACTTGCCACACTGTATTCATGAAGATGCAAAGCTAGTTAGTTTTCCTGATGATACAAGTATAGCAATCACACCCAAGAAGCAAGAATCAGTTGAGGAAATTGCAAATAATGACTTTCAGAAAGTTATAAAGTGGTTCTCTGCAAATGTACTCTCACTAAATTTTGAGAAAACGCAGTTTATACAATTCTGTATAGTAAATGGCATAACATCATTGATAAATATAGATTATAAACGGAAGTCTGTTGCTAAGGCGGAATACTCAAAATTTCTGGGTGTGTGCTTTGATGAGAAATTGAATTGAAAGAAACACATTGATGATCTGCTGAAACGGTTAGGTGCAGCTACTTATGCTATTAGGGTTATTGCAATCAGAATAATAGCTGGAGCCCACCCAAGATTACCTTACAGACATTTATTTAAGGAACCCGGGATATTCACAGTACCTTCGCAATACATATATTCACTTATGAAATTTGTCATTAATAACCCATCCCTATTCAAAAATAACAGCGAAGTGCATAGCTACTACACTAGAAGAAAGGATGATATTCGCTATTCTGTATTAAATCTCACTTTGGCACAGAAAGGGGTGAATCATGCTGCCACAAAAATCTTTGGTAATTTGCCAAATAGTATTAAAAAAGTCTGACAGATAGCCAACCAACATTTAAAAGCATATTAAAAGAATTTCTGAATAATAACTCATTCTACTTAATAGATGAATTTATAGATATGAAGTAGTAACTGTAAAGAAATTAATTAAATAATTAATTATTTTGCTTAAAGAAAACTTATGTTAAAGTGACACGTTCCTCATCATTACGAAATGTCGTATTCATGATCTATGGAACAAGGATTAATGTATGTATGTATGTATGTATGTCCGGCATCTGCAATCAGGAATGGCCCTCGAACTCCACGACGTCTGGACGTGGTTTCAATTTGGTTTCGCCATGTGTTGAAGGCACTCACCACAACATTTCTCGAACACCCGACAAGTCGTGCAGTTTCCGAAATGCTCGTGTTGAGCGTCCGAGCCATCACAATCTGCCCTCGATTACAATGAAGATAGACAGCGCGCCGTCTCCACTCTGCAGACGGACAGCACGCTCTCTGATACTACATGCACCGTTTGTGTGTCTGACTAGCAGTCATTGCTCGCCAGGTGGCGCTGCTATCGCCTGGACTGGTTTATATCGATAGTAGGTCGGTCTTCATAATGTTCTGACTAATCAGTTTTTAGGGTGATTCAAGAAACGGCTACAGACAGACATTACGCATAGGGAATATAAGGTTCAGCAATCACATAAGAACCGGGGGTCGCAAAGGGCATCCGGGGCTACTTAATGGCGTTGGAGTTATTTAGCCACATGCTACAAATGGTGGACGCCGTCAACAGGAGACACTGAAAGTTTTGTCCATATGCGTCGAGACATGCCTGACATCGACGTTACATTGAACGGCGCACCCTCTCAGAGATACTTGTTGTATCTGGAAGACATTCTGCTGCCGCACCAGTCCTGCGCACTAGGTCCTCCAGCGATGTAACAGATGTTTCATATACAAGACCATTTAGATACCCCCCACAGGAAAAAAAAACAATTGGGGACAGATCGTGTGATCTTGGCGGACATGCGACTGGCGGACCGCGACCAATCCAGCGGCCGTGAAAGGTTGTCTGCCCTCATTCGTCTGCTGAAATGCACGAGGGCTCAATCGTGCTGAAATCGAATGGGGCGACGGATACGCATGGGAACATGATTCAGCATGTCCGACAGAACCTCTCGCAGGAATACGAGATACATGCGACCATCAGTCGGTCTGGGAAAATGTACAGCCCAATTAAACAGTCTCCGACTATGCCAGCCCACACGTTAAGGGTACATTTGTGTTGTGAGGCATGCGTACGTGTAGCATGTGAGTTCATATCAGCCCATATATACAGGTTGTGAACGTTCATCTCACCCTCGAGTGAGAACCGCAGCCTAATTAGCGATGATGACACTCGCTGTGAAGCTTCGGTCTACAGTGGATTCCTTCATTTACTACCAGTTACGATGCCTGGACGCGCGCTGCTTCATGGACTTGGGTGGGCGCGCCAACCCCAGATCGAATCCGCCTGGCGGATTAACGATGAAGGTCCGGTGTGCCGGCCAGCCTGGATGTGGTTTTTCGGCGGTTTTCCACATCCCCCTAGGTGAATACTGGGATGGTCCCCACGTTCTGCTTCAGTTACATGACTCGCAGACATTTGCAACACGTTGGCACTTTCCGTGGCTTACACTAGATGCAGACAGCTGGGGTACACTAATTCCTTCCTGAGGGGTATGGGGTGGCGACAGAAGGGCATCCAGCCACCCCTAAACTTAACATGCCACATTCGATTAACCATGGCCGACCCTGCGTAACCGCGGGGAAAGGCTCAGAAAGAGAGAAAGACAATGCCTGGACGCATTGTAAATGAAACGAACGCAGTACTTCGTCGTTTACAGTGTGCTAGGAGGAGGATTGGAGGATATCAGTGGCGTGTGATACACCTTGTGCACTTGTTGACGGCGTACGCTGAACCCTTTCGGAAGACCGCCATAACTGTCCGTGTTGTTCGTTGCCGACCAACATTCAACCCATGCACATGAAACTAGCCGGTTTCGCACAATCGGCGATGCAGGGTGGTGAATTATATATGGCACTGCACCTCTCTATCGGAATGTTTCGCACGAGACAGTCGCACGCTTCTCGTCTATTCCAGTTGCCCGTACCATAAATCAAATTCATATCAACCATTGCGCGGCACGTGTAGCTAGTCTTTTTACTCCCAACACTTTCAGGTCGCGGCGGTGTCCGTGCACTCCGCCCGTATTTGCACAGCAGAGCCCTCTCGTGACCGTAGAGCCCTAGTGGCGCGTGAGACCCCCGGTTCCTATGTGATTACTGTTCCTTGCTGTGTGCCAGATGTGTCATGTCAGTTTGTAAACTTTTTTAATCGCCCTATACAGAGTGTAATTTGGCGTGTGAGACCCCCGGTTCCTATATGATTACTGATCCTTGCTGTATGCCGGATGTGTCATGTCAGTTTGTAAACTTGTTTAATCACCCTATACAGAGTGTAATTTTTTTTACACTGTGTACAAACTCAAGGGATTGATGGATGAGAGGTTACGGAACAAAAAAGATCTACAGACCATTTGTCCGGAAATGCATGGTTTCCATGCTAGAGATCATTTATTCAATCATACTTTGTTACAGAGACTGCGCTCCAACACGCGCTGTACCATGCAGCCACAGTTACAGTATGCGTGGTTCAAATGGCTCTGAACACTATGGGACTTAACATCTGAGGTCATCAGTCCCCTAGAACTTAGAACTACTTAAACCTAACTAACCAAAGGACATCACACACATTCATGCCCGAGGCAGGATTCGAACCTGCGACTGTAGCGGTCGCGCGGTTCCAGACTGAAGAGCCTAGAACCGCTCGGCCACACCGGCCGGCTACATTATGCATGGTTTCCTCCTAGAGGGTGGTACTGTTCCTCATGCGTCATGCCCTACCGCACTCTCCTGTCATAGTATCTGGTAATGTTGTGTCCGCTTCACTTCTCTTACTGACTCACCTTGTAGTGGATGTGATAAAGTGTTGTACACAATGGTTCCGTCCTCGAATCGAGAGCTTGCCGACTTATGGAAAGGCAAGTGGCAACGGGAGGCAGGCAGCAATGTTGTATCAGGAGACTTATTCCCATAGACAACAACCACAGCCTTCAATATTTCCAACAGTGTTTCCCCGTTTGTCTGAGGCATGGGCATTTCAGGAAGTGGGAAATCATGAAGGACGTACCCGAGATGTTCGGACATCAGACTTAGAAGAAAATATGATTAACACTGTGGAAGGCGACCGCCGTGTCAGTACCAGGCAGTTGGCCCGCCAGTACAGGGTAAATGAAACGATCGTGTGGAACATTCTCCATGACGATTGTTACTACACTTAACCAGGCAACCATGATTCCGGGATTTGTGTCATCCGTCCTATTCACAGAGGGGGGCACCTTTACGCGGAGTGGTATCTTCAACTTTCATAACAGTCATCTGTGGGATAGTATGCAGAATCCCCATGGTATGGTGACAGTGAATCATCAGCATCGGTGCAGCCGGAATTTGTGGGCCGGGATAATTGGTGACCGTATTCTGGGACAAGTCTTCCTTCTATGTCGCCTAAATGACCGAAACTATCGGCGTTTCTTGCGGGTGACTTTGCCTCCCCTGTTGGCAGAAGTGCCACTGATAATTCGAAGCCTTATGTGCCTGCTACTTGATGGTGCTCCAGCCCACTTGGCCGTTAACGTCCGGACGCATCTCTACCGTGTCTTCCCTGGTCGATAGGTCGGACGAGAGAATCCAGCCGCATGGCCTGCTCGTTCACCGGATCTCAACTCGTGTCATTTCTGGTTACGGGTCCATGTCAACAGCAGTTTGCATATGAGACGGTAAGTACACAGTCCAGCTGCTGCTAATATCTGACCAACGCTGTCGGATGACACAGAATAATACATAGTATCCATTACTTATTCTCGGATGGCATGCGCAAATACGAAGGGGTTACAATGTGTCTCGTGCACATTACGGCGATCCTCCAGTGTGGCGGTCAGACGTAGTTGCCCGCTCTTGTGTTCTTATGTAGTCAAAAATCAGGCCATTGTCACATTTGACTTCTCCACAAATTTGGATATAGCACGATTCTACCAGCCGGCCAAGTGGAGACCCAAAATGACGCACTTTGAACCTCTGCCAGGTGCTGAGAACGATGTCTCCCATGAGTACAGGGCATCTCCGTGTCCTTCACAATGATAACTCGACATCAGGCACTATTCGCGCCTCTTATATACCCTCTGAGATCTGAAAACTGCAATAAACACGAACAACATTAATGCACTCTGGTGGTCATTCCCCATGTCACAGAAAATTAACTCTAATCATTTTCGTAGCCGCTGATGGAGTGTGTGTGTGCGAAGATACATTGAGATTCGACCATGTCTTCTCTGAGCATTACTTTTTTTACGGGCAGTATACTTCGATTAGCCCGACCGATTCCTCTTCAAAATCAATAATAGCGATGTTGGTTTCAAGATCAAGATTTCTCTGTTTTTTCATGAGCCGTTTTATTTTAAAAATTTTGTCTCTACGCGAACGTCCCTCTCTTAAATCTTGTGTTAGATTTTACTTGTTTGCACGCTCCCATTCAAATAATTTTTGTCGTAAATTGTGAGTATTCGTAGATGGGCTTCCTTGGAGGGAAGGAGAGGTTTTCTCGAAACGCTATTGAGGACGTCTAGAGAACCTGCATTTGTGACCTGTATTTGTATTGCCTCCAATGTTGATTTCATGTCAATACCGTAGTGCTAAAAGAAGGGATATTAGGACTCCTACAGATGCATGCAGGCAATTACTTTTTCCTCTGCCATTTTCGAATGGAATAGAAAGGTAATAGCTAGGTACCCTCCGCCAAGCACTGGACAGCAGTCTATGGAATTTGTGTGTTGGTTCAGATGTACATTTTTGCATTGAATATACTTTCTAGCCTTGTAAACCATCGTATTATTTTTATTGTCATATTATTACACTATTTGACCATTCACCACAGATAAATGAAAAGTATTTTCTTTCAAAAATACCAAAGGGCGTGAAGTCAAACAGAACACACCACAACGGCCTACATCAGTGGTATCATGCGGTCTTCTAAACTGATTTAGTCGGCCACATGGCTAGTTACCTATGTATTATTTGGATTCACAATTAAAATGTACTTAAAATCAGATTAGATACATCGCTCGTTTCGCCAGTAAACAGTATAACTGTGTATTTATGAGCATGTGGGTCCTGTAGTGAAAGTGATCGTTCCTCCAGGTGATTGGCCTTATCCACTGAGTTAACTGAGAATGCTCCCAGGCCAGACCCAAACCTGTATCCTCAATGCTCTTTCCTCCTATTATTTCGAACATTATAGCTAGGAAGTCTACCACGTGGTATGAGGGAAAAGCATCACTGGGGCAGCGTATTTGGTGGAAGACCCTGACTTACCTGGCCATAGAGATCTCAGCCAACTAAGTTATATTCACTGAAACAAAACTAACAAAATCAATGAGATGCAGTGACATCGAGTCAATCTGTTTACTGCGATATTATCAACAAACTAGATTTAGATGATTTGTTAACTACATTTGTGTCGTGACACCCGATGTGTAGTACCGTTTTTACATTATGCAGGTGATTTTTTTTTCTACTGAACATCACTGAACAAAGTAAATAGTATTTTATGAATAATTTTGAACTATATTTCCAACAGGAGGCTCCTTTTTGGGCTACTACTCACTCACACAAAACATGAACCTCCAGACCTGATATGTTGTGTTTCTAAGCGACTGTAAAAAGAAATTTTTTCACAACTTACGGAGATTTTATTTTACCGACAATATCTTTCCATTTGTATAGCAAAATATCCTTTGATGTTGGCTATTTCCAAACATTGCAGGTGGGCTTCATGCATTCGATTAAAGCACACTCTTCTTCTATTTGGTAGTTACTCGAAAACCATGGAATGAACTACATTTTACAAACAGCAGTCAAGTTTTGCAAATGAATGTATTTTACGGGCAACTTGAGGCCACAGTAATATCTCATTTGATGGTTAGAAATGTGACTGAGAGTCGCGTGAGCCCAAATCATATGACAATAACAATGGGTTAAAGTATCCTACGTTTGCATGTAACGTCGAAAAGTGTTGAAATCAACATATTTTTATGATTTATTTATAAAACTGTTAAAATTAGTACGTAAAAAGTTGTAAAAGGTATGAAATTTGAAAAGGAAACTACTTACCCACAATCAGTATCCTTTGATGGTGCCTGTACATGGGAAAGATTTAATTTTATTTATTTATTTATTTGATTATTGTTTAACCTGGTCTGATTGGACTATTAGGCCCCTCTTACAATGGACCGTGGTTACAAACATACAGTACCTTTTTTGCGTCATAGTTTCTAAAAAAATAACGATTTTAGTATGACAAATAGTATTAAAATGATTTAAGTGTCTGAAGTGGCAATGTTAGTAAACAATACTGACTATGAACTAATAGAAGTTAATACTGGCAGTACTTGTACTACTGCAGCTGCTGTTACTAATAGTGTTAAGAGTAATGATAATAATAATGACAATAAAGCCAATAATGATGGTGGCATATACAAAAAGAATTTATAGGTGTGCAAGATAAATGTTTTCTCATATAGCGAGTTCCGCGGAAAGAAAATTTAAGGAGGTTGCACCAACTAAGAATACTGGGAAAAGATAAAAATCTGGTTGGAAGAAGAATGTACAAGAGTAACGAGTGCGTACAGGGACAATGGTAATCCTTATTGTTGCTTTCGTATATATGTCAAAAATGGTTCAAATGGTTCTGAGCACTATGGGGCTTAAGTTCTGAGCTCATCAGTCCCCTAGAACTTAGAACTACTTCAACCTAACTTACCTAAGGACATCACACACATCCATGCCCGAGGCAGGATTCGAACCTGCGACCGTAGCAATCGCTCGGTTCCAGACTGTAGCGCCTAGAACCGCTCGGCTACTCCGGCCGGCCCGTAGATATGTCATTAATTGTCTCCTGAAGATGGAGAGGTTATTCGGTTCTTTAATATAATGCATATAATGCGGGAGGTTATTCCGAAAGTGGATTCCTGCTACTGAGAAGGACTTCGAGAAAGTGGCTGAACGGTGGAGCGGGACAGAAAGGATTTTGTTATGATAGGAGCAGGTGTTTTTGTCATGTTGTTCAGATAAGAGCATTAAGATTGAGGAGAGATAAGAGGGTCAATGATCGTTGCTAAGACAGTAGAAAAGCCATAGGGATGGAAATTTCTGCGCTTCTCTGCACGCAACCAGGATAGCTGTGCATATGATGGTGAAATATAATCATATAGCCGAACATATATAACGAACACAGGCATTCATAACCAGTTCTAGGCGCCGTGAACTTTTCTGAGTAAGGCCTTGTAGGATAACATCGCTGTAATCAATAACTGGAAGTAAAAGTATTGGATAGTAAACGAAACAATACTTTTTCACTATGACAAACGAGCCAGAACGAAACCTCTGATGGACTGTATATGAACTAAAAAGTCTATCAATGCCAAAGATACTGCTGCTACCGATCGGAAAATCATAGTTCTAACGCTCCTATCTGTAACTGTTGCGTATGGCACATACCGAAACTTTTTTCACCTCTGGGCTGAAGATAACACTGAGGGCTCAAGTAACCCTAGTTTATGATATAACTGCTTAAGTTACATTCTTAAAACTCAGTTCTGAATCATTTCCATTTATCGTATTGCCTTCAGATTCTGCGTAAATACCTTTGCAGCCCCGATGACAATGCATTAAGTGATCTAATGACCATGCGGACAGGATTATCCAGCTTGGCTGCTACCTGCCGCCCACCTACTAGTGCTGCCCGGGGCCATCGCCTCTCGGCACCACCCACGTAGCGCCACTGCGTCATACACGGTCCATTAATCTGACCACCACCTGCATTGGACGTCAATATGCAATAATCACTCACAGACGGCAGGTGGTAGCAGTAATAGTGGAGGGGTATATAAAGTGTGTCGGGTGGATGCGGAAAACACTGCAGTCGTTGTTGTAATGCGAAAACGGAGCGATTTATGTAACTCCCAAACGGGCATTGTCATTGGCTTTCAGCCCGAGGGTGGAAGCATTTCAGAAACAGCCAAGTTCGCAAACTGTTCACGTGTCACCGTGGTTAAAATATGCCGGGCAAGCCAGCCGCGGTAGCCGAGCAGTTCTAGGCACTTCAGTCCGGAACCGCGCGACTGCTACGGTCGCAGGTTCGAATTCTGCCTCGGGCATGGATGTGTATGATGTCCTTAGGTTAGTTAGGTTTAAGTAGTTCTAAGTTCTAGGGGACTGATGACCTAAGATGTTAAGTCCCATAGTTCTCAGAGCCATTTGAACCATTTTGATTATACCGGGCATGGCAGAATGGCGTTATACAATGTCAGTGCCGAGGCAACAGTGGCGAACCACGGGCCATCAAGGACCCAGGTGAAGGACGGCTGTGGAGATGTGTACGGGCAAATAGACGCGCATCTGTTAAGCAACTGACCGCCCAGATGAACCGAGGTGCTACCAAAATTGTCTGCTCAACGACCGTTCGGCGATCGTTGCTACGTATGGAGTTCTGTGGCAGGCGCTTGGCTCATGAACCACAGACGACTGCTGTTCGTCGGAACCGAAGGCTGGAATTTGCACGCTTGTACCACAACTGGACATCCAGTGAATGGCGGCAGGTAACGTTTTCAAAAATGTTCAAATGTGTGTGAAACCTTATGGGACTTAACCGCTAAGGTAACAAGTCCCTAAGCTTACACACTACATAACCTAAATTATCCTAAGGACAAACACGCACACCCATGCCCGAGGGAGGACTCGAACCTCCGCCGCGACCAGCCGGGCGTTTTCAGACGAATCACTTTTTATGCTCCATCGGAGAGATGATCTTTGGCGTGTGCGGCCCTGCTACAATCGTTGGAAGGGTCTAGGCCGGAGGAAGGAGTGTTATTGTGGGGGAAATGTTTACTTGGCATTCCCTGGGCGATCTCGTCATTCTGGAAGGTACAGTGGATCAGCACAAGACGTATGCATTTATCCTAGGGGATCATGTCCACCCCTGCGTGTAGTTTCTTATTCCTGCGGCACGGTTTCGCAGTGTACGTGTGCTTTTCGAAGAGCACCAGTAACATCTACATATACATTTATACTCCGCAAGCCACCTAACGGTGTGTGGTGGAGGGCACTTTACGTGCCACTGTCATTACCTCCCTTTCCTGTTCCAGTCGCGTATTGTTCGCGGGAAGAACGACTGCCGGAAAGCCTCCGTGCGCGGACGAATCTCTCTAATTTTACATTTGTGATCTCCTCGGGAAGTATAAGGAGGGGAAGCAATATATTCGATACCTCATCCAGAAACGCACCCTCTCGAAACCTGGACAGCAAGCTACACCGCGATGCAGAGCGCCTCTCTTGCAGAGTCTGCCACTTGAGTTTGCTAAACATCTCCGTAACGCTATCACGCTTACCAAATAACCCTGTGACGAAACGCGCCGCTCTTATTTGGAACTTCTCTATCTCCTCTGTCAACCCGACCTGGTACGGATCCCACACTGATGAGCAATACTCAAATCTAAGTCGAACGAGTGTTTTGTAAGCCACCTCCTTTATTGATGGACTACATTTTCTAAGGACTCTCCCAATGAATCTCAACCTGGCACCCGCCTTACCAACAATTAATTTTATATGATCATTCCACTTCAAATCGTTCTGTACGCATACTCCCAGATATTTTACAGAAGTAACTGCTACCAGTGTTTGTTCCGCTATCATATAATCATAAATAAAGCATCCTTCTTTCTATGTGTTTGCTCGTCTAAGACGGCAGCAGGACGTATGCACTCGCTGGTTTTTGCTTTGAGTTGTGATACAGTTGTGGTCTACAGAAATGACTGTGGTTTATGGGTAGTTTGGTCTTGGTCTGATCAATGATATTGACCGACCGCAGGTCCAGATTGAAGATACCGCCGTTATTGAATGGCAGTTCACTTCGCAGATTCAGATCCGATTGATGTTGCATGAGACAGTAAAGGATTTTAGCTGTAACACCATTACTGACTTTCACAGAGCTCTTGGGCGACAATGGGAGTTGTTACTATAGGTCATGCTGGATGGCCTGATCCATATTTTGGGTGGCCATAGTTAATAATCTGTATTACCGTCCGAGGGAATCACACAACTTTCGTACCTGTGTATATCACCGACGGAGGGAAAGAACACACGATATCGGTAACCCACGTCCTACGACTGGTTTTTGGGTATAAAGTATGTCCAGCTGAAAAGGAGACCTTCGCTGTAGCGGCATTGTATGTAATCCCAGATAAATAGTTCTGTGACAGTGATGTTTGGACACCAGAGTGTATGTCGAACTAGTGGCACCACATCTCATCTCTTGTCATGAACGCTAGCAGAAAACACAGATCTCGGCCGCATGTGTGCCACAAATCTCCAGTAGTGTTGCCTTCTACTTATCTATCATTTTATGCGGCACAAATCAGGAGCATATCTTCCGCTTACACAACTTCTTTGTGATTAATGGCAAAAATATTCTTGCCAATCCCCAATTTCTCCGATATCAGTCGTGTTACCATCTGTCACATTTTTCAGTGCTGTCTGTCGGTTTGCTCATGATCGACAAACCGTGTTGCATAATTAACAGTGCCTTTCCATGCAGAAAACTGTGTACCACTTATAATCGTGTTTGCTGCCGTATTTTGTTTATATAGACGTATGTCAAATGTCGTTATTCTGTATTGTAATAAAATTTCATGTTTACACATTGCAAGAAACGATATATACGAGCTGTGAACAAAAAGTAACGGAATTTTTTTTTTTAATTTCGTGGCCTTTATTCATCAGATCTCGGAGTCTTTAATTTGGTTGCTACACAGGTTCCTAATGTATGATTGCCTTATCAACTGTTTTGAATTTTAGTTAATTATTGACAGTCGAAAAGGTTATTCATGTATTCGAGTGTTGGGTGAATTCCTATTTTCGAAAGAGATGGATCAAAGAATTTGCATTAAATTTTGCTTGAAAAATGAGATAAAGTGCAGCACCACATTCGAATCTGCTGTGAGACAAGAGTTTCCGGGTAGTATAAACTTTTCAAAGTGGGTCGAGAAGACTCTGGAGACGACGATCGCCCTGGATGCCCAGACACATCAGTTACTGACGACAATGTGGAAAAAGTAAAGAAAAGGTTCTGGAAGATCGCCGAACCCCCATGAGAGAGGTTGCTGATGATGTCGACATATCCTTTGGCTCATGTCAAGCAGTTTTTTCAGATGTTTTGGGCACGAAACGTGCAGCAGTAAAGTTTGTTCCGAAATTGTTGAATTTCGACCAAAAACGACGTGGCTTAGACATCGCTCAGGAATTGATAAATAAAGTGTTACAACGATACAGAACTTCTCAACAAAGTTATAACAGGTGACGAAACAGGAGTATACGGGTATGACGTCGAAACCAAGGCGCAATCGTCCCAATGAAACTGCCTGAAGAACGAAGACCGATAAAAATTCGACACGTTGGATCAGATTTGGAGGTTATTCTCACTGCTTTCTTCGACTGCAAAGGGTTTAGTGATTCATGAGTTCGTGCCTTATGGTCGTACGGCTCAATGAGGAGTACTACCTGGAAGGTATGCACCGTTTCCGTGAAGCAATCCGAAGAAAACGACCAGATTTGTGGCAAAACCACTCATGAAAATTGCACCAAGGTAATGCTCCCGGCCATACCTCAACGCTAATTCGTGATTTTTTGGCAAAATGAAAAAAAGAAACTTATATTGTTTCAGGCTCCGTATTGGCCGAACATGGCCCCCTGCGACTTTTTCCTATTCCCGAGACTGCGGAGAACCGTGAAAGCACGTCATTTAGCTACTGTTGATAAGGTAAAAACAGAATCGCTGAAAGAGCTGAATACCAAATCGGAAAGTGAGTTCCAGAAGTGCTTCCAAGATTAGAAAAAGCGCTGGCAAAATTGCGTTGTAGCTCAGGGAAATTTCTTTGACGAGGACAAAGTTGATGTTGATGAATGAATAAAGATTCTTTAACAAAAACAAAAATTCCCGTTAATTTTTGGTCACACCTAGTTTGTGGCGCCTGTTCTTTCGGTCATAAATAATTAAGACGATGACGGCCAGTGATCCCTTCAGTGCAGATGTACGCCAAGCTCGAAGTCTTACGGGAATCCGCAAGATGTCGCAAGTAATGAGGCTAATGAGCAGCTGCCCTACACCAGTAGTGTGCGGTATAAGTTGGGAATTTGGGTCTGATAGGCGCGTGCTAAGGTACTTCGTGCGGCTGTGCTGGCCCGTGTGTCCGGATGGCGTAGTGGTCAGCGCATCTACCCAACAAGCTTTGAATCCCAGTCCGGCACAAATTTTCAGCTTGATATCAATCAATGCCCATTGGCAGCCTTTCTGTTTTGACAAAGAGACGGGTCTTCACATTCGTCACTTTCGACAGGACGAAAGATAAAAATCTTCTTCGACATACTATGTTTGAGGACACGCGGCGCCACTTCAGTATCGTTCCACTGAATTAACTTTCTAGGTGTGCCTTGTACGAGTTGGATTCAGAAGGTTGGCACCACAGCAGAATGCAGAAAAGCTTTTTTCCAGTCCGCGCTTTCTGCCTCGCAGTATTACCCTCTGACATTCACAAATATCATCACTATGTCCATTACGGTGCCGGTGATTTCATAGGAGCATTACTAAACTCTATAGCGGTGCGTTTTTGTGTCTGTACAAACTGTAATCAGAAGCGTGTTTGGGAAATTTTAATCCTCGTCGAGTGAGGGAAGGCATCGCAGTGCTGGAAGCGGTAATTTTAATGAAGAGCTACAAATGAATTCAAATCCATCAAACCGCGTAATTTCAGCGGCTAAAAATAAAAGTGGTGTTCACTTTTTCGTGGTTCATTCCCGTAAATATCATATTAATCAGCACTAATATCCTAAAAGCATCTAAGTAATTCTGTTTTTATTACTTTACGTCCATGTAAATATAGTCAATGTTTTCATTTGTTTGCTGATCTCGTCTGTGTGGGGGAAAAACAGATGTAGGTATAGCGAAAAAATTGCGTTACACGAGTAAAATTCCAATGAAATACCTTTGTAGTGTTTTACTTATATTAATTATTTGTTAACCTATTATTGGTAATTAATGGTTTGTGTATATCTGTTATACCCGTTTTACGTGTTATGTTTCCACTTTACAGTTATTATCCAACGTTAATTGAAAATTGTTCCCTATTAATTTACTTGACTTCACTATTTCGTAGACGTGAAAAATTAACAGTATTAGAGCGTATGTTTATAAATCTTATACATACTAATCTTTATAGGCTAAATTGTAATTCACTTAATTTTTTATTGTTCTTGGGTACATCCGCCACACGTCGATTAATAGAAGATTGTCAGTCTACACTCACACATGTACACGATTACGTACTATGCTCTATAGTACGTTTGGCATAACAGCACACCTATGGTTGTTTGAGCATGTTTATTTGGAGATGACCCTTAAGTTGAACGTGGACTAAAGTGGTGAATAAAATATCTTATTCAAATAATGCTTAGCTTCTGTGGAATCATGACTTCTTTTACTCAATATTTTATAATTCATTGATATCATCAAAGAGTCACAAAACTTCCATCATTCTCTTACCTTAAAAGAGTATTTTATTAATCACCACGGCCAATTTCTAGGGCGTCCTCGTTTTCGAACGTAAAAACGGAAGCGAATGCACCATCCTCGTAAGTACAGGGTGTTTCACAATGTTTTGACGATTTCAAATTTCAATAACGCGCGCCAAAATAACAAGGTACAGTGACAGTGGTGCCGTATTAGTAGTGCTGAGTGTCAAGTTTCATTCCATATACTGGTCAGTAACCATGTCGCACAGGTCGACTCAACACCGTGCGTTCGCCGTGGAATGCTGTTTTCGCTACGGCGTATCTGTCGTGCGCGTGCAACGTTCCTTTCATAAGCATTTCAAGATTCAGCCGCGTTGTCCAATTCCTGCTTGTGGGACAATATTTAATTTGGTAATAAACGTCCGTGCGACTGCAAGTGCATCAAATGGAAAGTCAACCGGCCTTGGAAAACCGTCCGAACTCCCAAGAACATCTAACGTGTGCATAGCAGTTTACGGGCAATTCCTCGTCGTCCGTTACGAAAACTTGATTCCAAGAAGACGGCGCGACATGCCACATATCGAGTATTGTGTGGCCGCGAGTTGTCGTCATTTGTGCTATGTGGTATTACAGAAGTAACCTTGAATAAGTTTTGTACCTTGTGTAAAATGTTCAACAATGTTTCGCGATCAGTTTGTGTGTTATTCAAATCTAAAATCTTCAAAACATTGTGAAACTTCCTGTATATAATGTAAGTCACATGCCAGGAACAGTTACACATGGCATGGTCATATTTATGTGTGTGGTTCCTGAATACTTATTGCGATGTTGTGCCCATTGACTAAAACTCGAGAAACTGTTGGAAAGCATGTCACCAGTGTCGCTATTTGTAATTTCACTCGTTCAAATCTAATTATCAGTGCTACAGTGTCCACCATCACGCATTTTCGTGGCAGCTGATGCGAGACCATGCAGTTCTGACCACTGTGGCCGAATAAATTAGATTTGAACGTAACACATTTCAAACAAAAGAGACATGTACATACTGTTGTTCGACTGTATCCGTAAGTGTCCGACATCAGCTCGTCCGTCACTAATGAAGTTGATGTCAACGGGATATTATACCACACTCTGTATCCCTTCATATTCCATCGCGCTGTCAGAAACCCTACAGCGCACAGAAAATCGGGCAACGCGGATGTTCATTGGCTTGTTTGGCTGACGGGATAGTAACATAGAAATTACGGAAGTTCTCAATTGTCGTTACATGAAGAAAGACGCCTCGCATTTGGCGAGATATATTTCAAATATTCTGAAGAACAATGTTCAGGTTGTCATAAAAGGATATTTCTTCTGGTAAACCTTCCGGGATGTAAGGTCGTGGTCCATGAAACTCTTCAGCTCCTAACGTTTCGTCCAGAGCTGCGCTGGACATCTTCAGAGGGGTGTTTCTCCTCCGGTGAGTCTTGCCGACTGACGGGTCGGACGTCTGAGAGCGACTTATGTATCGTAGAAAGTGGGCGTGACCAGAGTTACACGTGATATGCAGAGATAACCTTTGTCAGAGATAAAACTTAACTATCGATCGTAATCTCGTCACGGATAAAAACTGTCTAGCAATTCTGTAGTGCTACTGTCCAAATATCACTAAGTTTCATGGTCTCTTCTTTCCGATGAAACTTAGTGATATTTGGACAGTAGCACTACAGAATTGCTAGACAGTTTTATCTGGGACGAGATTACGATCGATAGTTAAGTTTTATCTCTGACAAAGGTTATCTCTGCATATCACGTGTAACTCTGGTCACGCCCACTTTCTACGATACATAAGTCGCTCTCAGACGTCCGACCCGTCAGTCGGCAAGACTCACCGGAGGAGAAACACCCCTCTGAAGATGTCCAGCGCAGCTCTGGACGAAACGTTAGGAGCTGAAGAGTTTCATGGACCACGACCTTACATCCCGGAAGGTTTACCAGAAGATATGTCATCCGGTCGTGAAAGCTTTCATACTATGATAAAAGGATATTCCTCAGACTCTATGTATTACCAGCGTAGTGGCCATGAAAGTAAAATCGGACTAATAATATCTGATGGACTGATGACCTCGTAGTTTAGCTCCCAAAAAACCACGGTCACCACCGCTAACACCATCACCACCACCACCACCACCACCACCACCACCACCATCATTTCCGCTAAAAATGCTTGTAAAGAGACATAAATGTGTTCAATCTTCCTACAGTATATGAGTACGGCTGACGTGGAAACACCTTTAATGTATGGTGTAATAGAAAGTAAGATCTTGTACACCATTTGATGTGACACGTGGAGAATAGATGTAGAAGCAGATATAGATTCTAAGACAAGAAAGTCAGTATTCCTTCACAGACGGAAGCTCTACTGTGAATGAACTATATGAACAGCGCACGAAATTTCTCATTGCGTACATACCTAACAAGATGATGTCCTGATGTGTATACATTGGGTCAGTCACCCCTGGTGTAAGAATCCACGGTTTGTTTTTGGTAATGCTGTTACATTACACAAATTGAAAATGATTTTATGTCAGTCAGAACGCGAATGAACGCAATTTTTTTGGAAGAACACAAGTTGCCTGCCTCGGATTGCAGTTTCATCTGTGTGGGCTGCATCAAAACTGTACAAACAGGCTGTGCGACGTTGACACGAATATTTGTGCGTTCTTGCTTCGTTTACCACGACTGAACGGATTTTTCCGTAAATCTGGATAAATTGATGGCGACAGACGAGATTCGCTTCTCCTGGTACAGCCCGAAAATTTATGTACATTATGGAAACGACAGTTACGTTAAACAGCAAAAATGTGTTACTTTCTGATACCGTTGTTCGGAGATACAATAAAACTATTTTTCCTTCTTAGTTGTAAATATATTTTTTAAGGTTGAATAACAAATGCGATACACTGTTTTAGTTGTACTGATCCTTGTTTATTTCAGACTAGTTTTTGGCTTATTAGGCCCTGAAGATAGCCCAATAAGCCGAAAGCTAGTTTAAAAAAAACAAAAATCAGTAGACCAAAACGGTGTACACGTTATGCAACCTCAAATATGGAACTGTTCTACCAAGAAGTAGCAGAAGAATCCATTGTTGTTGATGTTGTGGTCTTCAGTCCTGAGACTGGTTTGATGCAGCTCTCCATGCTACTCTATCCTGTGTAAGCTTCTTCATCTCCCGGTACTTACTGCAACCTACATCCTTCTGAATCTGCTTAGTGTATTCATCTCTTGGTCTCCCTCTACGATTTTTAGCCTCCACGCTGCCCTCCAATGCTAAATTTGTGATCCCTTGATATCTCAGAACATGTCCTACCAACCGGTCCCTTCTTCTTGTCAAGTTGTGCCACGAACTCCTCTTCTCCCCAATTCTATTTAATACCTCCTCGTTAGTAATGTGATCTGCCCATCTAATCTTCAGCATTCTTCTGTAGCACCACATTTCAAAAGCTTCTATTCTCTTCTTGTCCAGACTATTTATCGTCCATGTTTCACTTCCATAGATGGCTACACTCCATACAAATACTTTTAGAAACGACTTCCTGACACTTAAATCTTTACTCGATGTTAACAAATTTCTCTTCTTCAGAAACGCTTTCCTTGCCATTGCCAGTCTACATTTTATATCCTCTCTACTTCGACCATCATCAGTTATTTTGCTCCCCAAATAGCAAAACTCCTTTACTACTTTAAGTGTCTCATTTCCTAATTTAATTCCCTCAGCATCAACCGACTTAATTCGACTACATTCCATTATCCTCGTTTTGCTTTTGTTGATGTTCATCTTATATCGTCCTTTCAAGGCACTGTACATTCCGTTCAACTGCTCTTCCTTGCTGTCTCTGACAGAATTACAATGTCATCGGCGAACCTCAAAGTTTTTATTTCTTCTCCATGGATTTTAATACTTACTCCGAATTTTTCTTTTGTTTCCTTTACTGCTTGCTCAATATACAGATTGAATAACATCAGGGAGAGACTACAACCCTGTCTCACTCCCTTCCCAACCACTGCTTCCCTTTCATGTCCCTCGACTCTTATAACTGCCATCTGGTTTCTGTACAAATTGTAAATAGCCTTTCGCTCCCTGTATTTTACCCCTGCCACCTTCAGAATTTGAAAGAGAGCATTTCAGTCAATATTGTCAAAAGCTTTCTCTAAGTCTACAAATGCTAGAAACGTAGGTTTGCCTTTCCTGAAGAATCCATAAATTAAAAAAAATTTTTTTTCTTCATAATTCTTGTCAATTCAGTTGGTTTTCTGCCTATCACTTCACAGTTTTCGTCTTGTATCCATACTTAAACAAACTGTATGTCTGTTAATTAACTTACACTCGCAGTCATAGGCACTAGACTTTTTTATACCATCATGACTTTTATAGCTGATTATATGTCAGCGAAAATTTCTAAACATATTTATTTGTATTTAAATTAGACCGAAAGGCCAGAAACGATTTTCAAGATCATTAAGGTTCCTGAATATAGTACTCAGCAAGACATAACGGGGGCTGCGAATAAAATATCTGTCTCAAGAAAAACCACAGTGTGACCAGCACTGCACTAATATTCGCTTTTGAATGATGATCCAGCTCTCGAAATGTTCTGTGGATGTTAAAACAGTTCAAATTATAACTGGGAAAAGAGATACTTACGTTATTCGAATTAATTTTAGCAGACGTATGCTTTGTAGCAGTACAGTGCGATACAAGTGAAACAAATAGCTTCTGGAGGGAGGACGTCCACGTTCAGAAAGTAGTCCATTATTGAAGCAATTAGTAGAGACTAATGAGAACATTTCCACGAAGCAATCTGAAAAGCGGACAGCCGAGCAGTGGAGCTGCTAGCGGGAAGCGTTTTCAACTAGAAACCTCGCCTCGTGCTTGCTTCGCTCTTTAGCACACGCTGTATCTGCTCCCGTTCCTTCTTAGTTCGAGAGAAGATTTCCCGCCACTTGACGATTCAACCGAGGTGAGTCTTTGTTCATAGGTTATAATGCAACCCTCAAGAGGCGGGGGAGGGAAAGAAATTCCTTTCAAATATCATCGCAATAAATACGGCTTTCTATTGAAATGTGTATGACATTTCTTTTTTCTGCAATGTGGTAACAACATATGTTTTCTTTGCACTTGTCAGTAATGTAGATACTTCTGTTTCGAAGCGCAACTCGTAATTATTTATTGAACCCTGCAAAATATACGTCTAAGATGGCGGCATTTTACAGATGTTCGAAACTTAGTGCGGATACTTTTGATAGATTCCACAATGTAACTCCAAAATCCAAAGAGTATCTAAAGTATACCAGCGGCAAGAAACAATAAACACCTCCAGTACGTGATAATAATGTTAATGTTCCCGACAACAGCATCACTAAAGTTAGGTTACTAAATACGGTTTACATCAGTTCTTTCACCAGACAATTTTAGAACATGTTTTTTGCTCGCATATCATGTCGTTTCTGGAAACACAGAATCTACTCTGTAGGAATCAACATGGATTCGGGAAACAGCGATCGTGTGTGACCCAACTCGCTTTATTTGTTCATGAGACCCAGAAAATATTAGATACAGACTCCTAGGTAGATGCCATTGTCCTTGACTTCCGGAAGGCGTTCGATACAGTTCCGCACTGTCGCCTGGTAAACAAAGTAAGAGCCTACGGAATATCAGACCAGCTGTGTGGCTGGATTGAAGTGTTTTTAGCAAGCAGAACACAGCATGTGGTTCTCAATGGAGAGACGTCTACAGACGTTAAAGTAACCACTGGCGTGCCACAGGGGAGTGTTATGGGACCATTGCTTTTCACAATATATATGAATGACCTAGTAGATAGTGTCGGAAGTTCCATGCGGCTTTTCCCGGATGATGGTGTAGTACACAGAGAAGTTGCAGCATTAGAAAATTGTTGCGAAATGCAGGAAGATCTGCAGTGGATAGGCACTTGGTGCAGGGAGTGGCAACTGACCCTTAACATAGACAAATGTAATGTATTGCGAATACATAGAAAGAAGGATTCTTTATTGTATGATTATATGATAGCGGACAAGCACTGGTAGCAGTTACTTCTGTAAAATATCTGGGAGTATGCGTGCGGAACGATTTGAAGTGGAATGATCATATAAAATTACTTGTTGGTAAGGCGAGTACCAGGTTGAGATTCATTGGGAGAGTCCTTAGAAAATGTAGTCCATCAACAAAGGAGGTGGCTTACAAAACACTCGTTCGACCTATACTTGAGTATTGCTCATCAATGTGGGATCCGTACCAGATCGGGTTGACGGAGGAGATAGAGAAGATCCAAAGAAGAGCGGCGCGTTTCGTCACAGGGTTATTTGGTAAGCGTGATAGCGTTACGGAGATGTTTAGCAAACTCAAGTGGCAGACTCTGCAACAGAGGCGCTCTGCATCGCGGTGTAGCTTGCTGTCCAGGTTTCGAGACGGTGCGTTTCTGGATGATGTATCGAATATATTGCTTTCCCCTACTTATACCTCCCGAGGAGATAACGAATGTAAAATTAGAGAGATTCGAGCGCGCACGGAGGCTTTCCGGCAATCGTTCTTCCCGCGAACCATACGCGACTGGAACAGGAAAGGGAGGTAATGACAGTGGCACGTAAAGTGCCCTCCACCACACACCGTTGGGTGGCTTGCGGAGTATAAATGTAGATGTAGATGTAGAGGGGACCATGGTGTGGTCAATGGCTGTAGGAAGTAACTCCCATCTAACAGAGCCTCTAAAAAGTTTAGATTTATATTCTTTTGCCAAGTCGATAATTGTCAATTTTGAAGAGATATACAAGAACAAATGAACACATTTTCCAGATTTTCGTTCATGGTCGTCGTATGGGGTAATATTTCACCATATCTAAAATGAATTCACTGTAAAAAGAAAATTACTTACAAGGGAACCTCCCCATCGCACCCCCTCAGATTAAGTTATAAGCTGGCACAGTGGATAGGCCTTGAAAGACTGAACACAGATCAATCGAGAAAACTGGAAGAAGTTGTGTGGAACTATGAAAAAAATAAGCAAAATATACAAACTGAGTAGTCCATGCGCAAGATAGGCAACATCAAGGATAGTCTAAACTCAGGAGCGCCGTGCTCCCGTGTTTAGCGTGAGCAGCTGCGGAACGGGAGATTCTTGGTTTAAGTCTTCCCTCGAGTGAAAAGTTTAATTTTTATTTTCAGACAATTATTATCTGTCCGTCCGTCCGTCCGATGCAATGTAACTGCGCCGTAGTATGGGTACGCTACACCTAAAGAAACATCGAAACATCCAAAAGAAAACCTAAATCGGGCAAGCTAGAAGAATCTTTTTACCCATTCGCCAAGTGTACAAGCTAGGTGGGTCGACAACATATTCCTGTCATGTGACGCACATGCCGTCACCAGTGTCATATAGAATATATCAGACGTGTTTTACTGTGGAGGAATCGGTTGACCTATGACCTTGCGATCAAATGTTTTCGGTTCCCATTGGAGAGGCATGTCCTTTCGTCTACTAATCGCACGGTTTTGCGGTGTGGTCGCAAAACAGACACTAAACTTATTACAGTGAACACAGACGTCAATGAACGAACGGACAGATCATAACTTTGCGAAAATAGAGGAAGTAAATATTTCACTCGAGTGACGACTTGAACCTAGGACCTCTCGTTCCGGAGCTGCTTACGCTAACCACGGGACCACGGCGCTCCTGAGCTCGCAAGTGCCTTGAAATTGCGTATCTTACACATGGGCTACTCAGTTTGTATATTTTGCTAATTTTTTTCATAGTTCCACGTAACTTCTTCCTCTTTTCTCGATTGATCTGTGTTCAGTTTTTCAAGGCCTATCCAGTGTGCCAACTTATAACTAAATCTGACGGGGGTGCGATGGGGAGGTTCCCTTGTTAGAATTATGCGTATGAGCCATGCACACATATATCCTGTGATTCGAATTCGTATGACCTCTTTCGAGGATCCGAATCTCTCGGAACAGTGTAGTTCAGTCATTTCGTTCCTTTTCCCAAGACTGCAATCTTCTCTAGGACTCCTCCAGAGGTAAGTATGTGGATCTGAAACCTGATCCAGTACAAAAATATTCATAATTTCATTTCAAGCTTTATCAAGTGCACACCCACCTGCTAGTGAAAATTAACACGCATTTTCAATGTCTGTTCATGTGTTGCCAACAATCGCAACAGGTGTCGTTATTTCTGGTCAAACACGCACACATCTTACTGTTCATGAGTAAGCAACTGATACTTAAGCAATATTCGTTGATGCACGGTAGGTGTGCAGTTCGATTGTCGCTTAGGCACAAAAGTTTGTATCCTTATTTTAGATTCAGACACCTAGCGGCTCGTAAGAAAAACCGATACGTAACATTTGATTTTTCTTAGTTAACAATCCGATTACGTGTTGGTTTCGTATCTCCGTCACAGAACTTCACATCATGCACTTCATCTTTAAATGCATGCACACTTTGTTACTTCAGAATGCAGGTATATCAGACATCTTTCGTGGTTAGATAACAGGGACGACAGGGTGTTGATAGGAGTCACGGTTTATTACAAAACTCGTCGTCTTTTATTTTCAAGTTTAGATTTGGTTACTGGTATTGGCAAAAATTTCGGTAATTCATGACTCTTCATGGCTAATCATCAATATGATGTGATTAGATTATATTAGATTACATTACATTAACTCTTGTTCCATAGATCATGAATACATTTCGTAATGATGTGGAACGTGTCATTTTAATGAAAGATTTCTTTAAATACCATGATTCAATTTCTTTACAACAATTTTTTACACTCTCTCTCATTGCTTTTTATTTCTCTCTCTCTCTCTCTCTCTCTCTCTCTCTCTCTCTCTCACACACACACACACACACACACACACACACACACATACACATTCTTTTTTATTTTTATTTGTATGTTGTGCTCGACTATCGACGCGGTACGAAAACGTCTGTGAATGAGTTTCTTAGTTTTGAGTACACTTACGAAGGAAATATAAAAACAACAATGAGAGTTGCTGATTTATGGTGCTCAGTTTGCAGTCAGTTCTGAGTATTATTAGTAACTACGCTCCAGTCCCTAAACCTAGTTACAGAAAGCGAATCAGACGCATTACGTATTCCAGGCCGTAGCAGCCGCAGCTTGGAGACACCAGCTATGGTCACTTCCCCGCCCGCTGTAGGGTCACATCGGTTCGTCTTCTTCCTGCTGGTACTGTAACTGAGATTTGGCATCAAGGCAACGTATGTTTGGCAACTCTGTGATCGACGAGTTACTTCCTGGTGTGCACGGAATTAAGCCTCAAAGTTCACTTGATTTTACCTGTCATTTCCATTGAATAATCTGAGTTATTATCGCTTGAAGGGTAACAAAAGATTGTAAATTTTCGGTTTTCAGCCCAGGAAAGTCGTTGCAGGTGGAAATCGCAACTAATCTCGACCTTTAAATATCGGTTTACGAGCTCTAGTTCTTATTGCCTTCGTAATAGGAAGCTGAGACCCCTCCCCAGCTCTGTGGTAACGTGCTGACCTGTGAAAAAGCGTCTCTTATGGTTCGCAGTTCCAGTGTCACTGACTGCAACGTTTTTATCCCTTCTGTGAAAGAGCTACAAGCAGTCAGATCAAACATCAATAAGGAAATCGCAAGAAAATGCTTGCAGCTCATAGTGCAATGTTGAAAAACTTACAATGCTGCACAACAGGTAACGCCTCTTTCCGCTGCTGACAAGCGAATTTTGGGTTTCTAGGAATACATAACTATGTTTATGAAATGCCACATTTGCATACCACTTGAGTATGACACAGCATACCAATTAAACACAGACCCAATCAAAATCTAAGTGAGTAGTATTTTACTAATTCGTGTCGATAGAGGCATGCTTGTGTACAGATACTCGGTTTTATTAAAACAGACTTTCGTCTCAAGGTTATCGTGGTTAGTTTTATTTCATTTCTTATAATACAGTGCACAATTTTCGTAAGGTTTCCTTCAGTGTTCTTAAAACAATAGTAAACATGAGAGAGAAATTAATCATCAACGATATATGCGAATTCTTTGATGTTACCTATGACAGTCTGACAATGCACATGCAGTTTATTGATTACATGCATGTAGAAAACTTGTTCTGAGTTAAAGGTGTCAAACAAAGTTTGAAGAAGAATAAAATCTCACTACCACACGACAGCTAATGTAGGAAATACTTTTCTGACATATTATGGCACGATGCGCTCTCCCTACACATCTTCGAGATGCATCTGCTGCCTGTTGTCTATTAAACCTGAACAGAACAAAATGTCACAGCAGTTAGCCCTTTTTCCACATGCGGCTACTTTGGATTGAGAAGTGAAGGGAATTATGTTCAAAGTTCCATTAGATTGATAACTTCGGCAGACAGCAGAATTGCGTTTTAAAAAATGTAGCACTGAATGTATTCGAACTCGCGACATCTTTACTATGCTACAAGCTGACACGTAGCTGCAACAGCTCCAGAGCTCGACAACTATTCCTCCAGAACTTTTGGATTCCACAGCAAAAAAATGGTTCAAATGGCTCTGAGCACTGTGGGACTTAACATCTTAGGTCATCCGCCACCTAGAACTTAGAACTACTTAAACCTAACTAACCTAAGGACATCGCCCACATCCATGCCCGAGACCGAGCGAGGTGGCGCAGTGGTTAGCACACTGGACTCGCATTCGGGAGGACGACGGTTCAATCCCGTCTCCAGCCATCCTGATTTAGGTTTTCCGTGATTTCCCTAAATCGTTTCAGGCAAATGCCGGGATGGTTCCTTTGAAAGGGCACGGCCGATTTCCTTCCCCATCCTTCCCTAACCCTAGCTTGCGCTCCATCTCTAATGACCTCGTTGTCGACGCGACGTTAAACAACACTAACCTAACCTAACCTAAACATGCCCGAGGCAGAATTCGAACCTGCGACCGTAGCGGTCACGCGGTTCCAGACTGAAGCGCCTAGAACCGCACGGCCACACCGGCCGGCCCCCACCATCTGGTATCAATGCATTACATTATCATCCGTTATATATAATCATTTTGATAGTACTCTTGATATTATAGATGAGTAGGACACAAGACAGGACATAGATGATGTCCGTTTGACGTCAACCGTGTGTAACATTTTACTTTTTTTGAATAGGAGAATGTTCCTCTCCAATAATTTTTAGATTAGTTACAATAAGCTTACGCTGCAAGAGAATTCGCTTGTATTTTTCAATATGTGGTCTGTTGTCGGTTTGAAGGCCTTCCATAACATCGGCAACGTAGTGCAACTCCACCGAGGGCTGTCTGTAGTAGGGTGGAGATAGCAGTACGAAAGTTGCGAGCTGTCGAAGACGATCTTCATATTCCTAATGCGATTAGGACATCGTATACTCTTGACGACGTTTAGCACCTGTGCGGTCAGTCACCCAATTTCAGAATTCATGTTGAGTTATCCTGCTAAATTCCCATAATATTGTCTTTTTATATTGATGAGTAATATGGATAGTCGTCACGTTCATGTGCCGTCTACAACGCAAATTTAATGTTACTATCCTAGGAACTAACCTGCAATACGTTTTCTATTTCATAATCGGAACTACCTGCATTAACCGTCATCAGAGCAATGTCAGGGAACAGAATGCAGCAGTGCCTTGGTACCTACTTGAGGACCTGCTTGAGTCGTGTTCTAAGGAAAGGGTAGTTGCTGGTTCACATTATATTACACTAGCGAGAAGTACCGACTTTTCCTTTTCTCTGCAAACATCCAGAACTAAATTCAGTACCTAATGCTAAGAATATATTTGTATTGTGCCAACTCAAAGATCAATAGATATGGACATAGATATAGATATAGATTTTTATATTTAAAGCCATTCTCGTTCTGCGTTGGAATAAACATCATTCATTATTTGCTTGTTCTTGTTACGATTGTTATTGTCATTCTCTCACTCGCAAGAGTTTTCACATTCCTATTTGGTATCGATGCACATGAAGAGTGGCTATGAAAGAAGGGAATACTGAATGTTACGTCATGCAGAATACACTCATTTACTTCGGCTCCTCGTGATCTACGCTACAGGAGAAGTGAGATACATAAAGTTGACAGTGTGAGGACAGACATGCTGGCACAACTCTGCAACTACACAGTGTTACCAGATAAAATGGTGCTGCGGAATCGAAAGTGTAGTACGGACTTTGCCACAGTAGCAGACAGCTGCTAATTTCGGACCATGACCGTGGATTACACTTCGGTCAGTGCTGGTTAGAGTGTTGCAACTGCAAATGGAAAGCTTTGTTTGATAGTCTTGTGCTGATGCTGTCTGAATAAATTATGCCATTGGATAAAAAGCGGTTTAGTTTTGAGACCTAACCCACGAGGGGGGAAGGCACAGTGGTCTGCTACAGGAATTCCAAGCAATAAAACACAAAAAACAACCCAGGAAGGGTTCGAACAGCTACTTTCATGCAGAGACATGCATTTGGAATCTGTTCATCGTTACGGGGTCAAACAAGAGGGTAACATTACTGAAACAATGATCGGGCTACTTAGTATATAATAGAGCATACAGATTTCAAGGAGGAAACGTATGAAGATGCAGACTTCCTCGTTATCAATATGTGCGGCATATCTTTCGTGTTAACGAAAGTAAATTCCCGCTTTACCTCTTCTTACGTCTCAAATGAAATGAATGCCATGAGGAATCGAATATTTGTTGACTGCGTCTCTTCTTGCTTCCATCCTTACCAACATATTTCTTCATTCTCGTGGTAATCATGACATTCTATGTGTATGCTGTAAAAGATTGCACGTGGACAAATTCGACATCGAGGTGCAAAGCGTTTGGTATCTTACATTATATTCAATTCGAATAAGCTTCCGATGTATTTTTACTTCGTTTGTATTTTTAGATGATTATGAACGTTACGGAAAATTATCTCACATGCTTTATGTTGAATGAGAAACATTGAATGATCCGTTTTGCTTTCCCTACGTTGAAATGATATAATGTCGGCGTCAACAGCCTTCTTCCACGCCGGAAGCTGAAACTTGTAGCATTCTGGATTAATGATAATTGAATGTCTCAAATGTATACATAGCCCACAAGGCGACGTCACAAACCATCAGGGGAGAACGCCGCATAAAAACCAAACGTGCGCGCACGTCTCCACTCTGAAGAACCGTATCGGAGAATCACGGCAAGCATTTCGCTGAAGAGCTGCCTCGTCAGAGAGCCGAGAAATGGCAGCGTCGTAGCAAGTATTTGTCAACACTCTGATAGTGCATTTACCTCCGGGTGTAGGCCGGCATTACCTCGCTAAATTCACTTGACATTCGTTTTCCACATCGAAGACTCGTACAATATAATCCACTATAAGATGACACAATTAGAAAGTATATTTAATTTCTGGACTCCAAGAACGGCGTTCTTCACATAAGTAACACCTGTTTGTGTGTGCATTCGGGAGGACGACGGTGCAATCCCGCGCCCGGCCATCCTGATTTAGGTTTTCAATGATTTCCCTAAATCGCTTCAGGCAAAGGCCGGGATGGTTCCTTAGGAAGGGCACGGCCGATTTCCTTCCCCATCCTTCCCTAATCCGAGCTTGTGCTCCATCTCTAATGACATCGTTGTCGACGGGACGTTAAAACAGTAATCTCCTCCTCCTCTGTTTGTGTGTTTAAGGCTGCGTTTTAAGGCTCAGGCAACATCGCAGTGACTATAATCCGCCTCTTGCCGCCAGTGTGTCGTTAGCTCAGAGGTTCCCTTGTGCGTTGCAGTGCTCGTACTATATGACATAGCAGTTCGAATCACGGTAGAAGCCGCTGAATGGTTCAAATGGCTTTGAGCACTATGGGGCTTAACATCTGTGGTCATCAGTCCCCTAGAACTTAGAACTACTTAAACCTAACTAACCTAAGAACATCACACACATCCATGCCCGAGGCAGGATTCGAACCTGCGACCGTAGCAGTCCCGCGGTTCCGGACTGAGCGCCTAGAACCGCTAGACCACCGCAGCCGGCTAGAAGCCGCTGACTACAACCTTTTATTTTCCATTTTAATTAATGGAGTTGCAAAATGCTAGTAAAAATTCCTTAAGCGAAATCTGAAGAATGCCTTTAAACATCAATCTTCGTCCGATTTCGACTTAGTAAATTAAGTTAATATCATGGATGTCTGCTTTGCAAATGCCAAGGTGCTTCACTGTAAAATGGGTCCTGAAAAGATTCAAACCGCATGTCAACGATGTAAATTTGAGCTTTGTTCGTCATATAGGTCTAACATGTCAGAAGGTTGTTTATGAAGTGCACATGTTGATTAATATAGTTCCCTTCTTCTAAATTTTCGCAATAGCATTTAACTGTAGACGTTTTCTAACACCGGCGTTAGCAATTCCTTTCCGTTCTCTGAAACCTTCAAAACGACAAATTTTTCTGGTTTAAATCTGATGACCTTAACTATCACTTCCGATCAACAATAAATACTTCATGAACCCATACATGGAACTCCAAATGTGCAGTGTTGCTGCACTGCTACAGAGCATGCATTGCAAGGTATTCACACAGTTTATCGCATAGACTTACCATAAGGAGTGAAACAAGAACTGTAATACACTCTACACCACAGACGCTCACTCTGGCTTGACGAAAACGTCCAAACATTGACCAAAAGTTGCACAAATAATTGAGTTTGAAAGGAAAAGAAACGAGGTATGAAGCATTTATAAATTCATCGAATGTAGTGAAGTGGTTTAATTTCGTCCCAGTCTATAAAATTAATTTCGGGCCATACTCAGTTCTTGCCGATTAATGTAATATAATACCCGCCTACTAATCAGGGCGTCTGTCTCCGTTGCTTTTGAGCGTGAATGGAAATTGTAGAAATTTTCTGTGGAGCAACATTTAATAATAAAGCGTTTTAAATCATCAAAAGCGATGAGCGGTAGCAAGCGCTTTCGATAAAGAACGGGGGAGGGCAGCGCCGCTGCTGTCGCCACGGCCGCTGCCAGTAGCCAGCAAATGGATCCCGGAGCTTTGCCGCATACGGCGTCCAGAGGAGGACAGTCTGCAAGAAATCTGCCGCAAAATCGTTACTGGATAAAATTTTGATATCGGTGTGTCAGAAAGCGAAATAGATTGAATCTGCGCTACCATTACATTCACGTCTTCAGCATTCAGACAGAAGAGGCTATAAAAATATTTTATGCCAGCTGCTCTGGATCCACTTAAATTATGAACAGAAACAACGCACGCTACCGCTAGACCACAGGCGTAATCAGCCTAGGGTTTCTCTATCATGGGACAAGTTGTCCTCCAGGAAGTGCCGCAGCCTACGGTGTTGCCAGATTGTCCAGATAACCGGACTTAGAGAATTAGCGAGTTGGCCAGTTTTTTTGTCCCATGTCGCGATCGGCGCGGACTTAGCCTCTGAAGCGGCCGGCCGCCGGTCGAGTTTTATGTGAAAGAGTGTACTTGTATATCATATGATTGCGTACAGCGGACGTGTTTACCCACGGCATAGTTGTGTATAGGTGTCATATGCAGAAGCAAGTACCGGTACGCATAATTCTACACAATCTCGGACATATTTTCTCTGAAAATAAATTGCGTTCTAACGAGGAAAAGCTATTTTAGGTATCTGGAAACAAAGAGGAGTGAAGTTTGCTTTTCCGCAGTGGGAAACATACATGCCCTGATTTAGAAATACAATCGAGAGTGCATTCAATAATTATGTATTTTAGTACCGCATTTTATTTTGACCCTCCAATCTAGATTTCTATGGCGAACAATAATATGTTACATTTGGAGAAAATGTCAACAATAAATGATCGATAATCAGTAGTTAAAGTTGCACTTTCAAGTAACACTAAACGATTAAGTGACAATGCCGATAAGTTTAATCAGACAAGGAAATTGGAAATTTGTGGTAAGGTCTTATGGGACCAAACTGCTGAAGTCGTCGGTCCCTAAGCTTCCACACTACTTAATGTAACTTAAACTAACTTACACTAAGGACGACATACACACCCATGCCCGAGGGAGGACTCGAACCTCCGGCGGGGAGAGCCGCGCGGACCGTGACAAGACGCCCTAGACCACGCGGCTTTTCTTTTTACGGTGAATTCATTTTAGATATGGCGAAATATTACCCCATACGACTACCATGAACGAAAATCTGGAAAATATGTTCATTTGTTCTTGTATATCTCTTCAAAATTGACAATTATCGACTTGGCAAAAGAATATGAATCTAAACTTTTTGGAGGCTCTGTTAGATGGGAGTTACTTCCTACAGCCATTGACCACACCATGGCCCCCCTCTACATCTACATCTACATCTACATCTACATCTACATTTATACTCCGCAAGCCACCCAACGGTGTGTGGTGGAGGGCACTTTACGTGCCACTGTCATTACCTCCCTTTCCGGTTCCAGTCGCATATGGTTCGCGGGAAGAACGACTGCCGGAAAACCTCCGTGCGCGCTCGAATCTCTCTAATTTTACATTCGTTATCTCCTCGGGAGGTATAAGTAGGGGAAGCAATATATTCTATACCTCATCCAGAAACTCACCCTCTCGAAACCTGGACAGCAAGCTACACCGCGATGCAGAGCGCCTCTCTTGCAGAGTCTGCCACTTGAGTTTGTTAAACATCTCCGTAACGCTATCACGGTTACCAAATAACCCTGTGACGAAACGCGCCGCTCTTCTTTGGATCTTCTCTATCTCCTCCGTCAACCCGACTTGGTACGGATCGCACATTGATGAGAAATACTCAAGTATAGGTCGAACGAGTGTTTTGTAAGCCACCTTCTTTGTTGATGGACTACATTTTCTAAGGACTCTCCCAATGAATCTCAACCTGGTTTCCGCCTTACCAACAATTAATTTTGTATGATCATTCCACTTCAAATTGTTCCACACGCATACTACCAAATATTTTACAGAAGTAACTGCTACCAGTGTTTGTTCCGCTATCATATAATCATACAATAAAGGATCCTTCTTTCTATGTATTCGCAATACGTTACATTTGTCTATGTTAAGGGTCAGTTGCCACTCCCTGCACCAAGTGCCTATCCACTGCAGATCTTCCTGCATTTCGCAACAATTTTCTAATGCTGCAACTTCTCTGTGTACTACACCATCATCCGCGAAAAGCCGCATGGAACTTCCGACACTATCTACTAGGTCATTTATATATATTGTGAAAAGCAATGGTCCCATAACACTCCCCTGCGGCACGCCAGAGGTTACTTTAACGTCTGTAGACGTCTCTCCATTGTGTGTAGAATTGAATTGGTATCCCGTCAGGTCCAGTGGACTTTCCTCTGTTGAGTGATTCCAGTTGCTTTTCTATTCCTTGAACGCTTATTTCGATGTCAGCCATTTTTCCGTTTGTGCGAGGATTTAGAGAAGCAACTACAGTGCGGACTTCCTCTGTGAAGCAGCTTTGGAAAAAGGTGTTTAGTATTTCAGCTTTACGCGTGTCATCCTCTGTTTCAATGCCATCATCATCCCGGAGTGTCTGGATATGCTGTTTTGAGACACTTACTGATTTCACGTAAGACCATAACTTCCTAGGATTTTCTGTCAAGTCGGTACGAGTGTTGTCTTGTGTTGTGCCGTGCTTTACGATAGCAGAAGTGGAGACGATGTCGACAGACGTAGTTTGACTGGCTGTCGGAAATTCTGTAGCTTTACAGTTAATTAAACTCTCTATGCGTAGTGTGTCAGAGATAGTTCTAGCCTAAAATGCTGACACAGCATCCGTCATCACTTTCTTATCAGGATCTGCACTTCGTTATCTTTAAGGTCATGACATGATCGCATCATTGGTCTGTGAAGGCCTCCTTGCCTCCCTCCCTGTGGGTGCCCCCACTAGTCCTGGTAAGTGCCAACTGCAGGCAACTTCAGCTCCCCATACCCACCCTTCAAGCAATTTTAATTTGCATGCAGTGCAATATGGTAGAAAAACGTGAGCTGGTGAAGCCTACAATTGTGATGTCACAAGAATAACATATATTATGATGTAAGGGGCAAACAAAAAGTTTATTTTCGAAGGCCGTACAGTCCAGAATTGGTATGCTGATCGAGGAAAATCGCCATAAGCTCTGAGGAAATCATCTCACCAACCTACCAGGTGGAAAACACCCATTTGGTAAAGCTCTATGTCCTGCTGGGGGAAGAAGTCCATAATGCCTGCTGCATGTCTTCATCAGACAAGAACTGTCGAACCCGTAAGGCCTTTTTTAAAGGATCGAAGGTGTGGTAACCACATGCGGCGAGATCATAACTTTAGAGTTTCCCACTTGAGTTCTGTAACGGATGAGGCTGGCCTCCCACATCGACCGGTGTTTTGTGTTGAATCATGACCAGCAAGGAACTTGGGGCACCATTCCATAATGGTGTTCCCTGGCAGACCCCATGCACATTCTTCATTCTCTGATCTATTTGTACCAGTGTTTTTCCTTTGGCAGCCAAGAAAAAAATAACAGCACAGCGGTCCTGTTTGGATGCATTTGGTGATAATGACACCAAAGTTCATATTTTCATGTTTACTGCATGAGGGTTGGAAAGACACGAATGGCACACTAATTCCTTGTCTAAATGTCAATGCTTGCATACCCACATTGGAGTCGTGCTATATTGTAGATAAGCTGCAGGAATGTCTTCAAATGGAAGTTTTTGATGGCCTCTTATATTAGTAAAACACATAATGCTGACGTGAGTGCCATCATTTCTTTGCTGTCTGTCTGTACATCTAGGTCTTGTGTGTTCAATTTATGAGTCACCTGCATTGAGAAAAGAAGAATTTAACAAGTCTGTTTGTTGTAAACTGATATGGATAGTGGAGGTTTGCTAAGAGAGATTAATAAAGCTGTGTATGAACTTATTTTATTAATTAAAATAACTGGCTTTCTTTACAAAAACTGACTTTTCACATGCAACTAAAGCAATACAAAGAATACTATTACTGCAAAGAATACAAAGATAAACAGCTGCACTCACATAAATAAACTCTATGCACTAGTGGTCTGACCGTGAGCATAAACGAGAACAAGAACTGTAAACACATGCAAATGCAATTATGCAGAACCTTTCCAAAATAAACATCAATTACAGAAGTATACTCACAGTTCTCTGCATGAAGAATGGAAAAGCATGATGCAATGATGCATGAATGTAGACAGGAGGAATATTGTTCAACGAAAATGGCGATGCAACAGAATAGTAAGAGGATGCTTTACTCGCTTGGGTCCACCAAAAAACGACGTGCATAGTCTGGTATCGTACACCCTATTTAAAATGATTATCCAGTCTCCCAACACACAAGAAGTGTTAGCAATTGCAGTATGTAGTCATCCATCTATACTTATTATTATTGTTCTTTTTGTATGATGGTATACTTAGGGTTAGGATACATTACTGGCCATTAAAATTGCTACACCACGAAAACGACGTGCTACAGACGCGAAATTTAACCGTCAGGAAGAAGATGCTGTGATATGCAAATGATTAGCTTTCCACAGCATTCACACAAGGTTGGCGCCGGTGGCGACACCTAAAACGTGCTGACATGGGGAAAGTTTCCAACCGATTTCTCATACACAAACAGCAGATGACCGGCGTTGCTGGTGAAACGTTGTTGTAATGCCTCGTTTAAGGAGGAGAAATGCGTACCATCACGTTTCCGACTTTTATAAGCGTCGGATTGTAGCCTATCGTGATTGCGGTTTATCGTATCGCGACATTGCTGCTCGCGTTGGTCGAGATGCAATGACTGTTAGCAGAATATGGAATCGGTGGGTTCAGGGGGGTAATACGGAACGCCGAGCTGGATGACAGCCATCTTATCCGCATGGCTGTAACGGATCTTGCAGCCACGTCTCGATTCCTGAGTCAACAGATGGGAACGTCTGCAAGACAACAACCATCTGCACGAACAGTTCGATGACGTTTGCAGCAGCATGGACTATCAGCTCGGAGACCATGGCTGCGGTTACCCTTGACATTGCATCACAGACAGGAGCGCCTGCGATGGTGTACTCAACGACGAACCTGGGTGCACGAATGGCAAAACGTCATTTTTTCGGATGAATCCAGGTTCTGTGTACACATGGTCGCATCCGTGTTTGGCGACATCGCGGTGAACGCACATTGGAAGCGTGTATTCGTCATCGCCATACCGGCGTATCACCCGGCGTGATGGTATGGGGTGTCATTGGTTACACGTCTCGGTCACCTCTTGTTCGCATTGACGGCACTTTGACCAGTGGACGTTACATTTCAGATGTGTTACGATCCGTGGCTCTACCCTTCATTCGATCCCTGCGAAACCCTACATTTCAGCAGGATAATGCACGACCGCATTTTGCAGGTCCTGTACGGACGTTTATGGATACAGAAAATGTTAGACTGCTGCCCTGGCCAGCACGTTCTCCAGATCTCTCACCAACTGAAAACGTCTGGTCAATGGTAGTCGAGCAACGGGCTCGTCTCAATACGCCGGTCACTACTCTTGATGAACTGTGGTATCGTGTTGAAGCTGCATGGGCAGCTGTACCTGTACACGCCATCCAAGCTCTGTTCGACTCAATGTCCAGGCGTATCAAGGCCGTTATTACGGCCAGAGGTGGTTGTTCTGGGTACTGATTTCTCAGGATCTATGCACCCACATTGCTTAAAAATGTAATCACGTGTCAGTTCTAGTATAATATATTTGTCCAATGAATACCCTTTTATCATCTGCCTTTCTTCTTCGTGTAGCAATTTTAATGGCAGTAGTGTATTATTGCAGCGCTAACTGGACCAGGAAATAGCTGTGCTTACGGCAACAGGGGCAGTAACAGCCAGCAAGTCTGCATAACAATCAGGAGAAATATTGTAAAATTATTGCCATGAAAATAAATATACCCTTCCTTTTTTCAGTCCAATCAGACAATAAAAGCAAATACACCTGCAGTTTATAAAGGTAGATGCAAATCTCTGTGCTTGTGATGATTTAATAATAATAACAATAACTTTAAATTTGCGGTGCTGAGCAGACGTAATGCACCGCACGCTGTGCAGTTACCTTGCCTCTGACTTTTAGGCGCTTACCAGTCACTCAACACGATATTCAGAACTCAGCAAATGTCATCACAACCGCAGCTCGGAGTTCTGCATGTCGCTTTACAGCACACACAAACTGTCTAGAATACTTTCCTGTCTCAAAAAGTTTTAACCACTCGTACGTAGACATGTGTTATTAGCTCCAACTGTATTCAAGGATTTACAAGTTGACAACGAGCACCATCACTCTGCTTTTAGTATCAAAGGTAATAATAACTTTATCCATATTGATGGGACCGAGCGGGGTGGCGCAGTGGTTAGCACACTGGACTCGCAATCGGGAGGACGACGGTTCAAACCCGTCTCCAGCCATCCTGATTTAGGTTTTCCGTGATTTCCCTAAATCGTTTCAGGCCAATGCTGGGATGGTTCCTTTGAAAGGGCACGGCCGATTTCCTTCCCAATCCTTCCCTAATCCGAACTTGTTCTCTGTCTCTAATGACCTCGTTGTCGACGGGACGTTAAACACTAGTTTCCTCCTCCTCCTCCATATCGATGGTGGTGATGAACTTGTAGTAGACGTCAGCATATTTGCATAAAGTGTATATTTACAGTGATCGACTTGTAAGAGAACCGTCAAAGGGTAAAGATGTTGAGACATGTATCAAGACTTCTACTGCGAGGCATTGAAAATACAGGGTACTCTGAAATTTCGCTTACAAACATCAATGACCTGTAAAGTTGACTGAGAAGCTAATATTTAGAAATGGAACTGATGCCCAAAAATGTACCGTTTGCATGCTGCAACCATTTGAAAACACCTTGGTAACGCGACCACTTTTATAAGTGATTTATTAGGCGTGATCCAGCACATCACTTGTTTCACAGTTCCATTCATTAACATCCAAAGAAACAAAAACGAAACTCAACCAGTTTTCACAAACACTGTTGTTTACAGTTAAACTCCTTTTCTTGCAGGACCACAGTCACGCTTGGTCACGGTGAAGGTACCCGTTCGTCGAAGCCGTTGCGTAATTGTGGGGAAAATGATATCCGATGGAGTCGGACGTTGTGAATAAAGATGTTGATAAAGGTCACGTGCGGCTCTTTCATTACTGTGAGCTTCCCCGTGCATTCTGCGAACGTGTACTCAATCACGTTGCTCTAACACTGAAAGACACGTGAATGAGGGGCAAACCTTGTCAAAGGGGTAGGACAGACGTCAAAAGACATAAGCCGATCAGACGTAAGCACCCCCCTCTCCCTCCTACCCCCACCACGACTACCCTGTTTCATTCGTACCTTTTTTCAAGCGTCTGTAGCAAGGAAGAGGCACGTTTCTGGACATGGGTTCCAATTAAAAATATTATCTACTCAGCCTCTCTCCCAGTCCTTGAAGTTTGTAAGGTAATTTTAGAGCCCCTGTATTAATGCCTATGGTAATGAATAGGAATGCACGCGGGAAAGAAAGCAAATATGCTTAAATAATAAGTCAGTTTCCTTGCAAGCAAGGTGAAGTTATTCCAGCAACAGCCACCTGAGTGGAAACAATGCTGCTCAATCAAACCTATTGTTTAAATACCATTGCCTGTAAGCGTGTCAGTATCAGTTTGATATCGAATTGGGAGTTCCACCCAGTGGTAGTATTTGAAAACCCTCTATTTAGTGACATCAAAGCAATATTATCCACATCTACGTCTACATCTACATTTATACTCCGCAAGCCACCCAACGGTGTGTGGCGGAGGGCACTTTACGTGCCACTGCCATTACCTCCCTTTCCTGTTCCAGTCGCGTATGGTTCGCGGGAAGAACGACTGCCGGAAAGCCCCCGTGCGCGTTCGAACCTCTCTAATTATACATTCGTGATATCCTCGGGAGGTATAAGTAGGGGGAAGCAATACAGGGTGTTACAAAAAGGTACGGCCAAACTTTCAGGAAACATTCCTCACACACAAAGAAAGAAAATATGTTATGTGGACATGTGTCCGGAAAAGCTTACTTTCCATGTTAGAGCTCATTTCATTCCTTCTCTTCAAATCACATTAATCATGGAATGGAAACACACAGCAACAGAACGTATCAGCGTGACTTCAAACACTTTGTTACAGGAAATGTTCAAAATGTCCTCCGTTAGCGAGGATACATTCATCCACCCTCCGTTGCATGGAATCCCTGATGCGCTGATGCAGCCCTGGAGAATGGCGTATTGTATCATAGCCGTCCACAATACGAGCACGAAGGGCCTCTACATTTGGTACCGTGGTCGCGTAGACAAGAGCTTTCAAATGCCCCCATAAATGAAAGTCAAGAGGGTTGAGGTCAGGAGAGCGTGGAGGCCATGGAATTGGTCCGCCTCCACCAATCCATCGGTCACCGAATCTGTTGTTGAGAAGCGTACGAACACTTCGACTGAAATGTGCAGGAGCTCCATCGTGCATGAACCACATGTTGTGTCGTACTTGTAAAGGCACATGTTCTAGCAGCACAGGTAGAGTATCCCGTATGAAATCATGGCGGTGAATCGAGGAAGTACAGTAGATACTGACGAAAATAAAATGAGCTCTAACTTGAAAATTAAGCGTTTCCGGACACATGTCCACATAACATCTTTTCTTTATTTGTGTGTGAGGAATCTTTCCTGCAAGTTTGGCCGTACCTTTTTGTAACACCCTCTATATTCGATACCTCATCCAGAAACGCACCCTCTCGAAACCTGGACAGCAAGCTACACCGCGATGCAGAGCGCCTCTCTTGCAGAGTCTGTCACTAGAGTTTGCTAAACATCTCCGCGACGCTATCACACTTACCAAATAACCCTGTTACGAAACCCGCCGCTCTTATTTGGATCTTCTCTATCTCCTCCGTCAACCCGACCTGGTACAGATCCCACACTGATGAGAAATACTCAAGTATAGGTCGAACGAGTGTTTTGTAAACCACCTTCTTTGTTGATGGACTACATTTTCTAAGGACTCTCCCAATGAATCTCAACCTGGTACCCGCCTTACCAACAATTAATTTTATATGATCATTCCACTTCAAATCGCTCCGCACGCATACTCCCAGATATTTTACAGAAGTAACTGCTACCAGTGCTTGTTCCGCTATCATATAATCATACAATAAAGGATCCTTCTTTCTATGTATTCGCAACACATTACATTTGTCTATGTTAAGGGCCAGTTGTCACTCACTGCACCAAGTGCCTATCCGCTGCAGATCTTCCTGCATTTCTCTGCAATTTTCTAATGCTGCAACTTCTCTGTATACTACACCATCATCCGCGAAAAGCCGCATGGAACGTCCGACACTATCTATTAGGTCATTTATATATATTGTGAAAAGCAATGGTCCCATAACACTCCCCTGTGGCACGCCAGAGGTTACTTTAACGTCTGTAGACGTCTCTCCATTGAGAACAACATGCTGTGTTCTGTTTGCTAAAAACTCTTCAATCCAGCCACACAGCTGGTCTGATATTCCATAGGCTCTTACTTTATCAGGCGACAGTGCGGAACTGTATCGAACGCCTTCCGAAAGTCAAGGACAATGGCATCTACCTAGGAGTCTGTATCTAATATTTTCTGGGTCTCATGAACAAATAAAGCGAGTTGGGTCTCACACGATCGCTGTTTCCGGAATCCATGTTGATTCCTACAGAGTAGATTCTGTGTTTCCAGTAATGACATGATACGCGAGCAAAAAACATGTTCTAAAATTCTACAACAAATCGATGTCAGAGAAATAGGCCTATAGTTTTGCGCATCTGCTCGGCGACCCTTCTTGAAAACTGGGCCTACCTGTGCTCTTTTCCAATCATTTGGAACCTTCCGTTCCTCTAGAGACTTGCGGTACACGGCTGTTAGAAGGGGGGAAAGTTCTTTCGCGTACTCTCCATGGATGAATAGTGTCGACTATGTGATGTGTCACTGCAGATTTCAGCCGTGTTTCGTGGAAATGTTTGCTCGCTATCAGTGGCACTGGCTGACATACAATCTCTGCATGGGACATCCCTGGAACAGTTAAGGCATTTAACAACAAAGAGTGCATACATCTACGGGAGCTGACTTTTAACAGTTTAATGTATTCCAGCTATGCAGTGCAATATGAGCTAGAGTGTCGACTAAGGTGGCAACCGCATGTCCGCTGATTCTATGACACATTCTGGCGCACTCTGCTGAGTTAGCTCACCAAATTCTCCACCCATCAAAAGAAACAATGGCTCAACTATACGATTCATACAATGAGTAAACAGACCGCCGACCACTGGCGACAACATCGATGTACTGTGGAGACCTCACGCCCCACGTGTTGAGCAATTCGGCGGTACGTCCACCCGGCCTCCCGCATGCCCACTATACGCCCTCGCTCAAAGTCCGTCAACTGCACATACGGTTCACGTCCACGCTGTTGCGGCATGCTACCAGTGTTGAAGACTGCGATGGAGCTCCGTATGCCACCGCAAACTGGCTGACACTGACGGCGGCGGTGCACAAATGCTGCACAGCTAGCGCCATTCGACGGCCAACACCGCGGTTCCTGGTGTGTCCGCTGTGCCGTGCGTGTGATCATTGCTTGTACAGCCCTCTCGCAGTGTCCGGAGCAAGTATGGTTGGTCTGACACACCGGTGTCATTGTGTTCTTTTTTCCATTTCCAGGAGTGTATTATCAGAAACTTGTACTGTCCTAGTATTTGTACTCCAAAATGTATCATGTAGACATCTGGCTGCCGCCTTAGTCGACACTCTATCTCATGCTGCATTGGATAGAGGGTATAAATTAAACTCTTGAAAGTCCATTCTTGTAGAGTAAAAATACTAGAAACCTGTACTGTGTGGATGTAATTACTACAGAAGAATCAAGGGATACATGGAAAGATTTGAAATAGAGAAGTAAGTGATAAATCACAACTATAAATTTTCAAAAAGACAAACAGTTTTAATGTGCTGCCAGAAAACAGCACAGATCTCTAAACAAAATCTGTGTAATTACATAATTTTATTGATATTGTAGACTACTGATGATGCCTGTTACGAATAAATGAAACAGCAAAAAAACTTAATTTGCAAAATAGGGAGTTTTTCTCATCTACATGTTATTGTTGTGGTCTTCAGTCCAGAGACTGGTCTGACGTAGCTCTCCATGCTACTCTATCCTGTGCAAGTCTCTTCATCTCCGAATAACTACTGCAACATATATCTTTGTGAATCTGCTTAGTATATTCATCTCTTTGGTCTCCCTGTACGATTTTTACACTCCACGCTTCCCTCCAATATTAAACTGGTGATCCCTTGTTGCCCCAGAACGCGTCCTACCGACCGATCCCTTCTTATAGTCAAGTTGTGCCACAAATTCCTCTTCTACCCAATCCTTATTAGTTACGTTATCTACTCATATAATCTTTAGCATTTTTCTGTAGCATCGCATTCTTCCTATCTAAACTATTTATCTTCCATGTTTCACATCCATATATGGCTACACTCAATACAAATACTTTCAGGAAAGATTTCCTGATACTTAAATCTAAACTCGATGTTAATAAATTTCTATTTTTCAGAAACGCTTTCCCTGCCATGGCCAGTCTACATTTTATATCCTCTCTACTTCGACCAACATCAGCTATTTTGTTCCCCAAATAGAAAAACTTATCTACTACTTTAAGTGTCTCATTTCCTAATCTAATTCCCTCAGCATCACGTGATTTAAGTCGACTACATTCCATTATCCTCATTTGCTTTTGTTGATGTTCATCTTATATCATCCTTTCAATACACTGTCCATTCCGTTCAGCTACTCTTCCAGGTCCTTTGCTGTCTCTGACAGAATTACAATGTAGTCGGAAAACCTCAAAGTTTTTGTTTCTTCTCCATGGGTTTTAATTCCAACTCTAAATTTTTCTTTCGTTTCCTTTACTGCTTGCTCAATTTAACATCGGGGATAGGCTACAATACTGCCCAACTCCCTTCTCAACCACAGCTTACCTTTCATGACCCTCGGCTCTTATAACTGCCATTTGGTTTCTGAACAAATTGTAAGTAGCCTTTCGCTCCCTGTATTTTACCCCTGAGAACTTCAGAATTTGAAAGAAACTATTCCAGTCATCATTGTCAAAAGCTTTCTCTAAGTCTATAAATGCTGGAAGCTTAGCCTTTCCTTAACCTATCTTCTAGGATAAGTCGTAGGGTCTGGAAGCAGTTAATTCCATAAATTATCTGGGAGAACGCGTTAGGAGTGATTTAAAATGGAATGATCATATAAAGTTGATTGTCGGTAAAGCAGATGCCAGACTGAGATTAATTGGAAGAATCCTAAGGAAATGCAATCCGAAAACAAAGGAAGTAGGTTACAGTACGCTTGTTCGCCCACTGCTTGAATACTGCTAAGCAGTGTGGGATCCGTACCAGATAGGGTTGATAGAAGAAAGAGAGAAGATCCAACGGAGAGCAGCGCGCTTCGTTACAGGATGATTTAGTAATCGCGAAAGCGTTACGGAGATGACAGATAAACTCCAATGGAAGACTATGCAGGAGAGACGCTCAGTAGCTCGGTACGGGCTTTTGTTGAAGTTTCGAGAACATACCTTCATCGAGGAGTCAAGCAGTATATTGCTCCCTCCTACGTATATCTCGCGAAGAGACCATGATGATAAAATCAGAGAGATTAGAGCCCACACAGAGGCATACCGACAATCCTTCTTTCCACGAACAAAACGAGACTGGAATAGAAGGGAGAACCGACAGAGGTGCTCAAGGTACCCTCCGCCACACACCGTCAGGTGGCTTGCGGAGTATGGATGTAGATGTAGATGGTGATCGCCCTTGTATCGATCCCCTATATACTCCTTCCAACCTTCTGATTTCCCTTCTTTGTTTTGAACCGGTTTTCCATCTGAGCTCTTGATATTCATACAGTGGTTCTCTTTTTATCCCCAGATCTCTTTAATTTTCCTGTAGGCAGTATGTATAGTGATACATGCTTCTACATCCCTATCTGCATAATAAACGTAATTACTGCAAAATGAATTTTGAACCCTGCAAGAGAGTGTGAGCTTTTACAAAACTTCCTGGCAGATTTATACCGTGTGCCGGACTGGAATTCGAACCCACACTCATGTTCGAGACTGGGTCCGCCACATAGTTAGTTGTAAGCTGCCAGGAAGTTAAGCAACATAATTATTTTACCTGTGCTAGATTTGCTCTTCGCAGCTGATGGAAAGCTCCTAGACGCTGTACTATAGGGCAGGCTGCGTGTTGCAGGGCACACGGCGCTACTACCTGGACTGCTCGCTGGCGCAGGCGGCGGCCGCGCTTCTGGTAGGCGCGCGTGGCTGCTGCTGGCACGGGCTCGCCTCGGCGCACCGCACCTTCGTCACAGGTACGCCACCATTCTGTTACCTGCACCGTCACAACGAGGCGTTCTAAACACTGCCCCGTGTACTGCGTTGATGGCGTTCGTAGTTCCGTGAGACGTGAATGTGACTTAGGAAGTCGGGATGAGGTGTACACTTAGCATGGATGGACAAGGCCCCAATACGTCACTAACACAACGACTAGCAAATCAGTTATTAACAATTTATAGCACAGATTAGAGGCAATCAACACGTGGCCCTTCTTAAGACAATATCAAAATATACAGTTACAACAACTTACTTAAAAGATGAGCCACGGAGATTTCAAGACTTAAGACACAAATTATAATCTGAAGGTGATTTTAAAGATTGCACAGGTAGTTTCCCCTTTTTTTAAAGGCAATAATCTACAATATGGAAGTGATTTACGACACAAAAAACTGGTTCAAATGGCTCTGAGCACTATGGGACTTAACATCTGTGGTCATCAGTCCCCTAGAACTTAGAACTACTTAAACCTAACTAACCTAAGGACATCACACACATCCATGCCCGAGGCAGGATTCGAACCTGCGACCGTAGCGGTCACGCGGTTCCAAACTAAAGCGCCTAGAACCGCACGGCCACACCGGCCGGCATTTACAACACACACTACTTCGTTACGAACCCAAATAACAAAAGGAGCGCAACGAGTTAATTAATAAAATTGATTCCTGGAACCGCACGACCGCTACGGCCGCAGGTTCGAATCCTGCCTCGGGCATGGATATGTGTGATGTCCTTAGGTTAGTTAGGTTTACGTAGTTCTAAGTTCTAGGGGACTGATGACTTTACAAGGGAACCTCCCCATCGTACCCCCCTCACATTTAGTTATAAGTTGGCACAGTGGATAGGCCTTGAAAAACTGAACACAGATCAATCGAGAAAACAGGAAGAAGTTATGAGGAACTATGAAAAAAATAAGCAAAATATACAAACTGAGTAAAAAATGGTTCAAATGGCTCTGAGCACTATGGGACTCAACTGCTGTGGTCATCAGTCCCCTAGAACTTAGAACTACTTTAACCTAACTAACCTAAGGACATCACACACATCCATTCCCGAGGCAGGATTCGAACCTGCGACCGTAGCAGTCTCGCGGCCCCGGACTGTTGCAGTTTATGTGACAAACTCTTGTGTTTTCATCACTTTTTTGGGAGTCATTATCACATCCACAAGAAGACCTAAATCGGGCATTAGGTAGAAGAATCTTTTTACCCATTCGCCAAGTGTACAAGTTAGGTGGGTCGACAACATATTCCTGTCATGTGACGCACATGTCGTCACCAGTGTCGTATAGAATATATTAGACGTGTTTTCTTGTGGAGGAATCGGTTTACCTATGACCTTGCGATCAAATGTTTTCGGTTCCCATTTTAGAGGGGCACGTCCTTTCGTCTACTAATCGCACGGTTTTGGGGTGCGGTCGCAAAACACAGACACTAAACTTATTACAGTGAACACAGACGTCAATGAACGAACAGGCAGATCATAACTTTGCGAAAATAAATGAAGTAAACTTCTCACTCGAGGAAGACTTGAACCAAGGACCTCTCGTTCCGCAGCTGCTCACGCTAACCACGGGACCACGGCGCTCCTGCGCTTACAGTCTCCTTAATGTTGCTTATCTTCGCATGGATTACTCAGTTTGTGTATTTTGCTTATATTTTCATAGTTCCACATAACTTCTTCCTGTTTTCTCGATTGATCTGTGTTCAGTTTTTCAAGGCCTATCCACTGTGCCAACTTATAACTAAATCTGAGGGGTGTGTGATGGGGAGGTTCCCTTGTTAGAAGTTAAGTCCCATAGTGCTCAGAGCCATTTGAACCAATACAATTGATTCCCAAGCAAATTAAAAACTCCTTTTTTTTGTACACATGGATAACATAGGTTCAATAACTACTAAACGGGCAGTGATGCCAGGCTGCCAGGAGCAAAAGGTGACTTAACTTAAAATGCCGGAAGTAGCAGACCAGCCGTCCAAAACAACACCTAAACGCCGGGGCCCAACCGGGAGTCACTTCCCATTAGACAACACGTCACAGCCTCTGTGCACCGAAGCAGAATGTGGCGCCGCTCCCACACACCCCAACTCGCAGAAAACTGGAACACAAACAGACCGCAGAAAACACAGCAAACACCAAGCAAACATCAATTAATATAAGTTAAGAGATCAATAAACAACATAAATGAAGAACTCATAAATGCTTTCAATAAAAGTGAGTGAAATTTTTCAGCAATATCAATGCTATAAAACATTTAAACCAAGAACTGTACACATTTCCAGTGCTGAAAATATAGTACCAGACCTTTACCCTCTCATAGTTTGTGAAACAAAATTTTCCAGCCCCAACCCCCCGACCGCCAAAACAGCCACCAAATCACAACAGGGGCAACGGTCGTATTACAGCCGGGTAATCGATAGTCACGTGCCAAAGGGCTGGTGTGGCACAAAAGACGCACCAGGGCTCAGTGAAGAAACCAAGACTGCCGTATTGTGGAACTGACATATGATGAGACCGTCGCGAAACGCAGCGTTGCCCAGTTGTTAGAGTTTTCACGAGACTGTGAGGCTCTGCATATGGCTCGAAGATTAACCAGTGGATTGCCGAACTTAACTAGTGAACTAGAAATTGTCAGCAGTGCCGCAAGGAACTCTGATAGGATTGCTCTTGTTCTCGACACACAGGGTGTCTATTATTAAACTACCAGTTTCAAAGTGCTATACTAAGAGAACCACTGCTGAGAATAATGTCAAATTTGAATAGCATCTTACTGGTGCAAGGGGAAACGTCACGGAGCAAAAAATAATTTAACGAGAATTGTACCAGTAGATGGCGATGTAAGCGTCTTAACGTAAATGGGGTCTGCTACAAATGACAGTTGAATCGCACTACGATGGCTGTGGTTTGAGCGGCACATTACACTATCTGTACTGTTCAGTGTGCATGATTGCACAAGTTGGCAGTCAACAGTTGTGGCACAGTTACACTACTGGGCATTAAAATTGCTACACCAAGAAGAAATGCAAATGATAAACGGGTATTCATTGGACAAATACATTATACTAGAACTGTCATGTTATTACATTTTCACGCAATTTGGGTGCATAGATCCTGAGATACCAGTACCCAGAACAACCACCTCTGGCCGTAATAACGGCGTTGATACGCCTGCACATTGAGTCAAATAGAGCTTGAATGGCGTGTACAGGTACAGCTGCCCATGCAGCTTCAAAACGATACCACAGTTCATCAAGAGTAGTGACCGGCGTATTGAGACGAGCCCGTTGCTCGGCCACCATTGACCAGACGTTTTCAATTGGTTAGAGATCTGAAGAAGGTGCTGGCCAGGGCAGCAGTCGAACATTTCCTGTATCCAGAAAGGCCCGGACAGGACCTGCAACATGCGGTCGTGCATTATCCTGCTGAAATGTAGAGTTTCGCAGGGATCGAATGAAGGGTATAGCCACGGGTCGTAACACATCTGAAATGTAACGTCCACTGTTCAAAGTGCCGTCAATGCGAACAAGAGGTGACCGAGACGTGTAATCAATGGCACCCCATACCATCACGCCTGGTGATACGCCAGTATGACGATGACGAATAAACGCTTCCAATGTGCGTTCACCGCGATGTCGCCAAACACCGGATGCAACCATCATGATGCTGTAAACAGAATGAGGATTCATCCGAAAAAATGACGTTTTGCTATTCGTGCACCCAGGTCGTTGAGTACACCATAGCAGGCGCTTCTGTCTGTGATGCAACGTCAAGGGTAACCGAAGCCATGGTCTCGGAGGTGATAGTCCATGCTGCTGCAAACGTCGTCGAACTGTTCGTGTAGATGGTTGTTGTCTTGCAAACGGCTCCACTGTTGACTCAGGGATCGAGACGTGGCTGCACGATCCGTTACAGCGGTGCGGATAAAATGCCTGTCATCTCGACTGCTAGTGATACGAGAACGTTGGAATCCAGCACGGCGTTCCGTATTACCCTCCTGAACCCACCGATTCCATATTCTGCTAACAGTCATTGGATCTCGACCAACGCGAGCAGCAATGTCGCGATACTATAAACCGCAATCGCGATAGGCTACAATCCGACCTTTATCAAAGTCGGAAACGTGATGGTACGCATTTCTCCTCCTTACACGATGCATCACAAGAACGTTTCACCAGGCAATGCCGGTCAACTGCTGTTTGTGTATGAGAAATCGGTTGGAAACTTTCCTCATGTCAGCAGGTTGTAGGTGTCGCCACCGGCACCAACCTTGTGTGAATGCTCTGAAAAGCTAATCATTTGCATATCACAGCATCTTCTTCCTGTCGGTTAAATTTCGCGTCTGTAGCACGTCATCTTCGTTGTGTAGCAATTTTAATGGCCAGTAGTGTATTATTAAACTACCAGTTTCAACGTGCTATACTAAGAGAACCACTGCTGAGAATAACGTCAAATTTGAATAGCATCTTAGTGGTGCAAGGGGAAACGTCTTGGAACAAAAAATAATTTAACGAGAATTGTACCAATAGATGGTGCTGTAAGCGCCTTAACGTAAATGGGCTCGGCTACAAATGACAGTTGAATCGCACTACGACGGCTGTGGTTTGAGCTGCACATTACACTATCTGTACTGTTCAATATGCATGACTGCACAAGTTGGCAGTCAACAGTTATGGCACAGTTAGTTAGGTTAGCCCGTCCACCGCGGCAATGTTCACATCAGATGGGAACAATCGGGTTTTATTTGTCCTTAGGCCATAAACCGCATAAAAAACAAAATGACATCGGTTTCTAATTCTCGTGAGACATGTTCAATGTGCTGTCCATCGTTTTCTGCCATAAGCTGAAATCAAGAAGCAGTATGTTCTACAACAGATAGGAGTGCTTTGGGAATCACGTTCAGAATGCGTCACGCAGTGCCTGCCTTCATTTCAACTACGTTCGTAATTGGACCACTGAACAAAACATCTTTCATATAACCCCACAGTCAGGCGTCGTACGGATTAAGATAAGGTGATCTGGATGGCCAGGCTGGAGGGAAGTGACGGTTGATAAATCTAGCATTTCCGAAATGTCTCTGTACCAGCCGCTTCACTCGCTGTGCGATACGCAGAGGAGTGCCGTCTTGCACAAAACTGAGTCTTCTCACACATCCACGCTGTTGAAGGGTTGGAAAAGACTCTAATAGCGCTTACCAGCGGTGGTACGCGTAACAGGATCCGCAGGACTCATCTCCTCGATAAAATACGGCCATACGATAAACAACGCCGCCAACCCGCACCAAATAGTACTGAATGAAGTATTACTAGTCGATATGCGTGCAGATTTCCCGTTGCACATATTCTGCAGTTCTGCGTATTGATATGTCCTTGGAGATGGAAAAGGGTTTCGTCTCTCCACAGAATGTTCCATGGCCATTAATTGTCCACTTCCATGCAAGCAAGAAATTCCAGAGTCAACGTTCGTCCCGCTGGAAGGTCAGCAGGAAGCAACTCGTGAACATGAGTGATTTTGTATGGATAGCAATCCAGGATGTGTCGTATGACTTTATGCACCGTGTTTGCGGGATGTCCAACGTTCGGACCATTCCCTGTGCACTGCGTTTTCGCTCCCCACCGTTCGACCTTCCTGCAATGCGCTGGCCACAGACTTGCGTAGTCATGCGCAGTGAACAGTATGGATGGTGTAATGTGCAACTCAAACCATAACTGTAGTATTGCGATTCATTTGTCATTTGTAGCCGATCCCATTTACGTTAAGACGCTTACAGCGCCATCTATTGTTAAAAATTTTCGTTTAAGGTTTATTTCTTTTTTTTCTCGTTCCATTTCGTTTCCCCCTACGTGAATAATATTCTGTTCAAATTTGACGTCTTCTGAGCAGCGGTTTTCCTTATACAGCGTTTTTAAACTGAAACTTTAATTATGGTCAGTCCGCAGCTCGTGGTCGTGCGGTAGCGTTCTCGCTTCCCGCGCCCGGGTTCCCGGGTTCGATTCCCGGCGGGGCCAGGGGTTTTCTCTGCCTCGTGATGACTGGGTGTTGTGTGATGTCCTTAGATTAGTTAGGTTTAAGTAGTTCTAAGTTCTAGGGGACTGATGACCATAGATGTTAAGTCCCATAGTGCTCAGAGCCATTTGAACCAATTATGGTCACCCTGAAGATAAGCGATCTGTCGGATAGAGTGAGCAGCAATCTGCGACTGTTTGCTGATGACGCTGTAGTGTAAGGGAAAGTGCCCTCGTTGAGTGATTGTAAGAGGATAAATGACAACTTGGATAGAAATTCTATTTTGTGTTAATAGGGAAAAACGTAAGTTAATGCAAATGAGTAGAAAAACAAAACTGTAATGTCTGAATACAATGTTAGTGGTTGACTGCTTGACACCAGGATTTCAGTCAAAGCGACATGAAATGGAATGAGGACGTTAGTATGGAAGGCGATTTGTCGACTTTGATTTATTGGAACAATTTCATAAATGTTTAACTTATCTGTAAAGCAAGCCGGGTACAGAACACTTGTTGTGGGACACATTCTTGAGTACTTTTCGAGTGTTAGTGATCCCAGCAGATTAGATTTAAAGAAGACATCGACTAATTCGGAGGCGTGCTGCTAAACATGTCACCGGTAGGTTCACTCAGTATGCGAGTATTACGGAAATGCTTCGTGAAATAAAATGGGAATCCCTGGAGGGAAGGGGACAGTCCTTTTGCGAAACTCTACGGAGATATTTAAGAGAACGGCATTTACTATTCCCCTTACCGCACGCTTAGAAGTGTCTACTGAAAGATGCGACCATAACTTCAATATTTATTTATTTATATATTGCTTATTTAGCCAGACCAGATTAGGACCTTAAGGCCTTCTGTGACTGATATAGATTAGCTTAGAACATTTGAAGTCATGTTTAATATTATCAGAAATGGAACAGATAAATGAAGAGGAGAAGACTGAAGTAATAGCAGGGAACTCTGCCGACAAGGGATAGGGAAATTTTGTGTTGGAGGGGGACTGACGAGAATGAACTATATAAAATGTGGGAGAGAGAGCTATTGTCATAGAAGTTGGATCATTAGCTGCCTTTTGAAGCTTGGAAGGAACTTAATTTCTCTGATATTTTGAGGAAGGTTGTTCCAGAGTCAGTTTCTTGATACACAAAATGATTTAGAGAACATGACAGTACATGATAGTACAGAGAGAATTTTATTTTCTTGAGAACGAGTATTTATGCTGTGCTGTTCAGATAGTAGAGCAAGAGTTGAGGACAAATTTATCGTCAGTTTCAGCCTACGTGAGCTATTATGCGAAAGTCCCTGGAGAACGGCATCATCATACGCAAGTATGGGAAATATTAGTTTCTCTACGAGCTTCTGATGCTCCCATATTCCATGGCTGTTAACACAACTGAACATCTGTTAGACCGCGCAGATCGTCGTGCGAACGCTCGCATCACGTACCCACCATCAGCGATGGAATGCACTGCAGACATTGTAGATACGGGTATTTCGTGAAGACACCGGGTCTCGATGAGTTGCTTACAACTTGTCTAGATGCTTTGTGTGCTGCAAGCTGTGGATACTAGCAGTCAATCATCATAATACGACCCAACAGTGTGTACGCTGCACAAGGCACTCTACAGTGGATGGCGAATTATATTCGTTACCGTTATTAGTCTCGTCATTTTGTGTTCTGTTCACATCTGAGTCTACAGAGAAATTACTATCCATATGCTGCTGTGCATATTGTCCTAATGATACGACACAATGGTAAAGTAACAGACTCGTATTCGGGAGGAGAGGTCTAGAAATTACCATTCACTCATCCTGATAGAGACTACCCTTGGTTTCCCTGAATTATTTCACACAAATACTTTGATGATTCGGAAACAAATCTACAGCTGATTCCTGCTACCACTCTTTTCTAAAACAGTTTGCGCTTCGTTTGTAATGACCTTGATAATGAAACCCTACACCGTCTCCCGCTCCGTGCTTACCTTTATCTTGCAGTTATCATTTTTCCGAAGTGTAAGAGAGGCGCTCTAGATCTGCTTAGGTCTCTGGAATACTTGTTCCCCAGTTTTACTCCAAATCCTTTCGCGAGAAGATTGTTCCGTTCATAGCTCTTTTTTAACGGCTACCCAGTGATATCGCTTATGGACTAAATGACCCTTTTGTGTCTTTCGATGAGTTTGGTCTCGTTCTTGAAGTCTGCTTGAGAAGGACATCGAGCGCTCGATCATTACGTCCTCTTTGCACCAGGGGCGTACGGCAGCGCAGTCATTAGCGAAAGCAGTTCTGACAATAGCTTTTGCAAAGACCTTTACGTGGTGTCTTATTTTGTAATAAACTTACCGATAGCGCTCGTGACACATTTCTTTTAGTCTCTGTTCATACAGTTATTGATGTGTTTATTCTGATATCTGTCCCATCGTAGTGCTGCCATTCCATATTTATTTCAAATGAACACCACTTGGCTTACATACGCTTAGAAATGTTGCTTATCTGTGCAGATTTTCAAGTGCTGGTAGACTGAATATATCGTGTTGCAGCCCATTCTGCTCCATAACAATGCGACGCAATCACCAGATAGGAACCCGGTGCCTCAGCGTTGCAACCTCGCTTAAATAGAGGGTTACAGGCGAAGCAGACATAATAGTACGAAGTTGCATGTAATAAAGATAATAGGCTTTTTAATGACGTGTGAGGCCTAGACTTTGCTGTGACCACTTGATCTAAAATCACCTATGTTTCTGTTAATACATATAGTGATCACTGAATTATTACTACTGCAAAAACTTGTAAATCTCTGCCCTTCGGCTATTGAAATTTTGCCCAACTCCATAGCGCAAGGCCGTGCGATTTGCCTATTATATGTAAGCAGCGAACAGCTAACATTAAAATTTATTGGGAGTATGGAAGAGTATGTCATTGTTCTAATATGGTGGATCACTTGAACTCAAAATAGGTGTCCCAATTAAACAAACGGCAGCCAGTGTGGGATGGAGCTACCATATTGAAATCCCACCAAGGATGACGGCACACGGGGAAATTACAAACCTTCAATACATTTGCGGACACTGAATTACCGACAATTATGGCATATGTCATATTAAATAACTAAATATTAGCATTACTCTGAAATGGCAGCATATTTGCAGAAGAGGATGTCGTAACGATTACAGAAAGAGATAAAACTGCATCTCAAGATATTAGGCATGCAAGAGTGTCCAAAAATATAATTAAAAAATTTCCGAAAACAAAGACAAATGGTTCAAATGGCTCTGAGCACTATGGGACTTAACTTCTGAGGTTATCAGTCCCCTAGAACTTAGAACTACTTAACTCTAACTAACCTAAGGACATCACCCACATCCATGCCCGAGGCAGGATTCGAACCTGCGACCGTAGCGGTCGCGCAGTTCCAGACTGTAGCGCCTAGAACCGCTCGGCCACTCCGGACGGCGAAAACAAAGGCAGGCTAAACATAAAACGTAGCAAAGCCATAAAATTTCTTCCCATAGAACAGAACAATTAGAAGACGTGATTGGCATTGACCTGAAATGACACTTGTTCTGCATCAGGCGATTCAGTACTTCTATTGGCAGTTGATCACCTTCATGAGAAGGAGCTGTACGTGTGCAGGGGTCTGCAGCAGACTTTGTTGTCGGTTGACAGGCTGATATTGATCTTCGCAATGTATCTGTAGATCAGACATGATCTTTACGACTTTCACGAGGAGACTTCGTTAGTGTGCCCCTGTAGTGACTTTTACCGCCTATCAGAAATTTATTCACCGTAGGAGCACGATGCGGGCGATGATTATTGTCCAGGAAAAAGTAGTCTGAACCATTTACATTATACACTGAGTTGACGAAAGTTTGGGATAGCGATATAAATGTATACAGATGGCGGCAGTATCGCGTACACATGGGAATGAAGGGCAGTGCATTGGCGATACTATCGTTTGTACTCGAGTGATTCATGTAAAATTGTTTCCTACGTGATTATGGTCTCACAACTGAAATTAACTGACTTTTAACGCGGAATGGTAGTTGAACCTAGAGCTCTAGACACTCCATTTCGAAAGTAGTTATGGAATTCAGTTTCCCGAGATCCAAAATGTCAAGAACGTGCCGAGAATACTAGATTTCAGGCATTACCTGTCACGATGTACAACGCAATGCCGACTGCTTTCACTTAACGACTGGAGGCAGCGGCGTTTGCGTAGAGCTGTCAGTGCTAACAGGCAAGTAACACTGCGTGAAAAACCGCAGAAATCAATGTGGGACGCAAGGCGAACGTGTCCGTTACGACAGCGCGACGAAGTTTGGCATTATCGGGCTGTGACAGCTGGCGACCGACGCAAGTGTCTTTGCTAAAAGCACGACACTGCCTGCAGCGCCTCTTCTGGGCTCGTGACCATATCGGTTGGACCCTAGACGAATAGAAAACCGTGACCTGGTCAGATGAGTCCCAGTTTCAGTTGGTAAGGGCTGATGGTAGGGTTCGAGTGTGGCGCAGACCCCACGATGTCATCGACCCAAGTTGTCAAGAAGGCACTGTGCAATCTGGTGGTGGCTCCATAATGGGATGGGCTGTGTTTGCATGGAATGGACTGGGTCCTCTCGTCCAAATGAACCGGCCTTTGTCTTGAAGACCATTTGCAGCAATTCATGGACTTCATGTTCCCAAACAACGATGGAATTTTTATGGACGACAGTACGCCATGTCATGGGGCCACAATTGTTCGCAATTGGTTTGAAGAACATTCTGGACATTTCGAGCGAATATGTTGGCCACCCAGATTGCCCGACATGAATCCCATAGAATATTTATGTGTCATAATCTAGAGGTCAGTTCGTGCACAAAATGCTGCATCGGCAACACTTTCGCAATTATGAACAGCTATAGAAGCAGCACGGCTCAATATTTTTACAGGGGACTCTAACGACTTGTTGAGTCTATGCGACGTTTAGCTGCTGCACTACACCTGGCAAAAGGAGGCCCGACACGATATTAAGAGGCATCTCATGACGTTTGTCACCCCAGTCTAAAGTGGTACATGTAGTTACAGTAGCTCAGTTCTGCACCACTGAGATGTAACAGTATTCAGCAGCCCATTAAAGAAGTTATCAAGTTCCGTAGGTCCTTCCAGCGTGATACCTCCTCACTCCAGATTCCCAGCGCCGGTAAATTATTTTCCTTCCACAACGTCGCTGTTATTGTACTGGCTACTAGTTTCGTAACAGACGAATGTGGGACAAGAATCACACTGAAATTCATGTGAGAAGAACACATTCCACTATTCGATTCCAGACTCAGTGCTGCCAAATGGATTACAAAAAACGGACCCGTCTCAGCTCTAGGGGCGAGCCGGATATTTAACTGGACGATTGGCAGACAGACCAACTGTCCTGTGCTCCCGTTACAGTTTGTCCGAAAACCAATTCCGGTTGCAGACAGATATCAATTCAGCTGTGATTACTCTTAGTCGACACTGTGTTCACCTATCATGGACATTTTCTGTGTCTTGAGGCTGTCGCCAAAATATTGGAAGTTGCTGACACTGTGATTTGTGTCTGACCTGTAACACTGGTTGGAGATGGCAAGTTTCTGAGATTACGTTACAAACTTGATTAAAAAAACTACCCTTTGCTCACAAAACATGTGGGGACACGATCGGGACGTTATGGATATAATGCTGTCTTTGAATCACAGACCTTTTAGAAGCAGTAAGAGCTCAGTTCCTACACATATGGCACGATAGCTTGTGCGGAAATAATGACCGTTATGTACAGAGACTGCTTATCGTTTCTCTTGGAGACTGGTGTAAGTAACGCCTCATAGTGGGACAGAAGTTGTCTAGCATTAATTCATAGAACAGAAATGGCCGAAAATGTTGGTGGTTATGGGGATGTAGTAAAAAACATTTACAAATTGGGAAACAATGAGAATTATACATATTATTAGTCTAAAAATTTATAGTACAGCCTATAACTGAAGGAAACGATCGATGAACTGCGCCATATATGCTAAAAATGTAAAACTTAATTCGATTTGCGTTACACAGCAGATTTTAGCAGTAGGTTACTTCTTCGAAGCATTACATTTCAACAATAAATGCATTTTATGATCAGTAGTCCTTTATCGTTTACCCAACAACGTGTGGATCCATCTTTCATCTCCAGTTCAGAAACTTCCCGAGATACGTAAAGCAGTTTAAAGGATTTTGACTGAAGTCTTATATGATCACCAATAACGCATTAAATCCATCCTTCAGTGTTGATATGGTGGAGGAAGACACATTTATACACTAGATCTGTGTTTTTCGTGTGAAGTCTAATGACTGACGATATGTGAGAATGAGAGAAACCCAAAATTATTAAAGTTCACAATGTATTTTTCAGGTTATTATTGCATATGAAATACACTGCCTGGTACAAAATGTGAAGCACTCAGAAGACATGATCTGATGTCAGTATAATATCTTACTCGTAAACATACCTTTGGCGGACATGTCAATGATTACGAGTTGCAATTCTCTGTAGCAGATAGAACGACGACCAGAGTGCATTAGCATTGTTTGTGTTTAGTGTTGTTACCAGAGCTGGTAGGGCATGTAAAGGGCGTGAACAATATTAGATACTGAATGATCACTGTAAAGCACGCAGAGATACCGTGTACAGGTGTGAGACATCGTCATCAGCACCTGACAGAGTTAGAAAGGGGCCTCGTTCTTGGTCTCCATTTGGCTGACTGGTGCAGTATTCATATTTATGGCGCGTTCAAATGTGACAGTGGCGCGATGTGTGACTGTGGACTGCATGGGATTGGGAAGGTCGGCATACTCGTCATCAAGGTTCCAGTCGACTCCATCTGACCACCACAAGGGATAATCATAGTATTGTGCACCAAGTACGTCATAACCCCTTCACATTTGCACTCGCCATCCAAGAATAAGTAATGCAGTCCCTGCAACATTGTGTACCATCCTGAACCATTGATCGGAAACTAACAGCAACCAGAACAGCGAATTAACGTCCCAAGCGTTGGATGCTGTTAACACCACAACACAAACGGCTGCATTTGGAGTGATCCCATGCCAGGAAACTATGGACTGCTGATGAATGGCATTGCATTGTGTTCAGCGATGAATCATGTTTCTGCACTATTGCAGATGATCATTGTCGGCATGTAAGGTCCCATTTTTCCATTGTTTTCGGGAGGCATAGCAGTGTTACACCTGGTGTCATGTTGAAGGGGGAGCCATCGTGTATGACTTCAGGTCACAGCTGGTAGTGATTGAGGGAACTCTGATGGCACCAATAGAACACCACAGACACATTATGACCTCATGGATTCCCTCTCTGGCAGCAGTATTGTGGTGCCATTTTTCAACAGGACAATGTTTATCCTCACATGCCATGTGTTTCTATGAACTGTCTACAAGATGTTGAGATACTTAGGTGGCCAGCAAAATCTTCAGAGCTGTCTCTGTCTCTCAAGGAACATGTCTGGGACCATCTCAGACATCAACTCCACTCCTTTGGCAGTACCCAGGATATCAAGAACCTCTTACAATAGCTGTGGTCCAGCTTGTCTCAGGAGAGAATACAATGGCTATGTCACACTCCTTTCAACTGAATCAGTGCATGTTATGTTATGTTATGTTGTGTTAACTGGGGACATAGAAACAATGGAGAGACTTCGGCCCTGCCGCAGCCACAGCGGCCCGCAACCTCACGATGACTACCGCAGTCCACTTCAGCCCTCCGCCGCCCCACACAGGGTTATTGTGCGGTTCGGCCCCTGGTGGACCCCCCCAGGGAACGTCTCACACCAGACAAGTGTAACCCCTATGTTTGCGTGTCAGAGTAATGGTGGTGTACGCGTACATGGAGAACTTGTTTGCACAGCAATCGCTGACATAGTGTAGCTGAGGCAGAATAAGGGGAACCAGCCCGCATTTGCCGAGGCAGATGGAAAACCGCCTAAAAACCATCCACAGACTGGCCTGGCGGATTCGTGCCGGGGACCGGCACTCCTTCCCACCCGGAAAGCCGTGCGTTAGACCGCACGGCCAACCGGGCGGCTCAATCAGTGCATTCTTGCAGGCCTGTCAGTTCGACTGAATTTTGTAATCACTGAAATAACATCACATACCCTCTCAACCTTTGAACTTTCATTTCGTTTTCTACTCCTCTTCTGGGTGCTCACCTTTTTGGTCAGGCAATGCAGGAATAATAGGTATGTTGTTGTAAAAGATGACAGGATCATTTGAGATAAACAGTACTATTGTTGGATGTTTCCAGATGACAAGGATATCAACACATCAGGTAGCCAGTCAAGTGTTCCCTATAGTCAAGAGAGGCTGAAGTTGTAGTGTGTAAATGTTCCCCACAGGATGCTACTGCAGATGCTGCTCGGTGCAGTGAACTCCACACTCAATGGACTTGTAGCCTCATGGTACTGATGCTATCATGTAGGCACTCATGCACTGAGCTCTCCAGTCAACTGAATTTTTTCCTATTCAGAACTGACCAAATGGCACACCCTTACTGAACAAGTTGTTTTGAATAACATGCATATATGGATGAGTTTGAGGTATACTAATATCCGAAGGTGAAGCATATGAAAAAGAGGAAATGGAAAGAGAAAGGTGAGTAGTGACTATGAATGACATTCAGTATTTCCCAACAAACTGTAGCAATTGTGCTCTTCATAGAAAAGGAGTACTCCCTGCTTCAAATACGTATGTGATTCCAGATGGCAAAGAGCAATGTGTGTTTTGTTGGGAACAGTTAGATCAGTTGGTCAGCGCAGTGTAATCTTAACTGAACAGATATTTGTTTATTTATTTATTTTATTTATTTATTTATCCATCTGTAGACAATAAATATTGTATGGATGTTGTCCGAAAGTACATGGGAAATAATCTGCGCAAAAGGAACATACAAAATTTTATGTTAGGTAGTACAAAGAATAATACATAGAAAATTGAACAAAAAAATGAACAAAGAATAATACTTGGTCATACAAGACAGTAACACAACTTTTTATACATGTATACTAACAGTATTCTAACTGCACACTCTGTTTGCCTTAAGGCAGTACTTTTGTCTTCCCTAAACAGGAAGCCCTTATATTCACTACAATAATTCAGAAGATTTTACCACACTCAACAGCTGCCCATCAGATTTTAAAAAAATAGCAGAAACTTTAGGGGATGAAAGACAGTGTTTTCAGTTATGCCTTAATATAAACATTATCAGAATTATTTATTGGACTAAATAGTGATTTACAGAGTAAAAACATTGTTCAAGTAGAAATTCTTTAAACTCTACTTTAAATCTGTTTTCATCTTCTAACTTACTGATGTTGGCTGGCAGTATGCTGTAGAGTTTTGTACCCATATGGCTTACATGCCTTTGTGTGTGTGCTCTTTTTGTTTGCTGAATGTGAAGTGGTGTGCTATTTCAAGTGTTGTAGTTATGCAAGTCGGCACTTGTCTGAAAAATTGCAAGGTGGGCCATAACATATAAAACACATTTGTATATATATATATAAGGAAGGTATTGTTAGAACTGTAAGCTTGTTGAAGAGGGGTGTGCATTGTGTCTGTAGATGACTGTGTGATATTATTCGGATAGCCCTCTTTTGTAACAGAAAGATTTGTTTTAGATGGCAAGTGGTGGAACCCCAAAATATTATTCCGTATGTTGCAAGAGACTGAAAATAGCAAACATATGCCATCCTGGCACCCTCTGCAGTACAAATATTTGCAATAATTCTAAGAGCAAAACAAGCTGAGTTAAGTTTATGCACAAGTTTCATTACATGTTTATTAAAATTAAGATTTTCATCTACATGAATCCCCAGCTATTTTGTTGGTACCACTCTGTCTATGGCCTTGTCACCCAACAACACATCAAGATTTACATTTTGACGTATTTTACTAAACTGCGTATAAGTTGTTTCATTTGCATTTAATGTCAACTGGTTTGCATGAGCTCCATGATAAAATCCAAGTGTGTGTGGAATTCTACAGCTCAAGTGCAGCATTAGGAGTGTCAGTCTCACAACAATCAGATTATTGAAGCCTCAGACCAGATGTCCAGCATTGCAAGTTTCACTCATACAAGAACAGAAATGAATCTGTTTGTTGGAGACTGTGCAACGTGATTATTGGACCTTCAATAAATGAAGGAATGCGTTCTTCACAAATGAATCACTTGAGGTTTCCTACTACATGATACTTAAATTGTTTTGTTACCTAATGTTTCTTCAATCTATCATTGATCCATGTTTCACAGTTTACATCAGGAAATGGCATTGAGGAACGACTGAATTTCATTTGTAAATAAACTGAATTTAGAATTTACATTGTCTGTCTCGTATATTTCACTCCAGATGATACCACGCAGGCTACTTCCAAAGCTTTCTATTGTGGAAACATTAACTAGTGTAACTGTTATTCTGATTAAAATTGAAATTTTAGTTGTCATGTTGCGTGTTGTGGAGACACACCAAAAATCATCAGCATTCAGCATTAGAACGAAAAAGAAATCTCAAGGACAAATAACTCTGCGATTTATACAGACATAACATGCCTTCATAAAAACAACTAGTCTATAAAATATGAAGTACAGCAAACCGAAATTGAACCTCAGTCCATAAACAACACATCACTACACATTATTCAGCGCCACATAAGTCAGAAACACCATTACGCAGAATATCCTCATATGAAAGGGCAAGCTATTAGTCTATAATTTACTTGAAGGGTAAAGGACCATGCATTCATGACAGACATGGAACACTCTTTATAACAGTTATTACTTTTTGTAGTTTATCAAACTGTGTGGGATATAAGTGAAGATTAAAAATACGGAAAAAAAGGCCATTATCATGCCTAATAGCCCAATAGAATCTCGGAAAACCGTCTTTATTCGAAACTGTTTCTAGTTGCTGCAGAATGTATAAGTACAATCCTGTATGGTTTTCAAGTGAATGTTATACCATTCTTGCCACAAAATAGTGGCAAGATCAGGTAACGATGATAGGGGTGGATAGTGATAAATGAGAGATGTGAGAATAGATCCTCATGCTCACAAATCTATCCTAGATGATGCGAGCTATGTGAACAGGTGCCCTGTCCTCTCAGAACCAGCATCACCATTAGGGAAAAAAACATTGTGCTGTGGGATGAACCTTGTCTTCCAAAATGGTCACATAATCCTGGGCAGTAATGTGACCATACAGTGTAACCACGGGGCCTATGGAATGCCACTATATGACTGCCCAAGTCATCACCTAACCACCACCATGTTTCACTCTTGGGACATAAACTTGACCAAAAGTCGGAAACAGTGTGAAACAAGAATCATCCAACCAAGTAACATTCATCCATTGCTCCATAGTCCAGATTGTATGGCCTAGGCACCACGTTTTCCTGTTATGGGAATTTACATCACTGATGAGTGGGTTTGGAATTCCAGATTGCCCTGCATTCCCTGCTTATAAAGCTCCCGTCATGTTGTTTTGGCACTGACAGAGTTTGCAAGTGAACTTTCAGTTCTGCAGTGATCTTTACAGCTTTTGTCCTCTTATTTTTCGTCACTGTCCTCTCAATGATTGTCAGTCACAATCCCTCAAAACACACTTTCATCCATGTTGTGACTTTGCAGATGATATTTATCAACTTTCTCTGTATGTGGGATAAATCTTTGATATGATGTCTCTTGAAAAAACAAACACTTCGGCTTCCCCTGGGTACAGAAACACCTGACATACAAGCAACAACACTTCGCACACATTTGAATTCAGTTAGGTCTGACATAATACACTCCCAACTACAAAGAACACTGTTTTAATCATGACTAACACAGCGTATTGAGGATAGGTGTTGTTTGTGGTCAAATACAGCACTGCAATCTGCAGGCTTGGTAAGCATCTGAATTTATGTTCAAGCATGCATTTTTGATGGTCTTTCTAGATATTTGTCCAAACCCTGTATATTATTTCAACTTAAAGAACTTTACTCATGTTAGTATAAACAGTTTTGTTATGTTTTGTTTTTGGAAATGATAAAGACAAACATAAGATATATAAAAATGCTATAGAATAACCAGTCTGAATGCTGCACTTAATGTCAATATTAAATAGCAAATAATGATACTTCTGAAAGACAAAACATGATAGTTATACCATTTGAAAGAGGCCAAGATGTGGCTCTTGAAATAAAGTATAGCTGAATAGATGATAGAACTCTTTCTTATGAAACATTTCGCATTGATTTCCAATAAGATTTTTTAATCAGAACTTAATTTTGGCAAATGTTTACAACAAACCATTATTTTATTCATATCAATTTTGCACCCAATGTATAGTCATTTACAAACTGTATAAAATTAGAGCATAAAAATAACAAAAAATAAAAAATGCATAGACTTGAAATTATGTGAATAATTTGTCTGTTCACATTGCAGGTTACATAGTGCTCAGCATATTCAGTTCACTGAATGCTGCATCACTGGGAGTGATGCTGGTTCTTGACCTCCCTGCTGGCACTCCATTTGCTGATATGGTTGGAGGTGTAGTGTGTGGCTTTGCAGTGTTGGCACTTTCCTTCGCATTTATTGGGGCAATCATATCACATTGCTGCCAAGTCACACCTCCTGACAACAGAGTTCAGCATGCAGTCACTGGCTTCTCTGTCTGACTGCCTAGATTAATGTAAGAAATGTCTGAAGCAAAGTGCATAGAAATTTGTATGAGCCCTCTGTAGTCAAAATAGCAAATTATATAAGTCATGAGTTTAACTTTTAACTTTTTTTGGAAAATACTCAGAGGCTGCATACATATTTGCTATGTACAGCTTTATTTATTCTTATCCAGTTGTAAAAATTAAAGAATACATCTCAAATGTGCACATTTTGCATAGTGCAGCTGTTAAAAATTGTTGTAGGGAACATGAATCAGCTGTGTTCTGGAGAAAACTAATAACATGAAATAAAATTCCTCTAAACTGAAAAACTGTTGTGCAGTTTTGATAGGTAATGTTTTACTCCTGTATGTTTCAATGATGAAATAAAGAACCTGACAGTTGTCAAATTCAGACTTTTTCTGGTTTTAAAATGCTTTCTAGTAATCCCAGTTATTTTACACCATGGTATGAGGTTGATGCTCATAGTATTCTTGTGGACAAATATTAAACGCTCAGGAAATTCTCAAATTCAAAAATGAAAGTATGCTTTCCATCAGATCTCATCAGGCACTGCTTCTGTGGTCCTTGCATCTGTCATTCCATATGCCCCTCTTGTTCCTTCTGTGTTCTGAGTCATTTATTACTCAAACCTACTACCATGTTTAAAATACATGTCAATTTTACTGCAGACAATTCATCTACATTCACCTTGAAAATTAAACATGAATATTACTGCATACAGAGACTTAAATTTTACCAGGCTGATAAGTTTGGAGACTATGTGTCTGTATACTTCTTTAAAATATTTTTTTTGCTTACATGCAAACTAGCCCTATTTTCATCTTCTCACCCCTTCATACCACTAGTTTGAGACATTATTTGTCACACTAACTTTAATTTCAAGATTCCCCTCCCCATTTTTCCCTTTACAGCATCTACTGCATTATTTCCTGTAATTACTGCAGCAAGTAGTTTCAGCCTTAACATACAGTGGTTTGTAGATGTGTATTATCTTATAACCTGAACCAAATATCAGCTAAAGGAATTGCACACCATCTGCTGTAATGGTATGTTCCATAGTTTTTATTATCTATGTGATACATACTGCTCACCATAAGGTAAACACTTATCAGTGTCAGAGTGTCTACTGTTGTTTATATTGTTTAAAAAATCAATTAATTTAACCATCAGTCTTCAGAATTATTTAAAAATTTTAAAACTTTAATACAACCCAAATATTAGGTACTCAGTGTAAAATATAATAAAATGTTATTTGACCACTTTAATTACCCCAATGTATCCAAAATATGTGAGTGCTCAAACAACTTAATTTATTTTCATTGCAAGAATTTAATGACCTTTTTCTTGTATTAATACTCCAAACACAAAGTGACTGATATAGAACATTATGCCATTGTAATTTTAGCCATGATTCCATTATCAAACTAAACATAAAGTATGTGATGGTGCATACCATTTGTAATTGTAATATTCTCTTGAAAGCTTACATATTTTTGTGTGTTGTACCCTAAATAAATTAATCAGTATAACTGACATGTCTCAAAGTTCATTGAAAATCAGTGACTGCAGTATTTTTTGAAGCTATAAATGAAATAAAATTATGGAATTTTTCTTAATTTAGTCCTTTCACATTTACATTTGCTGATCCACTGCTAAAAGAACTCATTTACTTGAAAATATTGAATTTATGGAGTTTGGCCGGAACAGAACATGCTTCGAGAGACCATTTTATTTGATTTTTAATAAGGAAGACTTCATAAAGTGAAACACTTTATAAAGAGGAAAGCAGCATTTTTTCTCTATCTAACTAATGCTAAATATATATATCTGCAGCTTCATTACAAGCCTGAAGAACAGGAAGATATCCTTTACTACAAGGGTAAGAGATAAAGTTTTACAGAAAACCCATGCCATAAACTTTTCACTGAATTGAAATGTACAATTCTTTTCAATATTTATTAAAATTCATGTGTTCATTCTCCATATTACACATTTATCTTAAAAAAGACAGTTAGTGTACACATCTTTGGACAGGAGTTTCCTTCAGGGTGTATAATGTGTAAAATAATTAGATGGAAAAGATGAAAGACAAATTACAGTATAGTACAAAGATTTATTCCTTTGGTGATTTATTCACTGATTCAGAATGAATTGATTTATGCTTAATTTTAATTTTTAATTATAAAGTAACTATAATTCATTTAAAATGACAAAAAATTATCTCTCCTTAAATGACACTTTTATTCATTTGAAAATTTGCTTTAATCAGTTTTTTGCCCTTTGGCACTGACAGTTTTGAAATGCAAGTACTTAACATGTTATACGTGTTTATATACAAAAGTGTGCAATCATACACTAATTAGATCTTTTTGCTTTTGTTTAACATAGCAGCAATAAATTTGTAAAAGTCACTTACATTTTCAGTATATGCTTGCAGATATAAGGAATCTTATAGATTTAGTTATTGTGTTCCAGTTTACGGAAATGAAATGTATCAATAAAATTACAGGGGCAGCAAAAATGCCAAATTTGTGGTGTAGAGTGGGACAATAATTTACATCACAAATCAGAGTAACTTTTTTGCTGGAAGTATGTGTTTTGAGTTCCATGTGAGATGACGTGTGTGCCAAATACTTAGTTATAAATCACATATGCAGTGTGTCTGATGTCCCATGAATTATAAAGAAAGAGATATTTTATGATGGATGTAATGTAATAATATACTTATGTACTCAGTAATACTGATTCTTCTACATATATGTGGAAACTAGATATTTATTGTAAAATGTGATATGATAGTTTTTGTTTTTGTTCTAAGTCACTGTTAATATGAAAGTTTATGTAACAATTATATGTTAGAAAACATGTGAGTGAAATAAAATTAAACTCAGATAAAACAATGTTTATGCTTTTTACTCATAAAGACTTTCTCTAAATGCAGACACTCTCATTGCAAGTTTTTTCCAGTGACATGTCGTACATTATTTCACAGCTAAAATGTAATGCCTGTTAGTGATTCATATAATATCATGATGCTGTTTGTCATAGTTCTCTTCAGTTACAGTACTTTCAGGATTCCATACCACAATATACTTAATATTAAACTAGATCATTAAATTGTCCATAGATGGGGTAGAAACTCAGTTTTACATTCACCAGACTATGACCGAACAGGAACATCAATCTTAATTGCTGTCTTCAAGAAAGGGAATGTTTGTAGGCAACCATATTATTGGCATAAAGGTGCCAATGGTAACTCAAAGGTTGTGTATCATCATCAGATTTAATAATCTTATGCTATGGCAAAATTTAGAGCTGTTTTCAGAAGTTGGAATCCTTTGTTGGCAACAACATTGACTCTGTAGATTTGATAATCTAAAGTATTACTGTTGCTATGATTATTTTTAAGGATAAGATACTCATGGGATAAAAGTCATTTACTGCTCACAGTGAAGTAGCAGTTCAAAATATGTGCCGTATTGAATGGTTGTGGAAAGTGAAGCCCATGTTAGTTGTCTGTTTACATTATATTATGAGAGACAGGGATACTTGCAACACAACAATTTGGACATGAAATTTCAATAGAACATATTAGTGGATGCCAAATAGATTGGACTTCAGTTTATGAAGCTAGTTAGTTAGTTAGTTACTTTCCTGTTCCATGAATCATTTTGCAGGATAAATCATCATGATGTGGAACAAGTCATTTTACATTCACATTGCAAATTAATTTGTACATCTATTTGTATTCCAAACATCACCATATTTTTTTTCCCTGAAATGAAAACAAGGTATACAGTTTGAGCTAGCAATTCCTACCCACCACCTTTTATACATTACAAACACAGAAATTCTTCTACAGTATAGAAGTAGTTGTCAAGGAGAAACTTTTTCAATTTATTTTCAAATTTTATCTTGCTGTCTGTTAGAAATTTTATATAACTGTGTAACTGGTCAAAAATTTTTGTTGCAGCATTGTGAACTGTGAACCTCTTTCTGCACTAAAGACAACCTTAATGCTGAGTAATGATTGGCATGTTTTCTTCTAGTATTGTAATTATGTACTTCATTGATCCTTTTGAACTGTAGTGCATTATTTACAAATAACTTCATGAGGGAATAAATATAATGTGAGGGAGTGGTCAGAATGCTCAATTCCTTAAACAGATTTCTGCAAGATGATTGTGGGTGAGCACCACATAATATTCTTACAGCATGGTTTTGGCCAATGAAGACCTTCTTTCTTAAAGATGAATTACCCCAGAACATTACTCCATATGATATTACTGAATGAAAATAAGCAAAATATGTCAAATTACTGATTTCTCTCTCCCCAAAATTTGTTATGATTCCAAGTGCAAATGTGGCGGAATTAAGTTGTTTTAGAAGTTCCAAAATGTTTTTTTCTCCAATTTAAATTCTCATCAATATGGACACCTAAGAATTTTGAAGTTTCCACCCTATGTAATATTTCATCACCATGTGCTGCACTTATCAGTGCTGCAGTACCTTTAGATGTGCAGAACTGAATATGATGTGTCTTTGTGAAATTCAGCGTGAGACCACTCACAGAAAACCAGTCAATGATACTTTTGAGCACTCTGTTCACAATTTCTTCCATTTCTGTATGTATACTGGGAGTGATTACAATACTGATGTCATCTGCAAATAGAACTAATTCTGCTTGTTGAACATTAGACAGTAGATCATGAAAAATGAAATATGGCATCATTGGCTGGGAGGCTCCCATCTGGGGAAGTTTAGCCACCAAGTGCAAGTCTTATTTCAGTCAATGCCACATTGGGCAACTTGCACACTGGTGATGAGGATGAAAGGATGATGAGGACAACACAATACCCAGTCCCCGAGCAGAGAAAGTCTCCAACTCGGCCAGGAATTGAACCCGGGCCCGCTTGAATGGGAGGTGAGCACATTACCACCCAGCTAAGCAGGCATACACAGTAGATCATTTACATATATGAGAAACCGTAGTGGACCTGAGACTGCGGCTTGGGAAACCCCATATATGACTTCTCCCCAGTCAGAATTATGTTCCTGGATTTTGTTGGTTGAATTACTACTATGTGCAACCTTCTGCATTCTTTTGGTTAGATATGACATGATCCACTGGTTGGCTATACCATCAATCCCATAAAAGTTCAATTTATCTAGGAGTGCACTATGATTCACACAATCAAATGCCTTGGATAGATCACATAAAATACCTACTGGTGCTATTTTGTTATTTAATGATTGTAAATGGCATTCTCAGTAGTGCAACCCTTCCAAAACCCAAACTGTGATTTTCTGAGAATATTATCATTGCCAAGGTGAGATACTATTCTAGAATATATCACTTTTTCAAAAATTTTGGAAAATGATGTCAGCAGAGTAGTAGGTTGGTAGTTACTGAAGTCTCTCTTATCATCTTTCTTAAAGAGGGGTTTAAAAATGGCATATTTTAGTCTCTCTGGAAAAACACCTTGAGTTAGTGATGCATTATATATTTCAGACAATACCGGACTTATTATATGGGGACAAATCTTTGGTACTCTATTGGAAACACCATCAAAATCAGAAGAGCTTTTATTCTTGAGAGAATACATGACCATCTTAATTTCGGAAGTAGAAGTTGGTGATTCATTCATATGATTAATTTTATGAGATTTACTTCTTCAACATATTGCTGTGTTCTTCCTCTTGAACTGTTGGTCCCTATGCTGTGTACTAAGTTTAAGAAATGATTATTAAATACATTTGCTACCTGTGACTTATCATTTATAACCCTTTCATTCAATTCAATAGTAATGCTATCCTCTTCTGTGGTTGGTTGTCCTGTCTTTTGCTTCACTGTATTCCATATTGCCTTAACTCTGTTGTCAGACACACTGATTTTTGACATTATGTGTATGTTTATTGATTTTTTAATAACCTTTCTTAGTAATTTTGAGTAGTGAATATCCTTGTTTCCTTTATACAGAGTGATTTGCAGCTCTATGGACAGCATTCCTGCCCAGTGATACCTTTGTAAACACACTAACAACTGAAAATTGACAGGCAAACTGAATAATTTCCATAAATGCTGTGTCTCATATGTTTCTAAATTATTAATGCACAATAAATTATGTGGTGACAAATATGTCAAACTCTGTAGCATTCCAAACAAGCACAGGGCATATTGCATAACACCAGATCCCTTTGAGAGAAAAGATGCGACGTATATGTTGACCTAGATTGAGAAATCGCACTTGTTAATATGATTCCAGAATGTAACACAGTGTTTACCTGAAGTGAATTCAGCATAATGGTGAAAATTCATTTCCTTCTAGTGGATCCAGCAGCAAAAATTTCATTGGAGAACCTCACAAAGATACAATGGAAAGCAATGCCTCACTAGTGAAGTAAATAATCAGAGCTCAGTGAACTGACATGCAGTGTTGTCGGGTGAGTCACATTGTAGGATTTCCTAAGCTGACTGTAAGATATGCTGAATTAATAGCGTGTCAAAATTATGCTCTTTGTTGAGGTAGAGGTCATCAAATCCTATAAAATTTGTCCCATTAGTATAAGAATGGAACATGTTTAACATATTTGTATACAAAGTATTACAAATTTGATTTCACATTACATAACAACAATAAGATGTTTGACAGTGGAAATTTACGTATTCACCATGATAGAACCTTTACTATTGTGGAAAACTAAGCTGTCTGAATGACCAACCCTGCAGCACAGCTTTCTTATCCTCAGAGGTTCAAGTTACATTACAGTTAACTTGGTGAATTGTTTTGTGGAAATACAGCCTCATAGCTGTTTTGTGAATACTGCTGCCACTATTTCTGTAGCAGTTCTACAGCGTCTGTACAATTACCTTATTATCTGATATTCAGTGAGAGTGTACTATCATATCAATCTTAGATATAATTATTTCAGAAAATGCAATACTGAAACTGAGGTACTGAATAAAAACTCCTTAATATGCATGGACTGAAATTGTTGGTATTTTCTCCATAAAATAAATTGCCATGATATTCTTGATGTACAGTTCAGCGTGCAATTAAATGCAGCATTTTTCATCTTTGTGTGAATGAAATAAGAATAAAGAATTTTTATTGGACAGTGATCATTTTACAATGAAATAAGCTTTACCATTGATACATTCAGAATAATATATGCACCTAGAAAATATCTTGAATTAACCTCTGCAGTTAACAACTGTAGTTGTAAACTGAAGCTCACGCCATTCAAGGCTGACTATTGTTGAAAGTAAAATGTGGAGCGTTATCTTGGGGAAAAAAATTCCACAGTCCTGTCCAACAAGAAAGCAGCAGAAAACTACACTTGCAGTTGTGCAAACATCCATCAGCACACAAGAAAAGGATCCCAAATCAGCTTCATCACAATGCACAATATTATTTCTCAAGTGAAAACTTTATAGCTGAATCAGATAAACAAAAAAATTTAATAACAAAGCTCCAGTAGATGAGAAATGTGATGGAATAGTTCTCTGAGTTTCAAAGATATGGAATTTGCAATGGGAAGCTCAAGCAAAGGGCACAAAGAAATGCTCCCAGTATGGAACAAAGTCTACAGTAAATATAAAAAATAACATTCTATATTTCATCTTCAAACCATTTTACCAGGTATCAGAACTTTGACTTTAAAAACAAATATAATCTATACAATCATAAATACCCAATTCCTCAGTAATGAGAAACATTTGCTAATAAAGACCAGAAAAAGGGAGAAACTTTTGGCCTCTTCTCAAGCAGTCAGTAGCTTAAGTAAATTATACAATGTTCAGATCTTATTAGAGGGCTTCAGCGACCTAATAGGAAGAGAAAAAGGGTATAATTAAGAAATGGGCTCCATAGAAACATACCAATTTGTATGGTCAAGAAGACTTGTCCTACCCTGCAGACAGTACAGCTTCTTCTCCAAACCCACATATTTAAAAAAAAAATAAAAAAATAAATAAAAAAAAATTGCAGATTGGAGGAAAAGTTGGCTGCAGCTGAATCAAGACTGAATGGATGTTCCAAAGGTAATACATTTAGACAACTACATAGTCAAAATCAGAATTAAAGTCACACTTCTAAAGCAGAAGTGTATAACCAACAAAGAAAAGAAGTATTACAATTCCCAACAATTAATCAGAAATAATAAAATATAAAGATATAACAAAAACCATACAATTAATGGATAACTAATAAGTAATAAGTACTGGTACCAACTGACAAACAACGTGCTAAAAATGTATCCCCCTTAAACCTATATAAAATACATCTTTGGTGGACATCATAGTGTGACAATATTCACAAAGAAAGACCTCAGGAATAGTTAAAATTTCAAACCTGTACAATAAAATAAAAATGATGTCAGTCTCAAATTCACCCAAATTGTCAGACAAATCAAGAGAGTGCCAGAATGGTCTGACCACCTGAATAGAAGAAAACTACCATAGACTACTTCCAGAGATCATAACTGAACATTTAGAGTCAAGTACAAAAATATGCCCCCTTCATTAATCCTGGAAGGTGAATATGAAAAATGACAGAGTATCAGGGGGAATGTAAAATCATGGTGGAAGTGTTACAAGGCATACATAAATGCAGAAATGTGGAAATATACCAACGTGGTTGGGGCCTCCCTACAGATGGCTACCAGAAATTTAGAGAATTCCCCTTACATTGGACCACAGCTATGATCCAACCACTCACAACAAATGGATATTTACAGTAGCACATCTCTTTTAAACTGCATACATAATATTTTATCCAGAATTCCACTTGGTAGGATTAATCAACCATTACATTGAAAAGCAAATGAATACCAGGGTGGATTCACACCCTGGAGAAGATGCACAGCACAAATAATCACATTAAAATTAGTCATGTCATGTTGCAGGAAACGAAACAAGTTTCTTGCAATAATCTTTGTAGATTTTAGGAAAGTATAGGACTGTATCCACAGTCAACATTTAAAATCGTGAGAAATATTGACTACACACACAATTAGTCACCTTGGTGTAACTCATCTTAATCACCACAAAATCTGAAGTGAAATTCAGAGAATAAATTTTTGATGTATACTCTTCAAAACAGATTTAAGTGAGGTTGAGTGCTAGTCACTAGAGCTAGACTGCACATCCAGTTAATTGATGAGTAAGTCAGAGCTCCTAGTAGGGCACACACTCCAGCTATATTTGGCACTACTGCTGGAACTGACAAGCAATTGGAGCCTAACCAGAGCAAATGGAAGGGGGCAGGCATTTGACTAGAACACCCAGTAATTAGAGCCAGATAACCAGTGAGTAAATAGGAGTTTCTGACAAGTGTGCTTTACCTGATAATATGCATTGCTACTGTAGAAGGTCATGAGGAAACAGGCGAGAGTAATTTGATGAGAGATACTGTGTTTTACTATGCATTTTGTGTCATACAAAGAGGCAGATATGTGGAAGTGTGGCAGTCATTATGTTAGTCTGAATGTGTACCACACTGAATTTTATGCTTCTGAAGATTTTAATGAAATACAGTGGAATCAAAGTCTGTGTAGATCAGACATAATGGGCCATATGCCAATGTTCATTTAATTCATGCTTCCAAAAAATGTACAGTGACACAAGGTTATTAATTATTTTTTTATGTCTACTAAGAGCACCAGAATTAATCTAACCCAGAACCAAGAAAATTGCACAGTTTCATTTGAGACCTTCATCACAGTGATTGATAAAGTAACAGTAACAGGTTGTATACAGTTTTGTGAGACACTAGTAGCCACCCCCCCCCCCCCCCCCTCCATGAACCATGGACCTTGCCGTTGGTGGGGAGGCTTGCGTGCCTCAACGATACAGATAGCCGTACCGTAGGTGCAACCACAATGGAGGGGTATCTGTTGAGAGGCCAGACACTTGTGGTTCCTGAAGAGGGGCAGCAGCCTTTTCAGTAGTTGCAGGGGCTACAATCTGGATGATTGACTGATCTGGCCTTCTGACACAAACCAAAATGGCCTTGCTGTTCTGGTACTGCGAACGGCTGAAAGCAAGGGGAAACTACAGCTGTAATTTTTCCCAAGGGCATGCAGCTTTACTGTATGGTTAATGATGATGGCGTCCTCTTGGGTAAAATATTCCGGAGGTAAAATAGTCCCCATTCGGATCACCGGGAGGGGACTACTCAAGAGGACGTTGTTATCAGGAGAAAGAAAACTGGTGTTCTACGGATCGGAGTGTGGAATGTCAGATCCCTTAATTGGGCAGGTAGGTCAGAAAATTTAAAAACGGAAATGGATAGGTTAAAGTTAGATATAGTGGGAATTAGTGAAGTTCGGTGGCAGGAGGAACAAGACTTCTGGTCAGGTGAATACAAGGTTATAAATACAAAATCAAATAGGGGTAATGCAGGAGTAGTTTTAAAAATGAATAAAAAAATAGGTGTACGGGTAAGCTACTACAAACAGCATAATGAACGCATTATTGTGGCCAAGATAGACACGAAGCCTACGCCTACTACAGTAGTACAAGTTTATATGCCAACTAGCTCTGCAGATGATGAAGAAATTGATGAAATGTATGATGAAATAAAAGAAATTATTCAGGTAGAGAAGGGAGACGAAAATTTAATAGTCATGGGTGACTGGAATTCGTCAGTAGGAAAAGGGAGAGAAGGAAACATAGTAGGTGAAAATGGATTGGGGAGAAGAAATGAAAGAGGAAGCGGCCTGGTAGAATTTTGCGCAGGGCATAACTTAATCATAGATAATACTTGGTTTAAGAATCATGAAAGAAGGTTGTATACATGGAAGAACCCTGGAGATACTAAAAGGTATCAGATAGATTATATAATGGTAAGACAGAGATTTAGGAACCAGGTTTTAAATTGTAAGACATTTCCAGGGGCAGATGTAGACTCTGACCACAATCTATTGGTTATGAACTGTAGATTAAAACTGAAGAAACCGCAAAAAGGTGGGAATTTAAAGAGATGGGACCTGGATGAACTGAAAGAACCAGAGATTGTACAGAGTTTCAGGGAGAGCATAAGGGAACAATTGACAGGAATGTGGGAATGAAATACAGTAGAAGAAGAATGGGTAGCTTTGTGGGATGAAGTAGCGAAGGCAGCAGAGGATCAAGTAGGTAAAAAGACGAGGGCTAGTAGAAACCCTTGGGTAACAGAAAAAACATTGAATTTAATTGATGAAAGGAGAAAATATAAAAATGCAGTAAATGAAGCAGGCAAAAAGGAATACAAATGTCTCGAAAATGAGATCGACAGGAAGTGCAAAATGGCTAAGCAGGGATGGCTAGAGGACAACTGTAAGGATGTAGAGGCTTATCTCACTAGGGGTAAGATAGATACTGCCTACAGGAAAATTAAAGAGACCTTTGGAGAAAGGAGAACCACTTGCATGAATATCAAGAGCTTTGATGGAAACCCAGTTCTAAGCAAAGAAGGGAAAGCAGAAAGGTGGAAGGAGTATATAGAGGACCTATACAAGGACGATGTACTTGAGGACAACATTATGGAAATGGAAGAGGATGTAGATGAAGATGAAATGGGAGATATGATGTTGCGTGAAGAGTTTGACAGAGCACTGAAAGACCTGAGTCGAAACAAGGCCCCCGGAGTAGACAACATTCCATTAGAACTACTGACAACTTTGGGAGAGCTGGTCCTGACGAAACTCTACCATCTGGTGAGCAAGATGTACGAGACAGGCGAAATACCCTCAGACTTCAAGAAGAATATAATAATTCCAATCCCAAAGAAAGCAGGTGTTGACAGATGTGAAAATTACCGAATTATCAGTTTAATAAGTCACAGCTGCAAAATACTAACACGAATTTTTTACAGACTAACGGAAAAACTGATAGAAGCCAACCTCAGGGAAGATCAGTTTGGATTCCGTAGAAATGTTGGAACACGTGAGGCAATACTGACCCTACGACTTATCTTAGAAGAAAGATTAAGGAAAGGCAAACCTTCGTTTCTAGCACTTGTAGACTTAGAGAAAGCTTTTGACAATGTTGACTGGAACACTCTCTTTCAAATTCTGAAGGTGGCAGGGGTAAAATACAGGGAGCAAAAGGCTATTTACAATTTCTACAGAAAGCAGATGGCAGTTGTAAGAGTCGAGGGGCATGAAAGGGAAGCAGTGGTTAGGAAGGGAGTGAGACAGGGCTGTAGCCTATCCCCAATGTTATTCAATCTGTATATTGAGCAAGCAATAAAGGAAACAAAAGAAAAGTTTGGAGTAGGTATTAAAATCCATGGAGAAGAAATAAAAACTTTGAGGTTCGCCGATGACATTGTAATTCTGTCAGAGACAGCAACGGACTTGGAAGAGCAGTTGAACGGAATGGACAGTGTCTTGAAAGGAGGATATAAGTTGAACATCAACAAAAGCAAAATGAGGATAATGGAATGTAGTTGAATTAAGTCGGGTGATGCCGTGGGGATTAGATTAGGAAACGAGACACTTAAAGTAGTAAAGGCGTTTTGCTATTTGGGGAGCAAAATAACTGATGATGGTCGAAGTGGAGAGGATATAAAATGTAGACTGGCAATGGCAGGGAAAGTGTTTCTTAAGAAGAGAAATTTGTTAACATCGAGTATTGATTTAAGTGTCAGGAAGTCGTTTCTCAAAGTATTTGTATGGAGCGTAGCCATGTATGGAAGTGAAACATGGACGATAAATAACTTAGACAAGAAGAGAATAAAATCTTTCAAACAACAAAATATTACTTGAAGCTGAAAACAAGAGCAAAGCAGCCTGGAACATCGTCAAACAGGAAACATCTAACTCTGCTAAAAAGGATCTCAATTCACATATTAAAAACAAAGATGTACCAGTAGGTAACCCTAAAAAATTAGCTGATTTTGTAAACTCATATTTCAGTAGTATTGCAAAAAAATTACAGCAGAAATTTCCAGATACATATGATTTACCTACTCAGAACCAGCCAACAAACTCAATGGTGCTTTTGCCAGCTACAGAAAGGGAAGTGGCACTAGTAGTACACCAACTAAAAAATAAAACTTCAGTAGGACTTGATGAAATCCCAGTCTGCGTAATTAAAGATTGTATAGACTCCATAAAGGGCCCATTAACAGACATAATTAATGAATCTTTCGAATCTGGATACTTTCCGGAGTACCTAAAACAAGCAAAAGTTATACCTATCCTTAAAAACGGAGATGTGGAAAATGTAGAGAACTACAGGCCGATCTCTATACTGTCTATCATTTCTAAAATAATAGAAATACTAGTCAAAAAGAGACTGCTAAATTACCTGAATAAATATAATCTTCTTTCCAATGACCAATTTGGTTTTAGGCCCGGAAAAGGCACACAATATGCTATAGCACAGTTCACTAAAGTAATTTTAGAAGCACTGGACAAAGGTGAAAATGTAAGTGGTATCTTTTTAGACTTGTCCAAGGCCTTTGATACAGTTGACCACAAAATCTTACTTCATAAATTAGGGCAAATAGGAATAAGAGGTGTGACAAAGAAGTGGTTCAAATCATACTTGGAAAACAGAGTTCAACGAGTTGAGATATCACAAGTTTCAAACAATTCCCTTATAAAACACCTGTCTGACCCAGAAAATGTGAATATAGGTGTCCCACAGGGAAGTGTATTAGGCCCAATATTGTTTCTTATATACATTAACGACTTCCCACAAAGTATCAGACATGGCGAAAAAATACTTTTTGCTGATGACAGAAACATAGTAATAACAGGTGAAAATCCAACACAACTGTCAGAAAGAGCAAACAAGGCTCTCAATGATGTCCACAACTGGTCATTAAAAAATAAAGTAACCCTAAATGTAAAGAAAACTAACTATATTAACTCCCAATTGAACAAAAAACACAATGCCACTAGAATAAAAGTTAATAATAATGAATTAGAATGTGTAACAAGTACCAAATTCTTAGGGATGAATGTAGACAGCCAACTGAAATGGACAAACCATGTCAACATTTTGGCAAAGAAATTATCCACAGCATGCTATGCTCTTAGAATCCTTGCACCAGTATGCAATAATACCTGTCTTAAAATAACATATTACGGATATCTACACTCAGTCCTCAGCTATGGGATCATGTTTTGGGGAACAAGTGCCAGTAACATACAAACTGTGTTCAAAGTACAAAAAAGAGCCATAAGTATAATAACAAATAGCAACAACAGGGCCCACTGTCTAGAATTATTTAGAAAGCTAGGAATTCTAACTGTTTCTTGTGAGTATATCTTTCAGAACATAATGTTCATTAAGAAAAATCTCTACATGTACAACACAAACAGCCTAATACATGACCATGAAACAAGAGCTTGTCACCACCTCCATCTAGATAGAAAGAACAAGGCAAAGACGCAAAAAAGTATATTTTACAATGGGATAAAACTGTACAACAAATTACCACAAGAAATTAAAGAAATAAATGAGCCCCTCACTTTGAGACAAAAGCTTAAAACCTTTTTAGTAAGTAAAAGTTATTATACTGTAAAAGAATATTTAACATAGATGTAGATTATTAGCAACATATGACATTATCACCAAAATATTATGTAATTATAAATATGTCTATGACTAGTTATAAAAACTACACAAAATATGAGAAACCTGTTTAATTGTAAATGTAAATGTGTGCTCATGTGTTGTAATCTGACGACATCCATACAATATTTATTGTTCCACGGATGAATAAATAAATAAATAAATAAAAAAATAAAAAAATGTGGTGCTACAGAAGAATGCTGAAGATTAGATGGGTTGATCACATAACTAATGAGGAGGTATTGAATAGAATTGGGGAGAGGTGGAGCTTGTGGCACAACTTGACTAGAAGAAGGGATCGGTTGGTAGGACATGTTCTGAGACATCAAGGGATCACCAATTTAGTATTGGAGGGCAGCGTGGAGGGTAAAAATCGTAGAGGGAGACCAAGAGATGAATACACTAAGCAGATTCAGAAGGATGTAGGTTGCAGTAAGTACCGGGAGATGAAGAAGCTTGCACGGGATAGAGTAGCATGGAGAGCTGCATCAAACCAGTCTCAGGACTGAAGACCACAACAACAACAAGTATTGTCTATTTAATTTGCTGTAATAAACTCCAAAGCTCTGTTCAAACAAAATTAGATTATCAGTATTGTTAGCTTATCAAAAGGGATCTGAAGTGAAATAGGTGCCTCACCATATATGTGGTATTCAAGGAAGGGCATAATGAAGACCAGTCAACTGTTTTAAATTCCCTCTCTCCCTATTAAACTGAAGATACTCAGGTTCCAATTGAAATGGCATGAAAGCTCCACCACCAGAAGAGCAATTCCATTCCCATCACTGCTTGTAACCAATGCTCTTCAACTATGCAGTGGAACATATAATGAGAGAATAGTATAACAATAACCAAAAGAATATCAGAATTTGAATACCCAAAGATAACACAAACTCAGCTTATTATTTCTTTATTTTTCCATCTCATTTGCACTGATGATTTGGGTTAATGGTGATTAGTTTCAAAAATGTCCATTCATGATCAAACCATCACCTGAATGGTTATAAAGTAGTTAATGAAACAATGTTTTTACATACTGTGTCATTACTGTAAGGACCTACTACACACTGCCAACCAAAACTGCTGACAGTGGAGAAGATGCAATACCATCTGGTAAGCGCACAGCACAAGCCAAACAATGCAAACAGTAATCTCAACTTTCTGAATACCATGATCACAGATGGTAAGATCTGGGTTTATGGGTACAACCCAGAAACCAAGATGTGGGTTTATGGCATAACCCAGAAACCAAGATGCAGACATCACAGTGGAAATATTTGACATCCCCAAGGCCAAAAATGTAATGGCAGGTCTGCAGCAATGTCAAGGTCATATTGACAGTTTGCTTTGACTGTCATGGGGCAGTGCATCATTAGTATGCATCACAAGGCCAAATCATCAGAAAGGAATACTACCAGGAGTTCCTTTGTTGCCTTCATAATGTTGGACAGCGCAAATGACCAGATCTGTGAGCAGTAAAAATTAGGCAGCTTCATCATGATAATGCACCCTCTCATTCTGTGCATTTGCCTCCGACTTTCCTCACCAAACACAACATTTCTGTGATTGGACAGGCTCCCTATTCCCCTTTTTTCATGACTATGAGTGATATTTGGCTATTTCCTCAGCTGAAAATGCTCCTGAAAGGAATACAATTTGGGTCAAGAGGAGATATCAAGCTGAATGCAACAGCACAGTTGATTATCATTCCAAGAGATGCATTCCAGAAGCATTTCTAGCAATGACAAGAGTACTGGGAGAAATGTGTGCATTACCAAGGAGACTGCTTTGAAGTGGATTGCATTCTGTACCTCCAGATCAATAAACGTATTTCTGCTACACAGAAGTTTGACACTAGTTGAATACACTTCATACATGCTCAAATACTATCAAGAACCATCTATTTTGGCAAGTAATGGGAACATGCTGCGATAAAACATGTAAACATTCAATAACAGGCATGCCTATCAATGGTTTTTCGTTTGGTTCAAATGCATTTTGTTTACAGCTTATTAGGCATTTTCTTGCAACCTTGTATCCAAGACTCTTGATCCTTGAATAAACTGTCTTCCAACTTTCTTCACTATGTATCTTCCTTCACTTGTTTTCTCCATTCTGCGCAGTCTTCCCACTTACCTCTGTATGGAGGTTACCAACATAGTGCTTCTTTCAGCAATTGTTCACCCCCTACTTTCATCACATGCCCATACCATTTCAAATTCATTTTTTCCACATCTTTGGTGATGTTCATGGCAGTTTTAATTCGCTTCTTAATTCCTTAATTTGGGATCTTGAAACTCTACAACTTCTCAAAAAAATCATTTGCACAGCTTCAAGTCTTCTATCTTGTTTAGCCATTTTCCAGGATTCAACTCCATGCAAACAAATGCTTTGTATTATTGATTCATGTAACATTTTTTTGGAACTTTATCTGGCTAAAGGATTTAATTTGCCAACGGCCTTGTCCCAGTAGTAGCACCGGTTCCCGTCAGATCACCAAAGTTAGGCGGTGTTGGGCTGGGTTCGCACTTGGATGTGTGACCATCCAGTCTGCCGAGCGCTGTTGGCAAGTAGGGTGCACTCAGCCCTTGTGAGGCAAACTGAGGAGCTGCTTGATTGAGAAGTAGTGGCTCCCTGCCACCGTTGGATAAGCAGCTGAGCAGCAAGTCGTATACTCCTAGCTCACTCGTTTGTTACATAGCTTAATTCTTAATTTCTTTGCGTGTTTTTGGTACTTGCATTGTTTAATTCATAAATTTCGAGCGTATTATAGTATTTGAGTTGTAGCATCGCGTTTTAGTACCTGAATAGTGTAAATTCGCGTAGTCGTTTGTCTGACTGGTCACAGTCAGTGTGCTCCCTGCCGCCGTTGGATAAGCAGCTGAGCAGCAAGTCGTATACTCCTAGCTCACTCGTTTGTTACATAGTTTAATTCTTAATTTCCTTGCGTGTTTTAGGTACTTGCATTGTTTAATTCATAAATTTCGGGCGGATTATAGTATTTGAGAGTTGTAGCATCGCGTTTTAGTACCTGAATAGTGTAAATTCGCGTAGTCGTTTGTCTACTGTTTTTGTTTTGAACGGCCAGTGTCGGTTGGTCACAGTCAGTGTGCTCCCTGCCGCCGTTGGATAAGCAGCTGAGCAGCAAGTCGTATACTCCTAGCTCACTCGTTTGTTACATAGTTTAATTCTTAATTTCTTTGCGTGTTTTTGGTACTTGCATTGTTTAATTCATAAATTTCGGGCGTATTATAGTATTTGAGAGTGTAGCATCGCGTCTTAGTACCTGAATAGTGTAATTTCGCTTAGTCTCCTTCCGCCGCCGAGCAGTGTCAGCAGTGCGCAAGTAGCAGCATTACTGCATTTACTAGGCAATCTTGTATTTTAATAACCGTTTAAATTTTGTCGATTTGTTTGCGCTCTCTGTAGATTAGTTCAGAAGTTTTGTAAAACAGTTTTTAGCATGGATAGGGACTGCAACTGCTGTGTTCAGATGCAGGCTGAGTTGGCATCCCTTCGCTCCCAGCTTCAGGCAGTGTTGGCTTCGGTCACACAGCTTGAAGCTGTTGCCAATGGGCATCACTGTGGGGGTCCGGATGGGGGTTTGTCGGGGACGGCCAGCTCGTCCCACGCATCCCCTGATCGGACTGCGACTGTGGTTGCCCGGGATACTGCCCGCATTGAGGCTGATCCCTCACCTGTGGTAGAGTGGGAGGTCGTTTCAAGGTGTGGCAGGGGGCGAAAGACATTCCGGAGGGCTGAACGGAAAGCCTCTCCAGTTTCTCTGACGAACCGGTTTCAGGCTCTGTCTCAGGCTGATACTGATCTTCGGCCTGACATGGCTGCTTGTCCTGTTCCAGAGGTTGCCCCTCAGTCTGCAAGATCCGGGCAGTTGCAGAGGGTGGGCTTACTGGTAGTTGGGAGCTCCAACGTCAGGCGCGTAATGGGGCCCCTTAGGGAAATGGCAGCAAGAGAGGGGAAGAAAACCAATGTGCACTCCGTGTGCATACCGGGGGGAGTCATTCCAGATGTGGAAAGGGTCCTTCCGGATGCCATGAAGGGTACAGGGTGCACCCATCTGCAGGTGGTCGCTCATGTCGGCACCAATGATGTGTGTCGCTATGGATCGGAGGACATCCCCTCTGGCTTCCGGCGGCTATCCGATTTGGTGAAGACTGCCAGTCTCGCTAGCGGGATGAAAGCAGAGCTCACCATCTGCAGCATCGTCGACAGGACTGACTGCGGACCTTTGGTACAGAGCCGAGTGGAGGGTCTGAATCAGAGGCTGAGACGGTTCTGGGACTATGTGGGCTGCAGATTCCTCGAATTGCGCCATAGGGTGGTGGGGTTTCGGGTTCCGCTGGATAGGTCAGGAGTCCACTACACGCAACAAGCGGCTACACGGGTAGCAGGGGTTGTGTGGCGTGGGCTGGGCGGTTTTTTAGGTTAGATGGCCTTGGGCAAGTACAGAAAGGGCAACAGCCTCAACGGGTGCGGGGCAAAGTCAGGACATGCGGGGACCAAGCAGCAATCGGTATTGTAATTGTCAACTGTCGAAGCTGCATTGGTAAAGTACCGGAACTTCAAGCGCTGATAGAAAGCACCGAAGCTGAAATCGTTATAGGTACAGAAAGTTGGCTTAAGCCAGAGATAAATTCTGCCGAAATTTTTACAAAGGTACAGACGGTGTTTAGAAAGGATAGATTGCATGCAACCGGTGGTGGAGTGTTCATCGCTGTTAGTAGTAGTTTATCCTGTAGTGAAGTAGAAGTGGATAGTTCCTGTGAATTATTATGGGTGGAGGTTACACTAAACAACCGAACTAGGTTAATAATTGGCTCCTTTTACCGACCTCCCGACTCAGCAGCATTAGTGGCAGAACAACTGAGAGAAAATTTGGAATACATTTCACATAAATTTTCTCAGCATGTTATAGTCTTAGGTGGAGATTTCAATTTACCAAATATAGACTGGGACACTCAGATGTTTAGGACAGGTGGTAGGGACAGAGCATCGAGTGACATTATACTGAGTGCACTATCCGAAAATTACCTCGAGCAATTGAACAGAGAACCGACTCGTGGAGATAACATCTTGGACCTACTGATAACAAACAGACCCGAACTTTTCGAATCTGTATGTACAGAACAGGGAATCAGTGCTCATAAGGCCGTTGCAGCATCCCTGAATATGGAAGTTAATAGGAATATAAAAAAAGGGAGGAAGGTTTATCTGTTTAGCAAGAGTAATAGAAGGCAGATTTCAGACTACCTAACAGATCAAAACGAAAATTTCTGTTCCGACACTGACAATGTTGAGTGTTTATGGAAAAAGTTCAAGGCAATCGTAAAATGCGTTTTAGACAGGTACGTGCCGAGTAAAACTGTGAGGGACGGGAAAAACCCACCGTGGTACAACAACAAAGTTAGGAAACTACTGCGAAAGCAAAGAGAGCTCCACTCCAAGTTTAAACGCAGCCAAAACCTCTCAGACAAACAGAAGCTAAACGATGTCAAAGTTAGCGTAAGGAGGGCTATGCGTGAAGCGTTCATTGAATTCGAAAGTAAAATTCTATGTACCGACTTGACAGAAAATCCTAGGAAGTTCTGGTCTTACGTTAAATCAGTAAGTGGCTCGAAACAGCATATGCAGACACTACGGGATGATGATGGCATTGAAACAGAGGATGACACGCGTAAAGCTGAAATACTAAACACCTTTTTCCAAAGCTGTTTCACAGAGGAAGACCGCACTGCAGTTCCTTCTCTAAATCCTCGCACAAACGAAAAAATGGCTGACATCGAAATAAGTGTCCAAGGAATAGAAAAGCAACTGGAATCACTCAATAGAGGAAAGTCCACTGGACCTGACGGGATACCAATTCGATTCTACACAGAGTACGCGAAAGAACTTGCCCCCCTTCTAACAGCCGTGTACCGCAAGTCTCTAGAGGAACGGAGGGTTCCAAATGATTGGAAAAGAGCACAGATAGTCCCAGTCTTCAAGAAGGGTCGTCGAGCAGATGCGCAAAACTATAGACCTATATCTCTTACGTCGATCTCTTGTAGAATTTTAGAACATGTTTTTTGCTTGCGTATCATGTCATTTCTGGAAACCCAGAATCTACTATGTAGGAATCAACATGGATTCCGGAAACAGCGATCGTGTGAGACCCAACTCGCCTTATTTGTTCATGAGACCCAGAAAATATTAGATACAGGCTCCCAGGTAGATGCTATTTTTCTTGACTTCCGGAAGGCGTTCGATACAGTTCCGCACTGTCGCCTGATAAACAAAGTAAGAGCCTACAGAATATCAGACCAGCTGTGTGGCTGGATTGAAGAGTTTTTAGCAAACAGAACACAGCATGTTGTTATCAATGGAGAGACGTCTACAGACGTTAAAGTAACCTCTGGCGTGCCACAGGGGAGTGTTATGGGACCATTGCTTTTCACAAAATATATAAATGACTTAGTAGATAGTGTCAGAAGTTCCATGCGGCTTTTCGCGGATGATGCTGTAGTATACAGAGAAGTTGCAGCATTAGAAAATTGTAGCGAAATGCAGGAAGATCTGCAGCGGATAGGCACTTGGTGCAGGGAGTGGCAACTGACCCTTAACATAGACAAATGTAATGTATTGCGAATAATAGAAAGAAGGATCCTTTATTGTATGATTATATGATAGCGGAACAAACACTGGTAGCAGTTACTTCTGTAAAATATCTGGGAGTATGCGTGCGGAACGATTTGAAGTGGAATGATCATATAAAATTAATTGTTGGTAAGGCGGGTACCAGGTTGAGATTCATTGGGAGAGTGCTTAGAAAATGTAGTCCATCAACAAAGGAGGTGGCTTACAAAACACTCGTTCGACCTATACTTGAGTATTGCTCATCAGTGTGGGATCCGTACCAGGTCGGGTTGACGGAAGAGATTGAGAAGATCCAAAGAAGAGCGACGCGTTTCGTTACCGGGTTATTTGGTAACCGTGATAGCGTTACGGAGATGTTTAATAAACTCAAGTGGCAGACTCTGCAAGAGAGGCGCTCTGCATCGCGGTGTAACTTGCTCGCCAGGTTTCGAGAGGGTGCGTTTCTGGATGAGGTATCGAATATATTGCTTCCCCCTACTTATACCTCCCGAGGAGATCACGAATGTAAAATTAGAGAGATTAGAGCGCGCACGGAGGCTTTCAGACAGTCGTTCTTCCCGCGAACCATACGTGACTGGAACAGGAAAGGGAGGTAATGACAGTGGCACGTAAAGTGCCCTCCGCCACACACCGTTGGGTGGCTTGCGGAGTATCAATGTAGATGTAGATGTAGATGTAAACTGACATACAGCCGGGAGAGTGGTGTGCTGGCCTCATGCCCCTCCTGTGGGCTGAAGATGACACAGTGGCTGTTCGGTACCTTTGGACCTTCCAAGGCCTGTTCGGATGGAGTTTAGTTTAGTAAAGGTTGGATTATTGTTTCGCTTTTATTGTCCTCTAGCTTATTTCTTGTTTACTGGAACCCTGATCTGAGATTATAACTTGGATATTTATTCTTTTGACATTCTTAAAAAGTATTTCCATATATGATAATGTTATGCTGCTGACGCCGTTTAGACAGACATTTTGTTTTAGAAAAATTTATTTTTAGTCCAGTCTTATTGTATGTCTCTATGATTGTATTCATCATGTGTTCTGCAGCCAATATTACTTGATCATTGGTCTATAGGTAATCCCCAAGCATGTCTAGATCTATTACTCCACACTTTTTCATCCATTAATTGAAAACTCTGTTCAGATAATATTTGAACGGAGTAGGTTCTATACAATACCCTTGCTTGGTTGTGTGACCTGCAATATAGTTAGTGTTCTACAAATGTTACAGTTATCATTTTAAAAAGGCAAATGCAGACACTGGGAAGAGAGTTAAAATTACACCATAAGTATTGACTCAAGTAAGTTATGGAGCTAAAGAGAAGTCTCATTATTGGTATGAAGACTGCAGGTGATGGTGGTAACAAGGAATTCTGAGCGAGCCTGTAAGGAACCTGTTGAAATCCACAAACCTCTTTAGACAAAATGTGAAAGTGGAGCACTGGTAAGAATGACCTCTATATGTACTGATTATACCAGGTCTAACTTAACTATCCATTTGTTTTGATGGAAAATTATTGTAGTGACAGTTTTCTGGTGATTTAGTTGGTACCAAGATATATCAACACATGCCATTTTAATCAGATGTCATTAAAGCTAAAATAAAATTCAGATTTATCTTTCATATTAAATAAAAAATTCCAGGATTCTTGATCATAAAATAAAACCAGTCAATATCTGTGTAAATCTTCCAACTTATTCTTTCCAAATGCAGTAGATAAATTCACAATTTTTCACAATCATTGATTCCATTTTACTGATAAATTCAAATCCAGTCTTCCACATTTGAGCACTTCTAACAAAACACAACAAATATGTAAGCTTTAACTGTATTGAAGAAAACGTCAACACACACACACACACACACACACACACACACACACACACACGGTATTTCATTGGTCTGGAGATGAAGTTATTATGAAAAATTACAATTTCATGAAAATTTAATCATAATAGTATGTTTCACAATAAAAGAGACAATGCTTGACACATATTTTTAATATAATTTGATATTTCATACAAAATTTATAAAATATTGATTTTGGACAACTACTTTTTAAATATGCAAATTGATGGTAGAGTGTTTACTTATTTTAATTAGTAGCATTTCCAGAGGGTTCAGTGCTGAAGTCACATTATCTGGTACATCCAACTACCTTATGAACTACATTAAAGGTTGCTGCTGGCTGGGGTGGCCCAGCGGTTCTAGGCGCTACAGTCTAGAACCGCGCGACCGCTACAGTCGCAGGTTCGAATCCTGCCTCAGGCATGGATGTGTGTGATGTCCTTAGGTTATTTAGGTTTAAGTAGTTCTAAGTTCTAGGGGACTGATGACCTTAGAAGCTAAGTCCCATAGAGCTCAGAGCCATTTGAACCATTTTTAAAGGTTATTTATTACCTTGTGAACTGCTTACAGTATCAATAATTAATCACAACTCTATACAGTGATTTTCTATAACTTCCTGTCAGTTAATTTTAAATGAGAACAATTGCACTGAAAAAATGATGTTAGTAGTTTTTCAAATTTGAGAACTCTGTTTTAGCTAATTAAAAATTCATAAATGTGTTATTATAAATTATTAAAATTCGTAATTTTCACAATTAAATTTTGCGTTTCTTGCCAGTAAGCATATAATTCACATTTCTTTCATATAACAGTAAATAATGAATAATAAATATAGAATGTCATCACATAATAACAATAACAATAGTAATAATAACAACAATGATCATAGCAATCACAGTAACAATAATAATACAAGTAATAATATAATACTTGATACAGTGAATTGAGTAATGCACTAAACTGTATTGCATATTTCTATATGTAATCCAAGGGTGTTACATTACACAGAAAATACATGCCTCCACTTTCAGTGTTAGCAAGGCAAAGTAACTTAGAAAGTCACAGGTTTGTAAAATGTACTGTGTAATAGTACACAATTATTTTTAGGTTGGAGATCATATGGTCACTGTGCCCCGCAATAACAATACAGAGCTCTGGTCATGATCCAAATTATATTATAGAGTCACATTAAGGCACAAAGCTGCTGAAACATGTCTTGATGATATAAATACTCATAGAGCTTAATATTTGTTGGATTATTTAACCTGGCAAGGTTAGGATGATTAGGCCCTCTCCCATCTGAACCGAGCGAGGTGGCGCAGTGGTTAGACACTGGACTCGCATTCGGGAGGACGACGGTTCAATTCCGCGTCTGGCCATCCTGATTTAGGTTTTCTGTGATTTCCCTAAATCACTCCAAGCAAATGCCGGGATGGTTCCTTTGAAAGGGCACGGCCAACTTCCTTCCCCATCCTTCCCTAATCCACTGAGACTGATGATCACACTGTCTGGTCTCCTTCCCCAAAACAACCCCAACTCTCCCATCTGACCAGATGTTCAACACATTTTGCATTACATGCATTACAGTAAACTAAGTTACATCTAGTATACAATGTTATAGAACATTTAAAATTAGAATAGTGCAGATGGAGAAAAAATAAGCATATTTTAATTGGTTCATATATTATTGGTATTACCATTATTATACATTTTTGCCCTTAAGATAATGACTGAACTTGAATATTATATGATTATTCAATTTTCCCCTTTTTATGTTTTCTTCTTCTTTTTCTCTTCCCAAAACCTCTTCATTCATCGGCTGTGTTCGTGTTTCCTTGGTTCTGTCCATATTTTCCCCAGTCTCTTCCTTTCTTTTACTTCAATTTTGCATTCATAATTTTGTTTCTGAATTTGTCTTGTTCATCTATCATTTCTTTATTGACTCCTGCTTGTTTTAGGTCTTCTTCTATTCCATGAAACCGGACTATTTTTTTTTTTTTTAGCTGTTGGCTGTTGGCTACCAGAAAAATCCTTTTTGTGAGTTTGATTCTGCTCATTCTGTGCCCAAAGAATGTTAACCGAGATTTCTTGATTATGTCTGTGAGTCTGAGAGAGATAAAATGTAACATTATGACGATAAGAGAAAATAAAGTGATGTGACTGACTGAGAAATGGAAAAAGCAAGAAGTGTAAACCAGAGTAGATGGGATTAATTGTTGGGGATCTATTATGTGGGTGACAAAAGAAATGTCTGAGCTGCTTCTTAAAAGCAATTAGGCATGCAACTGTGCACTGAATGCAGGAAAGCTTGCTACAGTGGTGGACAGCAGCAACAGAGAAGAAGTTTGTGAATGTTTTTGTTTTGTGGGTTGGCACAGCTAGGGTACTATATAAGTGAGATATTGTGTTTTGGTTGTGATGAGATGACAGGTACTTTATTTCTGATGCTAGGTGCTGGGCTGTGTGTGCACTGGGTAGACAATGAAGTAAACATAGTATGTGGTGGTCATATACATGTCTGGCTTCAATGAACCTCATTGGGATTTGAAGCACTGACATAGTCATATAAACAGATGTTGCAGATGTAATGCCCACAAGCATCCACAGTTAGTTCTAACCGTTTAGTGTTCTCGCTTGCCTTGCCATGGGTTGTCTGTTAGCGTAGTGGAAGGAAGGTCTGGTTTGTTTTCGGTTCTAATCTCGATGGACGCAGGTAGAATATCAGTAAAGCGATTTTATGAAATTCTCGCGCCCCCAATACATTTTATTGCTACCTTTATTCTGTACTGGCGCCCTGTGGATGGCAATATGACACTCTTGTAGAATTTCATACATGTTACTACCTACTTTTTCCGCTTCTGTCAATAATGGAATTGACTTAAGCATGGCACTGAATGATTTTTAACTGAATGTGGTTATGAATCTTCACGCATTGCTAAATTTGCACACTTTCATGGTAGGTCAGCAACGGTAATCCAGTATGCCTGGTCTGAACGTTGACACAGACCGTTTCGCGGCCGAATGCGGATAATATTTTGCTAAATCGTAACGATCTGGGGTTCTTTGTCTTACTAAAACAGTTATGTTATCTCGATAAGTTGAAATTCATTTTTTTGCTACAGTTCATACCAATTAGCGTTTCTTCTTTCAGTTCTGTCTTATATTTACGTGTTGTATTTAACACACTAATCAGCATTAATATAGTCTTTCAAATGATTGAAAACAGCCTAAAAAAGTTCAGATAGTTTGTCAATTTCACGCCTGTGCATAGTATGTTGGTAGCACTTCGTCGCCTTGCCTGTTATGCTGTGTAGCAGACTTTAAAGCCGTGCGGATCAGCATAACGAAAAGGCGAGGGGTCTCGCTCGTTTTGTCCACGACTGTACATTGCATTTTTTTCCAATTTTATTGCCTAGCTTGCTTTTTGAAACATCATTTTTATTGTTAGTTTTATCAGTTCTACTGCCAAGATCACTACCTAGTTCATTCAGAATTTTCATTGTCTGCTAAAGTGCCGTATTTCCTACTGAAAAACATCTTCCAAAACTTTGTTTGAACTGTGAAATGTGCCATCTCCCATTGCCTGAAATTCACTCATGTTTAATCATTTTGGTACAATTTTTTCAATAATTTTTTGTACAAAGCTCTACATTCACTACACAGAAACAAAATAAAATAGTAAACACAGTACGTATATTTTGCATAGTACATATATTGTGGCCCAAAACTCACAGTCAAGACCATATCTGCATCCATTTCATGGTTCATTCCTTTCATTTTCATAAAAACATCACTTTCCAATGGCATGTGATGTGCATCACATACCTCTATGGGGAGGAGATGTATCAAAGCTTGAAAAGGATCGATAAGCTGCGTCATCGGAGAAGTTGTCCACTGAGTTCTTTTGTTTTTCTTATGAAGTGCCAATAAGAACGTGTGGTACCGAATTTTGCTAAGGTCAAGCATCACATCGACTCAGCAATGGCCAGAAGAATCAAGAAACGTGCCAGCCTAGCTTTGGTACGAGAGAGAGTTCGCTTCATGCGGTGGCGCTTGGACACTACCAACAAAGAACTCCTACAGTTACATCTACAACTGGCCAACCGGTTCAACCTCAGGACATGGGATTGGGTTGATGGTGTCGCATGGGCCACAGCAGACTTAACCCACGGGAAGTCACCCAAACGACAGGCATCCAAGTTTGAACGTATATCAGAGAAACAACCTTCAGATGACAGTGGAAAGAGCATCATCAATCTCACTAACAAGGAACTGGATGATGACACTATTTTGGTTCTTAAGAAAGGATTGAATTTCGCTCCAACTCCTAAAGATGTACCCATTGCTGACATCATTAGCGCAGTGGAACAAACAGATGCTCGACTTCCACCTGAAGCTGCTGAAGAAGTTCATCACGAAACCTGCAGAACTCTAACCAAAACAAAGCTGATGAAACCGAATATCACCTACAGAGAGAGGGCCACCATATGGGAGCTAAGAGAAGATCCAGACATAGTAATATTACCTGCAGACAAGGGCAACACAACAGTGATCCTATTCTGACAGGGTTATGCCGAGAAGATGCGGGGCCTACTTGGTGACAGCGCATACCGCAAGATTGACACCGATTCTTCCAAGAGGGTCGAGAGGAAGACTCTGGTGCTTCTCAAGGATTCTGGCTTCCCTGACGAGATTACCAAGAAGCTTTGCCCGAGGGCTACTGTTCCTCCTAGACTTTACGGACTGCCAAAGGTGCACAAGGAATCGATTCCGTTATGTTCCATTGTCAGCAATATTGGTGCCTCAGCGTACCTTCTTGCCAAGCATCTCAAACAACTGCTTAACCCTTACGTTGGGAGATGTACACACCATATCCATAACTCTGTGGATTTGCTGGGACACATCAACAACTTTGCTCTGAAGGAATCTTACATACTGGTGAGCTTCAACGTAGTATCTCTATTTACTAATGTTCCGTTACAAGAATCCTTGAAACTCATCAGACAGAAATTTGACAAAGAGACCACCAACCTTTTCAGACATGTTCTGACATCTACTTACTTCTTATTTGACAGTGAATACTACGAGAAGCCAGAAGGAGTAGCCATGGGGTGTCCACTCTCACCCGTTGTCATAAATATGTACATGGAACATTTCAAGGAGGAAGCTCTTGAATCAGCACATCTAAAACTCATCTGTTTCTTTAGATATGTGGATGATACCTTCGTTATCTGGCCACATCGAAGAGATAAACTGGCAAACTTCCTCACACATCTCAACTCCAGACACGAGAATATTAAGTTCACCATGGAGATCGAAACAGATGGGATGCTCCCTTTCCTAGATGTTTTGATTAGAAGATGAGCTGATGGCACTTTGGGCCACAGCGTGTATAGGAAGAAGATGCACACTGATTTGTACCTACATGCAGATAGCTGCCACCACCCGGCACAAAAGAATGGTGTGCTCAAAACTCTTGTACACAGAGCTCACACCATCTCTGACAGGGACAGTCTCTGGCAAGAGTTGGACCACCTGAAGACCGTGTTTCGGAGGAATGGTTACAAGGAAGGGCAAATTTGGAAGGCTCTACATCCCACACCTGCAGCACCAGCAAAAACTGAGGATGAACCTCAGGAGGAGGCGGCCTTGGCTATTATTCCATTTTGTGTGGCCATATCCGGAAAAATTGGATGCATTTTACGTAAATACCAAGTGAAAACCATCTTCCGTCCTCCAAGCAAAACCAAGAGCCTTCTTGGTAGTGTCAAGGACAACCTTGGTCTACATAAATCAGGGGTTTATCAGATACCTTGCCAATGCAGTAGTGTATACATAGGGCCGACCATTCGCACCATTGAGGACCAATGCTGAGAACATCAATTGCACAATAGACTGCAACAGCCCAGTAAGTCGGCAATCACTGAGCCTTGCCTGTCGGAACTCCACAGCATGGATTATGACCAAACCAAAGTCCTGACACAGACTTCCAAATACTGGGACTGTGTCATCAAAGAAGCCATAGAGATTAGAGTAAGGGAGCCACAACTAAATCGTGACAGCGGTTACATCCTTAGCAAGGCATGGGAACCCGCAATCACCCAGATTAAGAAGAAAAAGGATATTTCCCAAAGTGTACCAACATCGGGGGAGGAGGGAAGAATAACAAGAGTGGTTCTGGCAGACCCTCCTGAACGAGAAGACCTAGGACGCAGTGCCCAGACGACGGGAGAATGGACACTGTAACTACGTGGACCGCGGGTGGGGTGCGGACCACACCAACTCATAGGAAGCGCCTGAGGGAGGAGCAGGAGGGGGATTGTCCTATATATACTGGCGCTGGCCCACCGCCGGTCACTACATCAGCACACCTGATGATGGCAATGTGGTCAATTGCCGAAATATTGTGTCCTATGCACACTCATACCAGGCTGTTCACCTGAGATTTATTTCATCATAAAATACGCCTGGAGAAATTGAAGAATCACAATATAGCATATGATATTTACATTTGGAAATCAAAATATTTATGGCTCTAACTATATTTCAGTGCTGGTTTTTGGTCAGTTTTGCTAATATTTGTGTTACACTACATAATTAAGTAGTTATGATTAAGACAGAATAACAAGAGCGGTCCCGGCAGACCCTCCTGAACGAGAAGACCTAGGACGCAGTGCCCAGACGACGGGAGAATGGACACTGTAACTACGTGGACCACGGGTGGGGTGCGGACCACACCAACTCATAGGAAGCGCCTGAGGGAGGAGCAGGAGGGGGATTGTCCTATACATACTGACGCCGGCCCACCGCCAATCAGTACATCAGCACACCTGATGATGGCAACAGTGATGCATGTGAAACAGTAAATACAAGTATACTTGTATTATATTAGACTTTAGTTTTTACATATTAGGTGAAACATTACATAAATTGCAATCTATGGTGACATTTTCACAAGTAATCAACACACATAATAGAACAAAAACATAAACCTCCATATTTGTGAACTATGATATTGGTTATTTCATTGTTGTCTTGGTCTGCCACATTACAATGTATAACACTTAGGTAAAGATGGAGATTGTTGGCATAGAAATAATATTTGCAGGAGGACAGAACGAACATTATATTGACATATGGAAAACAGTATTGGGCCAGAGCTGATCTTCTGAGAAAATATTTGTATGCTGTACTGCAGCTATGGGTTGTATAAAATGCATTGTAATGATAATCCATCAGTTCTACAAGTTTTGAGTAAGGGTAATTTTCAAACAGTATGAAGAAGGAAGAAGGGAGGAAGATTGTGTTAACATTTCCTCACCATCGAGGTCATTAGAGATGGAGCACAAGCTCAGATTTTGTCAAGAATGGGGAAGGTAATCAGCTGTGCCCTTTCAAAGGAACCATCCTGGCATTTACCTGTAGTGGTGTAGGGAAATCACAGAAAACCTAAATCTGGAAGGCTGGATGCGGGTTTGAACTGTGGTCCTCCCAAATGTGAGTCCAGTGAGCTAACCACTGCGCCATCTCACTCAGTAAGCAGTAAGATGTAACATAGTATTTAATATATAATAATACAGCATTTACAGTATTATAGCGTACCACTTCAAAATGAGACATGCCTGGAACTGAAATCAATAAATAAAAAAGAAATAAAAAAACAGCTCTGGTAGAACTATCATTACAATGAATTTTGTACTAATGGGAGAACATGTTTCCAGAACAACTTTTCATTGTCACAGATAATACATTGCTGTTTGTTTTTCAAGAAATTATTTTTGTGCTTTGCCTTCTCCTACTGATCTCACCACAGTAGGCTTAAATGTAGCTATTGCCTAATATCACTGTTTCCAGTTTTCTTTTGTCTCAAAATTCCCTGTTTGTAATAGTAGCACTTTCATCACATTTTCCCTTCATTATGTCTCTTAGATCTCTCTTTGGTTAGCAGAGATAACTGTTAATTCCAATAATTTGATCAGCAAACACAGTTTCTGCTTTAGTTTTAAAATCAGACAATGATTATTGTAGCAGAACTGTGGTCAAATACCATGTGCCATTAATACTACTGATCAGAATAAAGTTTGTCCACCAAACGATACATGGAATATTAGTAACAGACACACCAACATGTACAACAAAAATGAAACAACATTTCTTGTCCAAAGAAGAGCAGCACATTTTGTTACAGGTTCACTTAATAAGCACAAAAGCTCTTTCTATGCATATCTTATGAAAACACCATCAACATAAAATTAGAGTGATTCAAGCCCACATGGAGGCTTACTAGCAGTCATTATCCTATGAACCATATGCAACTATAACAGGAAAAGGCAGAGGTGACACTGGTACATAAAGTACTTTCCACTACACAGTTTATAGTGGCTTATAGAGTATAGATGTAAAAATTATACTTAAAATCATCTTTTGGGATCTTTTGAATTCTCCTATTGAATAAAATGTCTTTTCTCTGAGCCATTTCATGTGGTATTTCTGAAAGCAACAAGTGACACTATATGCCTGTGCTACAAACATTTTAAATAATAAATGTAAACCATGTTTTTGTAAGTGTTCCAGCTGGGATGACAATTTGCTGTTTTTACCATGTGTCATGCTGATGAACAGTGTCACAATTTATGATTCCTTTGGTTTTCTTTGTATGTATCCAGGCATGTATTTGTTGGTATTTTTAGTTATTTGGAGTATAGTCTACAAGAATTGTTACTTTTGGTTCTACAACTCCATTTGACTGAATTTTTGCCAAATAAGAATTTTTGTTTTCTCTTAAGGAATTGCCCAAAAACAAAATTCCATACATGGAGTGGTTACACAATAACTTATCCCCAACACAGGACCTAAGTTTACTTAATAAATATGTAAGCTCCACTAACTTTGTACATTGATATTAGTTATTACCTATTAATGTTAATTTTGTATCAAAATAAATCCCAAGAAGTTTAGCAGAACTACAGTCATTGTTCTCATCTGTAACACATAAACTGAACCAAATAGTCAAAGTTTTTTCACAGTTAACATGCAAGTTATTGATTCCTAACAATATACTGGATGATTTAAGATAATTTCTACTTTTATGTTTTAATGGTGCTATGTTTCTGCCAGATATAATGAATGTGATGTATTTTGCTTATAATGTGGACTTGTGGAGCATAATATTAAGCAAGTCATACACATAGGTTATATACAGTGGAAGCCCAAAAACAGAACCTTGTGCTGCACTCTATGTAACCTCTTACACATTTGATCCATTTTTATACTCAGCCCACAGGCATCACTGGATGCAGATATGTAGGGGCATGTGGTCAGCACACCATTCTCCAAGTTGTATGTCAGTTTATGAGAATGGAGCCGCTACTTTTCAGTCAAGTGGCTCCTCAGTTTGCCTCAACAAGGATTTAGTGCATCCCGCTTGCCAACAGTGCCCAGCAGACCGGATCCATCCAAGTGCTAGCCCAGCCCAACAGTGCTTAACTTCAGTGTTCTGATGGGAACCGGTGTTACCACTGTGGCAAGGAACACAGGGTCTAGTTTCTTAAGTGGAATTATTTGACTGACCAGATCAAATGCCTTGCTGAGAACCACAAGCATACAGCCAACATGTATTGTTGATTTGAGTGACTTGACTTTCTTGCTGCCTGTGTGTTCAAAATGGTTAAGAAGTTGTCAGCATAATTTGAATTTTAGACATTATCACATTAGATTTTTTTAATAGCAGCAGTATTATACAAGTCACAGACATTAATAAACAAATCATGGAAAACACATGAACAACACAGGAAGTATTTTTGCTGTCATAACTTTTTCTCCCCAGTTGGCTTTTGATAGCATCTCATGCAGCTTTACATTTGTTTTGGGAGCTATTGGTGAAATCATTATTCACATTGCATTTACCTACTCAGATTTATGTTCTGTATTTGTTTTTTAATATTGCATAGTTTGTGTCATTTGCATCACAATTTTTAATTTGTCATAAGTAATTATCAACCAAGTCCATGCCATTGTAAATAATTTGTTGAACATTTATGCGCTAGCAAGAGGCCATGTTTCATAGCTGTTGTTTTATTATTTTCTACACCTCAGGGTACCATATTTGAGAATAAATTGATAGGTAATGTAAAACACATCCTTAAGGTGAGCACTTGCAATGATGCTGTTCCATTATGTCATTTTTAACTGTGTCCTGTAATTATTAGTGTTCTTATTATTCATTGCAATTGGATACAAGCATTTTTGTTTGTAATTTTAGTGATATATATTAATAATTTGGCAAAAAAATAAATACTGACAAAACCTAGTACATTCTGATTTTTCTGAACATTGATAATTGCATTATTGAGATAGTAAGACTGTTTTGTTAAAGTATCATCAATGTCCTGGTGGTCATTAAAATTATTAAGTCCATCATGATGGCATGCAGCAAACATCAAACTGGCATAAAGGGTACTAAATGCTGATATGCATATTCAAGCAAATGATTATCATTTCAGCATAACAGGTCAAGGTAAGTAGAAGTAACACCACCTACATTCTATGGAAATAAGGGAAGATTACACAATGAGTTTGTTATTCACAAATTCCATTTGAGTGTAGGAAATTTGTGACAGTGTGTTATGGCTTGTGTAAGAAGGTGAAATTTATACAAATACATGTTGGAATTTGACATCAAGAGGATCACAGCCTATCAAGACATCAGTTTCATGACTGACATGTGATTATGAGATGGATGGTTTCATGAGGACCATACTCAATGGCATGCAAGGTCTGAATGGCCTCACACAATTAGTGGTGAAGAGGAAAGTTATATTATTCATGCAGCTGGACAGGATCATTCAGCCATGTCATGTACCTTGACTCAGCAAATGGGCTTATTTGCAGCAAGAAGTGTATCCACTTACACAATGTGACAATGCCTGGAGCACCACAGGCTGTCAGCCTCCTGACTATTGTTGCAGCTTCCCATCATGTGCCAGCAGAGAAGTGTGTGCCATCAGTTGTGTCTCATAACAGTGGACTAAGGTAGTATCTCGTATTCTTTGCCAATGAGCCATAGTTATTTGTACAGTGTCACATTGGACATATCCATATTTTGAAACTTCAAAGAGATTTAATGTTGCCCTATTGCATACATCACCACCATCTGGGCCTAGTACCTGGTCTGATGGTATGGGATGCTACTGGATACACAATACTATTACTTCTGGTTAGTATAGCCATTTGTTTGGACAGTAGCCATTACATTTCTGACATTTTGCAAGTGATTGTGCCCTATCTTTCAGCTCTCCATGACATCCTTCAACAAGGTAACACAAGAATGCATGTTTTCTTTATTGTCCTGACCCATCTCAATATGGACGATGTTCGACTATTGCCCTGGTGAACAACATCTCCAGACTTCTCATTGATTGAAAACAACTGGTCATGGGTTGCCAAAAGATTGACATGCCATCACTTACAAACCACTGTGATCAATGAATGCTGGAAAAGTGGAATAACCTACCCACATCTGTTATCCAAATTCAGTTCATCTTGATGGCAAGCAGGGTTATACCAGCTGTTGTTGTTGTTAGAGGTAATTTCTCTGTGTACTACATTTTGTACCTTGTATATCACCATATCACCTACAAATTTAATCACGTTATTCCTACTATAATGTATATGCACAATAAGTAAAATTTCATTACTTGCTATCCTTTGTGATATTTCAATTTTAATAACCAGCAGTGCACAATGCAGGTCACATTATCTTACTGTATTAAGTAACTTAAGTTGTTTAGTTACCTTCAGCAGTTTTTTGTTTATGACCTCATCTGATCTGCATCCTAAAGTAAACCTAGCCCCCTTTGGCCCCCACAGCCGTATATCAATATTTACATCTCCAAAAATTAATATCCTATTTTTAGACTATTTTTCAAAATGTGATGCCATGTTCTCTATGGTCTGTGCATATTCTTTGATCAGTCTCTAATGTATGGTATACAGATACAGATATCAGAGCCTCCTCTTACCCCACCTAATATTATTTTTCCATCTGCAGAAAACTAGCTAATTCAAAATCAGGTAGTACCTAAAGTTGTAACCCAACTTCACTCTAGCATTTGTTAATATGTAACACACTGTTCTTGTTTATCCCTATCAGAATACTGAACCCCTCCCCCTGCACTTCCTCAAATAACATTCAGTCATCAGCTGCAGAACTGGAATATCTTATTTCATGACACAAAGAAATGAATGACATTTTGCTACATAGTGGACAATGATTTACATTAATGGGGAAAGCTGGAAATTTGTGCTGGACTGGGATTTGAACCCCAGTCTCCTGCTTACTAGGCAGATTCTCTGTCTACTAAGCCATGTGGATGCATAGACTACCCTACCATGCCACCCATCACACCCAGATTCTCAACTTATCCACACACTACTGATGTAGGGCCCCTGCCCATTATATTCATTACTCATGGTGTTTCACTGATTTCCATATGAGTTTAACTGTGGTGTGTATCTGCACTGAAGGGATCATTGGCCAGCCTCACCTTAATGGCGTCTGGATCAAAATGGTGTCTGTTCTTTCAGACATGTCCAAAGGAACAGATACCATTTTGATCCAGATGCCATTAAGGTGAGTCTGGTCAATGATTCCTTCAGTGCAGATGCACGCCATACTATAACTTTTATGGGAAGTGGTGAAATGCCGTGAGTAATGAGGATAATGGGTAGGGGCACTACATCAATAGTGTGCTGGTAAGTTGATAATTTGTGTCTGACAGGAGGCATGATAGAGTAGTCCATGCAGGTGTGATAACCCCTTTGTCTAGATGGCTTAACGGTCAGAGCATCTGCTAGTGGAGGAGGCAAAGGCTTGAATCCCATTCTGCTGCAAATTTGCAACTTTTCCCATTGATGTAAATCAATGCCCACTACCCAGCTAACTGTCATTCATTCTGTTGCTTCTTGATTTATGATGGGTGCAGGATCAAAAGGTGTCTGTGCTTTCAGATATGTCCAAAAGAACAGACACCACATATATATTTTATTTCATTCAAACAGTTTCAATAGATTAATCTGTAATCTTCAGAAGACTACAAAATTTAGGAATATATAAATCATTAGGACATGGCCATACTTGTATGTAAAGTATAAGAAACACATCGCAAAAACTTATCTCAGTATTAACTTATGATACAAATGAGCACACATCATCATCATCTTCATTTTGATGCATAATGATACGACATATCAAAAACTGCACACAGTGTATGAGATCAGTACAACCACAAATCAATAGCTTAGGGATAACTTATCTCACTTCTACATTGAGTCGTGTTTGTGCACTAGCAGCAAGGAACATATATAAAAGCACATAAAAAGTATAACTAAGGCATATAAAAAAGGAAGTTACACATTAGATAAAAAGGCTCAACCACCAATCAAATATAAATATACATTTTCATTAAATTTTATTTATTTAAAGTCAGTAGTGGTGCTGATGGTGTAGTGGCAGTCAGTTTCACTTTGCAATATCCTGAAGACAAAGCAGGCAGATAGAAGTGAGTCTGCGGAAACACTAGGCAAGTCAGTTGCACACAGGTCTTGGCACAGACAAGTAGTGAGCACGGGCATGGAAGCATGTAAAGATGTATAGGCCTTTTTATCTAATGTATAACATCCTTTTTTTAATGCCTTTGCTATACTTTTTATATGCTCCTTGCTGCTAGCACACCAGCTTGGTTCTGTATACAAGTGAGATTAATTCGCTTATGTCTGTGACTATAATATTATCATATACACACTGTACACATTATGATATGTCACATCATTATGCCTCATTAATGAAGATATTGGTGTCTGCTTATCTGTATTATAAGCCAATATTGAAAACGTTTCTTTGTAATATGCTTCTTGTACTTTACACACACAGTTTATATTTTCCTAAATTTTGTACATTTCTGAAGATGACAAATTGATCTCTCAAAACTGTTTAAGTACAACAAAACATTCTGCTTGTACAGATTATGACAGTTTTATTCTGAATAAAATGTGTACTACAACTGCTAAAAATTTAAGCTATACAGGTCACACCAATACACAAGAAAAGAAACAGAAGTCATCCACCTAATTATAGACCAATTTCATTGATGTAGATCTACAGTAGAAGTTTGGACTGTGTACTGTATTTGGACATTATGAAATAGCTCAAAGAAAATACACTATTGGTACATAATTAGCACATATGCAGAAAACATCATCCCTGTGAAGAGCAACTGGCTCTTTACTCATATGAAGTAATAACTGTATGGGAACAGGATCAGTAATCAGGATATAGAAAACTTAATTCCCATACATGTTGTAGCTCATATACAGGGTGGTCCATTGATCGTGACCGGGCCAAATATCTCACGAAATAAGTGTCAAATGAAAAAATTGCATAGAACGAAACTTATCTAGCTTGAAGGGGGAAATCAGATGACGCTATGGTTGGCCTGCTAGATGGCACTGCCATAGGTCAAACGGATATCAACTGCGTTTTTTAAAATAGGAACCCCCATTTTTTATTACATATTCATGTAGTACACAAAAAAATATGAATGTTTTAATTGGACCACTTTTTTCGCTTTGTGATCAATGGTGTTGTAATAGTCACAAACATGTGGCTCACAATTTTAGATGAACAGTTGGTAACAGGTAAGTTTTGTAAATTAAAATACATAACGTAGGTATGTTTGAATATTTTATTTCGGCTATTCCAATGTGATACATGTACCTTTTTGAACTTATAATTTCTGAGAATGCATGCTGTTACAGCGTGATTACCTGTAAATACCACATTAATGCAATAAATGCTCAAAATGATGTCCGTCAACCTCAATGCATTTGGCAATACATGTAATGACATTCCTCTCAACAGCGAGTAGTTCACCTTTCGTAATGTTCGCACATGCATTGACAATGTGCTGATGTATGTTGTCAGGCATTGTCCATGGTCACGATAGCAAATATCCTTCAACTTTCCCCACAGAAAGAAATCCAGGGATGTCAGATCGGGTGAACCTGCGGGCCATGGTGTGGTGCTTCGACGACCAATCCATCTCTCATGAAATATGCTATTCAATACCGCTTCAACCGCACACGAGCTATGAGCCGGACATCCATCATGTTCGAAGTACATCATCATTCTGTCATGCAGTGAAACATCTTGTAGTAACATCGGTAGAACATTACGCAGGAAATCAGTATACATTGCACCATTTAGATTGCCATCGATAAAATGGTGGCCAATTATCCTTCCTCCCATAATACTGCACCATGACTTAACCAGCCATGGTCGCTGATGTTCCGCTTGTCACAGCCGTTGTGGATTTTCCGTTGCCCAATAGTGCATATAATGCCGGTTTACATTACCACTGTTGGTGAATGACACTTCGTCACTAAATAGAACATGTGCAAAAAATCTGTCATCATCCTGTAATTTCTCTTGTGTCCAGTGGCAGAACTGTACATGATGTTCAAAGTCATCGCCATGCAATTCCTGGTGCATAGAAATATGGTACAGGTGCAATCGATGTTGATGTAGCTTTATCAACACTGACATTTTTGAGATTCCTGATTCTTGCAAAATTTGTCTGCTACTGATGTGTGGATTAGCCACGACAGCAGCTAAAACACCCACTTGGGCATCATCATTTGTTTTAGGTCATGGTTGTGATTTCACATGTGGCTGAACACTTCCTGTTTCCTTAAATAACGTAACTATCCGGCGAACGGTCCGGACACTTGGATGATGTCATCCAGGATACCGAGCAGCATACATAGCTCACACCCATTGGGCATTTTGATCCCAATAGCCATACATCAACACGATATTGACCTTTTCCACAATTGGTAAACGGTCCATTTTAAGATGGGTAATGTATCGTGAAGCAAATACCGTCCGCCCTGGCGGAATGTTACGTGATACCATGTACTTATACATTTGTGACTATTACAGCACCATCTATCACAAAGCGAAAAAAGTGGTCCAACTAAAACATTCATATTTCTTTATGTACTACATGAATATGTAATAAAAAATGGGGGTTCCTATTTAAAAAAATGCAGTTGCTATCCGTTTGACCTGTGGCGGCACCATCTAGTGGGCCAACCGTAGCGCCATCAGGTTCCCCCTTCAAGCTAGACGAGTTTTGTTGTCTATAGTTTTTTTGTTTGATGCTTATTTCATGAGATATTTGGCCCAGTCACTATCAATGGACCACCCTGTATATTTAAAGTTTACCATGTGTCTGTGCAGAATGAAGTATAACAAAGAACTGACTAAAGTAAAGTTAAGATGGACAGAGCACTTAAGAGTTCACAGATATTAAGTTTCGTGGTCAATACAAACTATCGACACCACGGGCCCCCCCCCCCCCCCCCCCTCCATAGTACGGAGTACTACAGATGTCCGAGGGTGAGGGCATGCGGGTGTTGATGTTGGTGGAAATCGTGCTTGTAGACAGGCGCACCACATGGTGTGCAGGTGGAGCAGCGAGAGGCAGGTCCACTTCGCAGTCAGTCAGCCACCGTGGCTGGATGAGATGGTGGCCAGCCTGGGAGTAAGCGGGAGGGCGGTCGACAGCATTGTGGAGGCATGTGTGGCCCTTAAGTGGATCGAGCAGTCCGTAGAAATGAAAGCACATAGAGATGCTCGGTCACACTCACGCAGGATTGTGAGGTTGTGTGCAATGTTGATGTGTATGGGACCATCTGACGGTGAGACCTTGGTATATGTCAAAAGAATGAGCACTCGGTCATCAAACACCATTATAGAAATGTTGTTCACTTGGTGCGGCAGCACACTGCAGGAAAAACTGATAGTAGATGTGTGTGTGTCTGATGTTGGGGGTGAGAGTGCAAAACCTGCACAGGGTGAAACAGGGGGCAAGGTCGGGAAACCAGTGAATGGTGGCGAACAGTCTTCAGCGGAAGAGGTGTGCAGTGAGGTTGATAGGAGCACATCTTCATTCTCGATCAAGGATAGATCGTCTGCAGAAACCAACTGCGGCGGTGTGAGACCATGAGGGTTGATGAAAGCCGGTTTCAGGCGATGCAGAGAAACTGTCTGTGTGTGGTCTTTAATCATGATATCAAAAGTCATGTACCCCCACTGCAGGACCTTGTAGGGGCCAAGATAAGGAGATTGAAGAGGCTGCCTAACTGCATCATCATGCAGCATGACGTGGGAGCAGTCGGAGAGTGTGGTGGGAACATAAGGCTCAGGCGGTGAGTGACTGGTGGGCGGGTACAAACGCGTTTGTTGAAAATGCATGCGCATCCAGCTAATGAAATCTGGCGAGGGGGGAAGATCCTCGCTAACCTGGGGAAGAATAAGTTCTCCCGGTAGGACTGGATTCTAACCAAAAACATATTAGTATATAGTCCCCTGTAGGTCAGGTTTATAGGTCAAGTGTAGACCAAGTAACACCCATGGGAGAGCTTCTGACCAGAGACAATCATGGCATTGAAGGGCCGTCATGGATGTGTGGTGCCATCTCTCCACCAACCCATTGCTTTGTGAGTGATAGGCAGTAGTGTGTATTTTTTTAATACCACAGATATTGCAGAGGATGATGAAAAGGGAGGATTCGAACTGTTGACCCTGATCAGTGGTGATAGTTGTTCGGCACCCGAATCGAGTGATCCATGAGCCAATGAAAGCCTTGGCTACCGTCTCAACAGTAATGTTAGGGAGAGGGACAGCCTCGACCCAGTGAGACAAATGGTCAATAGTTGATAAGATATATCTACGGCCCTTTGAAGGAGGAAGAGGCCCAATCAGATCAATATGTATGTGACAGAATTGTCCTTGATTACAAGATTTTATACAACCCTTTTTTTAATAGGCTGGAGGCATAATAAAAGAAATAGAGTGAACACACAAAATCAGTATAAGGGAAAGCAAATTAAAGGCAGGTTTTTGGGAGATTTCTGGAAATATGCACTCTTGCAGAGAAAATCACATGGAAGACATGAGTGCAACTAATTTCATTGTATTGTGCCCATGTTTGGAATCCTTATCAAGCAGGCAGGACAACAGCCATATGACAACTTCAGAGCACAAGGATCATAAGAGGTTGGTATAACCCGTATGAAAGTTTAGCAGATGCCTGTGGAACTTACTGTATTAAAGTAAGACTGTGTGAAAATTCTACTGTCATTGTTGTGAGATAAGAATGAAGATTATTACATTGACAAAGGCATCCAGTCATTCTTCCCTTGCTCAGTACGTGAATGCAGTAGTACAGAAAATTGGTAATACTGGCATGAAGAATTATCTGCTGTGCCTTGCACTGGTTTGCAAGGTATATTTGTAGATGTAGATGATGAAAGCAATCAGCTATCATATTTGAAAGAAACTATCTCAGAATTTCCCTTAATTTTTGAGTAAAGGTGAAAAGTAATACTTCCAAATTTTTTATTCTGTTCTCAAAATTGGTTGAGGTATTTTATGCCATGCATATTACTCAGATGACTGTCCTGCTTTGCTGATGCAGGCTGCAACTCTCTGTCATTAGAGGGCTCTGAATTGTAGTATGTAATCTGGCATAGTGTAACATAACTATATCGGTGCATGAGAAACCCTCAGAAAACTGAGAGCATGATTTTGAAGAGTTCATCCACAGGTGGAGCACCCTCTCCTTGAGAATGACAATACCAGACACAACATGAGCATTGTGACATCTGCAACAATCCAATGCCTTGGGTCCACTGTCATCAATCATCCTCCATACAGTCTCAACTTGGCTCCATCTGATTTCTGATTGGGAGGAATGTGTTCTTCACCAGGGTGACTATGTTGACAAATACATATGCAGACACAAAGAATAAGGATGTAGAATGTCATAAGGGACAGTTGAATGAAAACTGAACACCCACGGCAACAGGACCATGGAATGGTTCTATTGAAAAGCCATCATCACATGCATTAAGACATTTATCTCACTGGGAGATGAGATGATCAATTCTTGTTTCATAGGAAGCAGTCAGCCACTGATGGATCCACAACCACATCCACTCTTGCACTTCCTTGTCTGACAATGCAATGTCCATGCGTGTCTTTCTCCAGGTTGTCAAAGATGTGAAAATTACATGGTGAAGGCTCCAGGCTTTATGGAGGATGCTGCAGTGTTCCCCAACCAAATCACTGAAGCGTAGCTGATGATAGTATTTGGGTGGGCATTATTGTGCAACAGGATGATTCCATCCAACAGCATTCCTGTGCATTTTGACTTTATGGTGTGTCACAGTTTCTACAAAGTGTCTTCATAGTTTTGCACATTCACTGTGGTTCAATGCTTGAGAAACTTGATGGGAGAGGTCCCCTACAGTCAATGAAGGTCATCATGACCTAACTGTAACTACCGTAGTGTGAACAGCTTTGGATTTCTTTGGTGGACAAGATGGGAGATGTTACCCCTGTTGGCCAAAGCCAAGGAAGGAATCTTTGTGTTTCATGATAACACCCACCCCCACAGGCTATGCTTTGGTGATTTGGTTGGGAAACATTGCAAAATCCTCCTTACAGCCTGGATCTTTCACCGTATGATTCTCACATCTTTGGTGATCTGAAAAAAGTCAGAAGAGAAAGAGGATGAGTTGGTGTGGTTGTGAAGTGATCAGCAGCTGACTGCAATCTATGAAACAGAAACTGATGATCTCATCTCCCAGGAGAACAAATGTCTTAATGCTTGTGGTAATTACTTTTGACTGGAACCTTTTCATGTTCACACTGTGACAGGTGTTAAGGTTTGATTGGACTGCCT